>NC_137783.1:125586993-126088340 GCF_963455305.1 Plecotus auritus | reverse complement strand
AGGGCTGCCAGCAGACAGGAGCCCAGGGGCCCTGGTGGGAGGGGCTGAGCAGGGGGGGCATGGAGTCAGCATCCCACAGTTCCTTTCAAGGTGCACGAATTCATGCACTGAGCCTCTAGTATGTATATAGTATTAACTTAGTTGTATTTGTAGCAAATATATTTTTCCCAGTTTGTGGTTTGCTCTTAAAATTTTTAGAGCATTTTTTTAATCTCTATTTTCCCCTTCAGAATTTTTTTTACTGGCTTTAAAGCTTAGAAACTTCTCCTTCACAAAATCAAATATTTTTTTTAGTTTGCCTTTGATCCTCTCTCTGCATTTACGTCTTTAAAAACTGATAGTGAAAGTTAGAAACTAACTTAGTGTTTTTCCAAATATTTAACCAATTGTCCCAGCACCATTTTGTAACTCAGCCCTCCACTATCTCTGTATCTGTGTCCCCAAAGACAGTCGTCTGCTCCAAGCCAACGTCTAGGAGAAATAACACACACACACACACACACACACACACACACACACACACACACAACCTGTAGTCCCCTGGCTGCCAGCACTTCCCCAAAAGCACTAGCAAACAAGGTATGATTAGCAGGAATTGTCATGGTCCCAATTTGAGGCGGTTCCCTCCCCGGCGAGGAGCTGTTGGCATCCCTTCACGCCGCCGTTTTCCCACAGAGTCAGTGCACTTGGCCACGATTCCCCACAAAGGTTTCAGCACCATGACCAATTGGTCAGCTCCTCCGGGCAGCCACACACAGACCGGCCCTAGCCCCTCCGAATTACCCAGAGACACCTACCAGCCGGGGCTAATTTCCTTTTAAGACTCATTCAGGGCTCCGGGCTTTCCACGAGACCACATGGGGTGCCCTCTTGTGTGGGATGCCTGGGGTCGCCCTGGAGAAGGGAGGCTAGAACCTCCCACAACCCCCAAACTTCTTTATCCAACCTGATTTCCCAACCTCTTCTCATACCCTTCCCCCACAGCTATATTTTTTAAAGGACCCCTAGGCTGATAAAATAAGTCTGGGGGAAGCCTGGAGTTGTTTCTTGTCTAAAAAAGAAGCACCTTAAACAGGCTCCACGAGATTTTCCTCCTGGAGCCCCAGGGGTGGCTCAAAAACTCTGCACCTGGTCAAGACTCTGAAGGCCACCGAGGAGCCCCTATACAGACAGGAGATGGGCATGGTCGGCGGGGGATGGGAAAGCCACGACCGCACTCCCAACTATCAGCCAGAGAAACAAGCAATTGATTTTTAAAAGGGGGAGAGAGAATTCACCAACCACCGCCACCACCATTCATGCTGCGGCTGATAATGGAATTTGCTCCCTTTCTCTCCCATCTCAATGCTCTAACAAAAACAACCCGAGCTTTATAAATAGCTTTTCATGTCCATTTAATGAAAATGATTCGCGGGAGAGAAGCCTCTGCCATCAGTATTCTCCCAATGGTCTTGGCCTGCAGTTGTGTTTAGTTTGAAAGTGTAAATCTCTTTTGTCCCAGTAATATATGGCTTTCGCTGCTTGTCCTCAGTCTTTTTCTGTTAGTTCATTACTACACAATTACCATTCACGCTTCATTAGAGTCTCTGTTTCTTTTGGGTTCCCCCCCTCCCTTAAAGCGAAACTCTCCCCCTTTTTATCATGCCAATACCCATTGGGAATCGGTCAATGTGCTAATTAGCTGCCACTTTTCATGTATTCCAGCCGAATTTTTTACGTTTTGTGGGGGAGGGGAGGAAAGATTAATATAAAAAAAGATGAATACTGATTGGGTTTTAAAAAATCCAAAGAGGATTTTCTCCTCGCTATCGAATCAGTAAAGCACCTCATTTTCATGGAAAGAAGGCAGAAGCCACCAAGGTAATAAAAGTTTAAGGAGGAAACCCAGTGGCCTCAGCTGGATAGTTTATTGTTGTAGTTTATTTTTCTGTTGCTGTATTAGCTGAGGTCCGCAGGTTTGTTTCCCTGAGACCGTTGAATGGAAAAACGAAAACAGGCTACTGTGGGAGCTGTTTTCTGTGTTTCCGTAGCTTTACCTACTCCGGGTTTGCACGGTTGAAAGGGAACGTTATTTGGGCGGAAAGCGCCCTTCGCTCTCGAAGGTTTGTAGGTTTGTGGTCCGTTCTCCAGGGGGAGAAAAGGCAGAACTTTAAAGAGATGAAGGGATCAGAGAGACAACCCGGGGGGAGGTGACGCTGGGGAGGCAGGTGCTCCCACCGCGGCGGGCCCCGCCCACTCACTACCCCCACCCCCCGCCCATTTCGCCCCTCCCCCCTCCCCCCGCAGCGTCCTCCAGCGTCGTGCCCATCCCCGGGACCTTCTCCTGGCCGCTCGCCGCGCGCGGCAAGCCCCGCCGGGGCATGCTGCGTCGAGCCGTGTTCTCCGACGTGCAGCGCAAGGCACTGGAGAAGATGTTCCAGAAGCAGAAGTACATCAGCAAGCCCGACCGCAAGAAGCTGGCGGCCAAGCTGGGCTTGAAAGACTCCCAAGTGAGAGCCGTCCCCCACAGCCCCGTCCTCACGAGCTCCCCCTTCTCCCAGGAAGCTCACAATTTTCTGAAACCCCTTGGGTCCCCTTGTTCAGAAGGGGAAAGTAAGGCCTAGGGAGGGAATGCGTGCAGGACCCAGCTTTCTCGGGGCTGCTCGGGACAGCCCACTCCTCTTCCCGCCCTACCTCCAGGGACTCAGCGCCCCCACCCCTGACCGTCTGGGCCTGGGTGCGGCGAGAGGCGCGAGGAGTGGAGGTGGGGGTGAGGGGATTTAATGCTGAGACTCACAGCAGGGAATGGGGGACAGGCTAGGAGGGGGAGGACACAGCTGCCTTCCCACCCCCAACATCCCGCCGGTGCCCCGCCCCAAGCCCTCATCTCTGAGGAGGGGTCTGCGCTAACCTCGGCCTCTGCCCTGCTCTCTGCCCCTCGCACACCAGGTGAAAATCTGGTTCCAGAACCGACGCATGAAGTGGCGGAACTCCAAGGAGCGCGAGCTGCTGTCTAGCGGGGGCTGCCGCGAGCAGACCCTTCCCACCAAACTCAATCCGCACCCGGACCTCAGCGACGTGGGCCAGAAGGGCCCGGGGGACGAGGAGGAGGAAGACGAGGGCCGGGCCAGCCCCCGCCACCGCCTGGCCTATCATGCGTCCCTCGACCCCCGGCACCTGCGGGACCCGCGACTGGGAGGGCCACTGCCCGCCTCCCCCGCGCACTCGAGCAGCCCAGGCAAACCTTCGGACTTCTCGGACTCCGAGGAGGATGAGGAGGGCGAGGAGGAGGAGATCACGGTGTCTTAGAAGCCTCCCTCGCCCAGGGTACTGTTTCTAAGAGCTTTGAAATGGGAGAGGTGGGTGCAGTGGGGTGTTCACTTGGTTCCCGCGGTGGACCCTTCGCCTTGTCAAGGGCGCCCCAGCCCCTTCCATGGCCCAAAGGAACATTTCCTCCCCGGGCACCACCTCTCAACAGCCCTCTCCACACATGTTAAATGTAGGCCTTGGCCCCAGCCTCAACTTGTACGCAAAGACTCCCCTCCATCTTTATTGCAAGCTATTTTAAACACAGTGGGGCGTTCACTGGCAGCCTAGGTTTAGCTGGGAGCCAGGCCCTGCTGGTCCTTAGCAGCGATAACCCTATGAGGTGGGAGACCCTGTGAGGAGGAGGAAATCCAGGTAGGAGTCACAACAAGCTTCTAACTCCAAGACCCCTGACGTCCTAGATCCCTCCACCTCCCTATCTGGGGTAGTAAGGGCCTCCTACCCAACTCCAGATCCTGGTAACCCGTCTTCCCATGACACTGCCCTGAGAAAACTCAAGAATTTCCAAAAAGGAAGAATACTTACCAGGACCTTCTGGCCTAAGGTATAACATAAATCCTGAGTCTTTTCTGTCATATTCTAAACTCTCTGGGCAAAGAATTGAGTTCTCTAAATGGGAGGAAACGTCAATCTCTATTTCTGTATGTGTGTGTTAAAGCTTTTTTTTTTAAAAAAAAATAATTTCTGCATCCATAGTATATGCACCAAGCACTCTACCTTGTGCCCTTGTATTATTTCTGGGGAGATTTCACTGACCCGCAAAGCTCCTGAACACTGGGCACGATGAACAGAGAGAGAGGGACCCACAAGCCTCTTTACCGAACTTTGCTGTCTTTGCACAGCTTTTATGAACTGTACACTATTTTGTACACACGTATTGTATGGATATTTTATACCAAGGTTATTGTGAGTGACTCTAAAGGACTGACTAGATTTCCTTCTCTCTTTTTTTGCAATGGTTTTTAAACTTTAAAAAGGTAGCTGTTTAATTGCATAACTTATAAAGAAATATTTTGTATTTTTACCATGTACAGATTTTTATATATGTATATATGTATCAAATGAACAAATGCCAAATAAAAAGTAGAATGCATCCAAGGCACAAGTGATATCATTAATTCACAGAGTGTTAGAGCTGAAACGAACGAAGCGTCTAGTCTGAGTGCTGCAGGGATTTACAGAAGGTAAGCTGATATTTAAGAGGGGAAGGCACATGTCTAAAGCCACCCAGCTGCTCAGTGGCCAAGCTGGAACTGGAACCCATCTCAGACTCCCAGGCCAGCGCCTTCTCTGCTTCCCTGTCCCACAAAATAAGCATATTTGCTATGGTTACAAGTAAAGAAGCTCCAGTAAAGTACCAACAAGTCGAGTCTGCAATATTCCTTCTCCTCTTCTCTAAGGACTGAAATGATGGACTAAGAGAAACCAATGAAAGTTTAAGTGGTTTAAGTTTGTAGTGGTTTTCCCTTTTCTCCTTGAAAGCATAGTTCCTAGTCCCCAGAGAAATGCATAGCTGGTCTTGACTTTTGTGTATGAACTGATTTTATTAGGAATGCCACCCACAGGCATGACCTGGAGTCCAGATCCAGACTCCAGCCCCCTCCAAGTGAAACTGAAGTTCTTTAAGAGAATAAACAACCCAGAGAGTTCAGAACATCAGGTTAGAACGCTGGCCGGGGCTTTTGCGTCTTTTAAGAGATTGGTCCCTGTTGCATCAGCCACACAGACCCACTTTCTTTATTATCATAATCCACATCCCAATAGTCAGAACACATGTTAAGCTTAAATTTCAGTAGTCTGTATTACATTTGAAGTGTGAGTATATTCTTTTCACAATGAACTCTCTTTCCAAGTAACACAAGGCGTCTCCTCCATGCTGAGGTTCTCATATCCTCCCCTGCTGGGCCTGTTCCTGTTTTTCTTATTATTTATGATCATGGGAATTTGAAAAAAAAAAACTTTATTGTCATAATTTTTTAAATTCAAGAAACCTCCCGCACGTCTTCCATAGGAAAGTGCAGAGCATGGTGTCTTGCACAGGGTCGGCCTATGCCCTTTCAGACAGGAAACTTTCTGCTCTGAGTCACTCAGGGTATTTCTCCTTCACTCTGCTGTTGCTCTCAGACAACCAGAGATGGGATCCCGGCCAGAAGTGGCCCACGGTCTCCTTCCTGCCAGATCAAGCTTGCAATTTTAGTTATAGTCAAAACCATCTTCAGGCATGAGCTGGATTAATGTCTGCATCTGGAGGCACACCTGTGTTCATTGCAGCATTATCCACAATAGCCAAGAGGTACTCACATTCATGTCACTCACTATTTACAGTAGCTTCCTCAACCCAGATGTCCATCAAAGGATGAATGGATAAAGAAAATGTGGTATACACATACAATGGAATATTATTCAGCCTTAAAAAAGGAAAGAAATCCTATCACATGTTCAGCATGTGAGAACCTTGAGGACATTATGCTAAGTGAAACAAGCTACTAATAAAAAGACAAATACTATCCGATTCCACATATATGAGGTATCTAACATACTCAAACTCATAGAAACAAAAAGAATTGTGGTTGCAACGCAGGGGTGGGGTGAGTGAGAAATAGGGAGTTGTTGTTCAATGGGTACAGAGTTTCAGCTTTACAAGATGAAAAAGGTCTAGAGATCTGTTATACAACAATGTGAATCTAGTTAGCACTACTGAACTGCAACTTAAAAATGACTAAGATGGTAAATTTTATGTTATGAGTTTTTTAAATCTCAGTTTTAACAAATAAAAAATTAAGTAAAGTGGAAAAATAACTCACATGTTAGAAGAGATAAAATCTAGCAGTGGTCAAAATTATGACATGTAAGTGAAAAAATGTGAGGTAGCAATATTATCGTAAGACAAGGTAGAATTCAAAGCAATAAACATTATAATAGTATAGTGTAAATAAAGCTTGCCGAAACCGGTTTGGCTCAGTGGATAGAGCGTCGGCCTGCGGACTGAAAGGTCCCAGGTTCGATTCCGGTCAAGGGCATGTACCTTGGTTGCGGGCACATCCCCAGTGGGAGGTGTGCAGGAGGCAGCTGATCGATGTTTCTCTCTCATCGATGTTTCTAGCTCTCTATCCCTCTCCCTTCCTCTCTGTAAAATATCAATAAAATATATTTAAAAAAATAAAAAAAAATAAAAAATAAAGCTTTTTCTATAGTAATAAAAGTTAAAACCCAGAAAGGGAAAACAATACTCTGGAGAATTTAAAACTAAATGCTACTACTCCCTGTGTTCATAAAGCTTTACTTAAGAACCACAAATGCTGAATGTTTGTCTCACGTTGGTGTCTCAGCTGAGCATCACAAGGGTGAGAACCATGTCCATTTTGCATACTGTTTTCCTAGTGTTGTGCATTGTCCCTAACACATAGTAGGTATTTGATATGTGTTGAGTGAATAAATAAATTAAATTAAAAGGAGGGACAGAGACACTCTAGAGTCTAAACGATGGGTCTGGAAGTTATAAATCCTTCAAATGAGTTGAAGGATGACTTAGGCCCATGATAGAAAGAAAGAGAGAAAGAGAAAGAGACACTCAAATACCTCTCTCCTCAGATCCAGACCCATATAGTCAACAAACAGCCTTTGGATATCTTGGGTATCCCAAGAACTTGTTAAAGTCCACATGCCTAGGACCAAGTGCCATGTCTTCTAGTTGCAACATTCCATTCAAACAAAACAACAAAAATGAAACCTCCACAGAAAACAAAAAACAAACAAACAAAAAACCCACTTTTGTCGCTAACTCCATGAATGCCTTCATTTCTCTTGCTCAAAAATTAGAGACCCAAGTGTCATCCCTGTCCCTTCCCTCTCCATACAAGGAATCAACCACTGAGGCCTGTCCCTCTATGTACATCCTTAGTAGACTTCCTGGTTTTCTTCCCATTCTCATTGGCACTACCTAAAAGAAAAGCTATTCTTCTTTTTCTTTAGACTGCAGTGGTTCTCAACCTTTCTAATGCCGCGACCCTTTAATACAGTTCCTCATGTTGTGGTGACCCCCAACCATAAAATTATTTTCGTTGCTACTTCATAACTGTAATTTTGCTACTGTTATGAATCGTAATGTAAATATCTGTGTTTTCCGATGGTCTTAGGCAACCCTGCTAGCGGTTCTCAACATTTCCAAAATGCTTCTTTCTCCCTTTTTTCAAATATAAGAAATGGCTCCAGAGTCCTAGTGTGCTGGGCATAGTGCTGCAGCTTTCATTTGCTCTGCACCTAATTTTACTGTAACCCTGCATGGAAGGCTCAGTATCAGCCTCTGACACAACGGGAAACTGAGGCTGAGTAACTCTCCCCCAATTTCCAGAAGGCAGAGAGTCTAGCACATTTTCTTCCCACTAAGGGCAGGGACACCATAGAATCCAAATCTCCACCCCTTCCCATACCCCACTACTAACTTCAGACTCCACAGGGGGTCCTCTTGGTAAATAGTTACTCCTTCTGATAAAAGGTGTCTTTAGCTGAATTTGGAAAGACAGTATTAATTAACTATAAAAATGGCTGTCCTGGCCAAGACCTACCTAAGTCTAAAACTTTACACTCTCCAAAAAGACAAAATATTTCCTTGATTTTGAGTTGATGGTTTTACTTTAAAATAAATTTAAAAAGACTTTTTGATGCTGATGCAAAACAAGCCCAATTAAGTGCAACATGGGATTCCAGACAAGATTCTGGAGCAGAAAAAGAACATTAGGTGAAAGCAGTAGCAATCTGAATAAAGTGTTGACTTTAGTTAATAATTGCATATTATAATCATGTATTAAGATTGGTTTATTGATTGTGACAAATGTACCATGACGTAAGGTATTAACATTGAAGAAGGTGAGTAATGAGTATATAAGGAACTCCCTGTACTATCTTTGCAGCTTTTCTGTAAATCCAAAATTATCCCAAAATAAAAGATTTATTTTTTAAAACCCCAAACGTGTTTGTATAGTTAGTTGTATGTGTTTCTATGTGTTACTAGGGAGAAAACACAACCACATTCTTTATAGTTTAAATGACAAAAATACTATAGAGTAAGGTGTTGATTAAAAGGAAAAGGAAAATTTAAATTCATTCTTTGGTAATCCGAAGCAATGAAAATGTGCACGCCACCCCCTGCCCCAGCTCGGTGGGTTGATGATTCTATTATTTACCCCGCTCATTCCTACCCCCCCACCTCCCACCATCAGGGGTAAAGCCTCCTAGAATTCTTCTTGGCACAAACATCTTGTTTTAGGCTCATGTTTAGACTGGGATTAAAATAGGATTATTTACACCACATAGGCACCCCAATGGGAAAGGACAGGCCACCCCTACACGATACTAAACTTTTCTGTAAATACCACTCCCCAGTATTCACTAATAAACTAAGCAAAGCAAATCAAGGGGTGAGAGAGAGCTGTGTTTTGGTTGTTCTTAGCAAAAAGTCTCATACCAGCAAGCAGCTGTCACTAAACTCCTCATTCTCAAGCCAAAAGGACTGATTTGCTGGGACTGATGATGCAAGCAGTGCTAACCTAAGGTTTGTATTCTAAGAAAACTCTCTTTTTAAAGCTGTAGTTATGGGGAAAATAACCAGGACTGAATAGTTACTAGTTATTGACAAGGCCTTGAACAGACTAGTTTACAGAGGCCTAGTTTATGTATACATATTTGAAGAAATAGATTCTCATAACAATGTTCTCACTTCAGTTTTCTTTGCCTTATATGCACCCCTATGTTTCTGCAGGGTTATTTACAATAGCTAAGATCTGGAAACAGCCCAAGTGCCCATCAGATGAGTGGATAAAAAAAGCTATGGTACATTAACACAATGGAATGCTATGCAGCTATAAAAAGAAGGCTCTCTTCCCCTTTGAGACACCATGGAGGGACTTGGAGAATATTATGCTAAATGAAATAAGCCAGTTAGAGAAAGAAATATCACATGATCTCACTTATATGTGGAATCTAATGAACAAAATCAACTGACCAACAAACTAGGTCCAGAGGCATGGGTGCATGGAACAGACTGACAGATCTCAGATGGCAAAGGGAGAGGGGGTGGGAAGAGATGAACCAAATAACTTGTATACATATATGCATAGCTCATGGACACATGGTGAAGGCCTGGGGTGGGACAAGGGCTGGGTGTAGAGGGGCAAAGGCGGGGGTGAAAATGGAGGACATCTGTAATACTGTCAACAATAAAATACATATATTTTTTTTAAAAAAAGAAAAGAAGGAGAAGCAGCTCCCACTGGTTTAGCGCTTGCTGCCCTCAGGCCCTGCCCTCAGGTTTACAGCTTTATCTCAGCAGGAGGTTCCTACCTCAGGCAGGATCTGCCTGGCGCTGCTCCCAAAGGCTTGTCACAGCAACCTAGACTTAGGCCAATGCCTTTATTATCTCATTTAACTGCAAGTCCCCAGGGAGGATGGGCTCTCACAAGGATGAGTCAGTGGCTGGACAACACCGAGCAAATCTGGTTCTATCTCTGCTCTGCTCTCCTTGGGTTACTTCATCCTAAGGCTGATCTCAAGATGACAGCACCAGGTCCAGGTCACCTCCAGACATGACAATAGTCAGAGGAAGAGGCATCGGATCTGCTCTGAGAATCTCTCTTAAGAGCTAAGAAACTTTCCGGTAAGTCCTCCCCTCTGCAAAGGCTCCTGCAAGTAGCATGATGTGTTTAAAGACCTAACAGCTAGGAAACAGACTGGGTTTATACTCCACCCTGGAGTGGGGAGGAGGGGATGGTGTCCGCCTTCTTGAGTCACATCACCCAGGGAGGGAGGGGCAGATACCTGTGCAATATCAGGGTTCGGTTAACAGTGGTCGGCAAACTGCGGCTCGCCGCTCTGTTGACTAATGAGTTTGCCGACCACTTTACTACCCTTTACCTCTTTGCACACAATATGCCACAATTGCCTAATCCTCACAGCTTCCAACTACATGGTAACATTTAGTCTAGTCCAGTGGTCGGCAAACTCATTAGTCAACAGAGCAGCAAACTGCGGCTCACGAGCCGCAGTTTGCCGACCACTGGGTTAGGAAGAAGCGGATGATAGATGCTGAGAAGGACAGAGCATTTACTACAGGTGTATATTGGCAAGTTCATTTTACAAATGAGCAAGCTGAGGCTCAGGGAATAACTGCTTACCTAGGTGCACGGCTTGCAAGTAGTGGAGCTGGGATTTGAACCCAGTCTGTACAGCTCCAAAGCCTGTGGGCCTCTTTACTTCCGGAGTTACCCAGGAAAGGAAGCCAGGACACCCAGTTCTTGTTCTGGCAGCACCATTAGCTCAGGGTGTGTTCGGGATCATTTCTCTCCCCTCCCTGAGCCCCACTTCCCTATTCTAAGTGTAATAATGCTTTCAGGACTTCACATGCAGAGCCCAGGTGGACCATCCATGAGATTAAGGATGTGAGCTCCTGGGCAGCTGCAGGTCCAGGGTGGGGTGCGGTGAATTGGGCAGGCCCTGGGTTCAAGCCCTTAGTCTGTCCCTGACTAGTGAGACCTCCGACAAGTCCCTTAACTAGTCATTCTGTAGAGAGGGAATGAGGATGCCAATGGCACACACTTGTTATGTGGATCTCAGAAATCCACAAAGGCAAATTACTTGGCTTAGGAAGATGCCTGGAACATATCTATTCCTTTTTCTATTTTCTTTATAGGGAATTCAGTTTCATCCTCCAAGCATGGAGCAGAGGAGAAAATACCACACTCAATTAAAAAAATATATTTTACTTAAATTAGGGGCGGAAATGGGGGGGAGAGAGAGAGGGAGGGAGAGAGGGAGGGAGAGAATTTTGAAAGGCAAAGCCCATGGATTGGCATTGAATGGCATTGCTTGGGCTTTGCTACCCCCTCGTGGCCACTCTGAGGTATAATGGGCCTGTAATTGCAGCCTGGATTGCAGGAGCTGGGAGAGGTACATTCTAGTTACCCAGCGCTAAGGGGGAGGCTACCGTCTGTGTCCCATGTGCTTCCTGGGCTAGTGGGATAACTGCATTGAGGAGCCACAAGTCCAATGCCTTCAATAGACAGATGGGAAAACTATGGTCCTGAGAGCAGGTGGGACTTCTCTGAGGGAGGCAGCCAGGGTAGGAGCCAGTAACCCAGGTCTCCAGACCTCAAGGCCCTGCCTAAAGCAATCCGACTTCATGAGTGTGAGAGAAGCTCCAGTGACCATCTGGACTCACCTGCCCATCAGGGTGGGGGTCCCTCTGCAGCGCCTGTGTCAGTTGGTCCTCCAGCCTTAGCCTAGGGCCCAGACGCCTCTCCTCTGCATCCTCCCCTTGTGGACCCAGTTCCTTCCTCTGAGGGTCCCCAGCCCAGCCTCTGACACTGCAGGGCTACAGGAGTGAGAGCGGGAGGACCAGGAAGATGGAGGAAGTGCTTCATGATGTTGGCACTCTGGGTGCATCACCTCCCTGAATCCTGCAAGACAGATGGGTTCGCCCGGGGTAGTGTGTGCTTTTCAAAAATCTCATTGTGAAGTACAACACTCACAGGTACAAAATTTAAGGTGGACTCACTCTAGGAGGGGAGCCCTAGGTGCCTCATCCTGTGACAACTCTGAGTGAGGGAGCAAAGTGTGACCCTTAACTGCCACCATGGGCACTTAGGGCTCCATCCCATTGGGGAATCTCTAGGAGCCTATAGAACGTGCCTCCCACTCGTCCCACAGGAGGCCAGGAAAGCAGGGCACTGTCCCTCACTCCTGTGTCTTATTGGCTGCAGGTTGTCCCTGGGGCACTAACTCCTCTGTGAACGTGGACTGAACAAGCGTCTGTGGCACTGGAGGAAGGACTAAGGCAGAGAGAGAGAGAGATGGAGGTTGTCAGTGCCAGCTGTCCACTGCAGGCTCAAGTGAAGTCAGGGCCTGGACTGAGGCATCAGCAGTGTCTGTGGCAGTCCCTGCTTTGCAATGCATTTGGCTCATTAAGCCCTGCCTGTTACGATGCTCCAAGGTGGTGGCGGCTGGTCACAATCTCAAAACAAAACAAAACAAAACAAAACAAAACAAAACAAAACAAAAAAACTTAGAATGGGAGGGTTAGTGTCCACTGCTACAGCTGGTCCTGGGGCTATGATCACTCTTCAGCACCTCCTTTCTCAGTCCCCATTCTGGGTTGCCCTCCCCCTCAGCTGGCACTTCATAGGCCTGGATGACCCAGACCTTCACTTCTGAGGGGATCTCAACAACTGTTTCCCTGGGCCTTGAGGGGCTGTGGTGGCTGCAGATACTCATTCACAGTTGTTGCCAGGCATGGAAATGGCAAGAGGTATTCCTGAGAGCTCTCCGAGCTCCAGGCATGCTCCTTTCTGCTCACAAGCTGCAGCCCTCCCTCTTCAGCATAATCAGGGTCAGTTACCTGTCACTCTGAGTGTAACAGTCCCAGGTGATCAGGGAACAGGGGTAGTTTTAAACTCAGTGGTAGACGAGTAGAAGGGATCCTGTTCCCACCTCCACCCATCTGCCCCCCACACATCAGGGACAAGCACCTCTAATTTTAGAGCATGAATTTGTAGGGATGGGAAACAAGAAATACCTCAGGTGGGTTGCTGGAGGGGACCACTCCTCCTTCCACTTCCCAAGCACATGTACCCTAGATACCCAAGCTGGTGCCCTAACCAAGCCTTTAAAAGGGCAGTTCAACCTCCAGCTTTGTAGCAGGATTCCACTGCCATGTGTCCTGAGTCAAGTTCCCTTCTCCATGAAGTAGGGTATTTGCTCAGAGACATTATTCATAATTCCATGTAGGAGAACAAACATGTGTTAGGATTATTTGGAAATGTTTATTCTATTCTATTTTCTTGAACTATTTGTCAGTTCTCTCAACAATTTGACACTCTCTTAATGGCCTTTATAGTAAGTCTCCCTTCTGGTGGAAAGATATCTCTATTCTTCATGGGCTGAGCTTCACTCTTTGTATTTCAATACACATATTAAATCATCCTGTCCATTCCATAAAAACTATGTTGGGCTTTTGAGTGGGATTGCATCAAATCTATAGTCCATTTTAAAGGAACTGACATCTTTCCATTGAGTTTTCTAATCCATAAACATACCCATTTCTTTGGGTTCTCTTTAATTTCTCCCAGTAATGTTTTATAGATTTCTGTGTAGAGCTCTTGCACATCTTACATTGCATTTATTCCTAGGTATTGGATATTTTTGATGCTCTTAAATTGGAACTTCTTAATTTTTTAAACTTTTGGCTGCATATAGATGTTCAACTGATTTTTGTGTACTGCTTTTATATCCAGCAAATTTATCCAACTTACTATTTTTAATTCTTTTGGATGACCTAAATACATGTGAAGAAAGACAGTCTAATTGCTTCCTTTCCGATCCTCATGATTTTTTTTTCTCTTGCTTCTTTGCACCATTTGGGTCTCTACGTGACAGAGACATTATGTGATGAGAGGAGGCATCCTTATCTGTTTCCTAATCTGAAAGAAAAAATATTCAACATTTTACCATTAAATATTATGTTTAATACTAGAGGCCTGGTGCATGAAAATTCATGCACTGTAGGGGGGGTCCCTCAGCCCGGCCTGCCCCCTCTCACAGTCCGGGAGCCCTCAGGGGTTGGAGGTGACCCAGTGATCAGGGGAAGGCGATGCCCCATCACACCTCTGCTGCTGCCACTGCCGGCAGCGCAAGCCTCGGCCGGCCCTGGTTACCTGAGCCTTGGGTGGCCCTGGGCAGCTGGGAAGCCGCTGTCCGAGGCTTGCCTGCACCTCGGGTCAGCCCTGGGTGGCTGGGGGGCTGAGGGCACTGGGGGACTCGAGAGGCAGGCACGCAGAGTGGCCGGGCCCACCTAGGGGCGACCCCGGCCTTGCCGTGCGCCTGCCGCCCCAGCAGGGCTGAGGGGACTGGGCACCACCATCTTGTGGCTGTGGGTGCCGCCACCTTTGAGGGTGGGACAGTCAATTAGCATATCACCTCCTTATTGGCTGTGGGTGCTGCCATCTTTGCGATGGTGTGAGGGTCAATTAGCATATTCACTCTTTGTTAGATAGGATAGTTCTTGCTTTTAAATGTTCCTTGTAAATATTTAAGACATGTTGATTGCAGCCTGTGAGACCCAGCTAGGCCATGCTGGACTCCCAATCCACAGATTGAGAAAATGTTTGTTGCTTTAGGCTGCTAAGTTTCTGGGGGAACTAGTTACTAGTACACAACAAATGCGGAAGGGATGTGTAATCCTCACCTCAACGTCCCACCTACAGTGATGTAGGGACCACTGTGTGGCAGAAAGGGCATGGGTTTCAGAATCAGGTAGACTGAGAAGTCCACTCCTACCATATGAGCTATTTAATATTAGTTGTCTCAGTTTTCTCCTGGAAAATGGAGATAACATCCCCTCCTAGAGGTGCTGTGATTCCGTGTGATAGGGTGAAATTCTCAGTACAGTGTCTGGCACACAAAAGGTCTCTATATGCACAGTTCCCTTCTTTTACAGAAGTCCTATCATGCCCTTTACATACAGTGATCATATTTCATAGATGCCATCAGTATATATTGTGTAGCAATGGGGTAGAACCTGCTATGGAAAATCTTAGAAATTCAGGACATCTTGTTGCCGAAACATTGCACAAGCTCCCCTTCATTTTTTTGACAGGCATTAAAACTGCCTGTGCTGACCATCTGGATTCTTTCTCTCCCCCTGGTTGGGCCACTGCTGTGCATTACGATGAGTTAGATATCACACGTCATTAGCAGTTGAGCCAGCTGTGTAGGATCCATTTCACTGGGAACCCACAGGCCTCACTTCGAACCAAGCCTTGACAATTCTTGTTGCTGCTGTTAGAAGTAAATGCTAAGATATAAAGTAATCTCCCACTGCCTACACTCTCTCTTCAATGGATGTCAACAGCAACATGGAACTGGGCCCCAGTGAGGTGGGATTTGGGTTGGAGCTCCAAACCTCACCTCTTCCCTTATAGAACCCCGGGCAAGTTGTTTTCTCTGAGCCTGTTTTCTTTTCTCCTATAAAATAGGAGTAAGAGTATTTACCTCCCCAGGGTCATTTTTCAGATTATATCGGGGGATTTGGGAAGCATTTGGCAATTAGTAGGTACTCAATACATTTTTAAAAAGTCTTTCTTGTGCCAAGGGGTCAAAGAGTGGGCTAGTGGGATACTGACACTGCTTGCTAGTGTGGTCTAGGGCTCAGAGAACGGACATCGCCTGGGAGCTTGAGTCTCGGGCCCACCCTGGACATGCTCACTCAGGATCTGCATTTCTACAAGATCCCCATGAGTAGCAGTAACTCAGATGAGAAACTGAGAGGATGTAGGATGTTGATGACATCGTGGCAAAGGTGGGTCTGCAAATGTTGTGGGCTCTCCCTGTGTTTGCTGCATCTGAATAAGAATGACTTCCTCTTGGCATGAAACTGAACTCCCAGGAGGACTTGCTCCAGCACAGAAAAGCCAAACCACTAATCTGAATAAATAAGCATCAGTTTTATTGAATCATGAATAATTTAAGACTGGTACAATCATCAGCTTTATTCTCCATGACGTGGGGCATGATCTCCAGCAGATCGCTGGAAAATCCAAAAACCTCATGACAAATGAAAATTAAATAGGGAGGGAGGGGAGGAGGAAGGGAGGGAGGGTGGAAACATACCGTACACAAAATACTCAATTCCTAGTTTTCTCTTTAAAAATGGCTAGAAAAAATTCATCAAAATGCAGCACTTTAATCGATTATTTACAATTTCTATGTTACAATGAAAAAATGTACATCTTATAGAACATATTTCATAAACTGCTCCACTGGAAAACAACTAGATCAATACAGCAAACCTCCCGTTGAATATCCACAACGTTGGATTATTTTTCTTCCTTTTGAAGTAGATTCTCCACAATCTAATTTGAATACACAGAATTCTGAAGTTTAGAGCATCAATTAAATAAAAAATGTTCCCAAGATACAAGGAAGGTGTAGGCAAATCCCGTTCCTGGTCCCACCCCTACCCCACCCCCAACCTTAAAGGAAAAGGCATTCCCATCTCAGTTATGGCCTGTATAGTAAGTCTTGGCAGTTTGGGAAGAAACTTTTGGCTTCCATTGGTAACTCAACATAAATGTTGCATAGAATTTCATACATTTCAAAATTAGCCTAACTGGAGAAAAAGGCAAAATGGAAGCATTTTGGACAGAGCCCTAAATGAGCATAAAGTCACTTTGTCAAAGGTGAGTGACACGAATAAAGTAAAATATGACCAAGAGGAGAAATGTGCATATCAGACAACCCTGCTTCCCGAAGCTCTAGGAAGGTCACTGAGTTGTGAATCACACAAGGGCTACACTACTTGGAATCACTTTCACTAGTCAGGCAGCACCAGGGACAGAGGTCTCGGTTCTGAGCCTGGACCCAGTGGGAGGGAAGTCTGTGGGAGAGGGGAGAAGAGGTGTCATTGAAAGAGATAGAGAGAGGGAGAGGGAGAGGGAGAGGGTGAGGGAGAGGGCGAGGGAAGAGAGGGAGAGGGAGAGGGAGAGGGAGAGGGAGAGGGAGAGGGAGAGGGAGGGAGAGAGAGAGAGAGAGAGAGAGAGAGAGAGAGAGAGAGAGAGAGAGAGAGAGAGAGCGCGCGCACGCTTCAAACAATATTGGTAGGTGTCTACTCACAAGGTGACTGGGAAAACTGCTCATGAGGAACAGTCAATTTTACCTCCTCCCAAATTCACAGTATGAGCGTAAGGTCATCACTGGGAGATACATTGAGAAGAACCACTCTTCAGGTCGACCAGAAGGCTCAGGGTTTAGCCTGTGGTCACAGGCTAACTATATGGTTTAAGGGTTTTATGAAAAACAGAACAGAACAAGACACACTCACACACCCAGATGACTGATGAAGGCTTAGCAGACGAGAGTCTGAGTTTACTGAGATTAAAACTGGGACAGTGTTGAGAGGTTTTTTCATGCACCAGTTAGTGGGAAAAATTCCCCTTTTCCTTTCGAGGAGGGAGAAAATGGTTATTCAATGCAGTGTGAGCAGTGTCAGGTCAAGCTCTTGTGGTAAAATGAAAACAATAGAGATGGACCTTCAGAAGTAGGAATCTAATAAAACCCTGATCATTAACAGAGATGCCCCCACTGGGGTGGAATATTGATTCTCCTTATAAAATAGAAACAAACAACTGAAAGGTTTACCACACTCTGTAAGGAAGATACCAGTATGTTGAAGACATGTAGTAGCACGGCATGTAACCAGCAACATCACGTAGACCTGGAGGAACTTCTGCCTACATGTTAGCTGGAGACTGTTAAGAACCTAAAAAAATGGATCTTTTTTTTTTTTCTTTTCTTTTTCCCATAGTCACACACCCATACAAATGAGTCTTTTGGATGAGATAAGTCACAGCAATGTGAGTTCTCCTACTGAGTGGATGACTTTTTAGCCCTGTTTGCTCTGGTGGGGAAAATAAAAAAACGGACCCCAGGCAGGCACGACACTCATCCATGAACACGGTTAGTACAAAACCAGTAAGGCATCGCTTTGGGAAGGTCAGCACCGAAGAGGTCAGGCAAGGCTTGTCCAACGGAGGCCGGGGCTGGGGCTTCCAGGAGGGAGTGGCCGCCACCCCCTAGTTGAGTTGCATCACGTTGGTTCTGAGAAAAGTGCAAGTCTTTCGAGAGGTGACCTCACCACCCACCTGAGGTTGGGGCTGGCACGCTGGAGGTGTCGACGTGCGTTCCGAAGCCTCGAGGACGAGAAGGAAAGGCAAGAGAGGTCCCGGCTCCCCCACGTGCTGAGGATGGGGTCCCGGTCCACTCCACAGGACGTGGTGACACAGGCCCCAGCGGGAGGTGAGTGTGTGGAACTGTGAGGATGGACAACTGAAAACCAAGACTCAACTCCTGCGGTTCTCACTTTCACCAAAGGATTGATTCTGACCATGAGTGGGAAGTGGGGGGGGGGGGGGGTGGGAGGGCGGGGGAAGAAGACAAATCTTCAAAATCAAAGAGTCAGAAAGGGAGAAACTCAACCTCATTCTCAAAGGGGTCATCAGTTCTCCAAAGGAGACCAATTCTCACTGGACACAGTGTTTGCAGAAAAGAAACCTGATTCATTTCTAAGGAGACAGACGCATGCTGTCTGCCCTGGCAGGTCCGCTCGGGCACATTCTCACTCCTGCACACACACTCGTGGGCTCACCGGAGGTGACAGGGGAAGGTGTGGCTGGACTGGAACAGGCAAAATACCTCTCGGGGAAGGAGAGCACCACTTAGAAAACAGAACAGAGAGCATGAGGTGTTTTCTCCTAAGGTTTCCCTGTGCACGGCTCTGACGTTTGTTGTGTGACCAAAGCAAGTGCCTAGTTAGCACCAGTTCTCCGTGGCCGGTTGGGTGAGTTGGCATGGACATGAGGGTGCTGGCGGCCAGACCCACTTGGCAGGGTCTGAGTGAGGGGAAGCCGTGCTGTCTGGGTTTCAAGATTTGCTCCAGTCTCTCTGTCTCTGGGCAGCTCGTGGCAGGATGCTGTTCGGTTTCAGAGCTTCAGGTGGGGTTTCCATGTTTAACCCTTTTCATTTCAACAGTGACGATCCTTTCCCGAGAAGTATCTTCATTGACTTGGGGAGGTCACAGCAACAAGGCAAGAACAATGATTTAAATGAAACCGAAGATAGTGCAGTTCTCACTGTGGAAGAAAGGAGTCCCAGGGCGCTGGCCCAGGATGCCTGCACCCAGGTCTGGGGGAGGGGACCGGGAGCTTGGTGTTCCTGCAGCGCTCATGCTGTGGCCGGGCTGGCTCAGGAGGGCATCTTCAGGATGGTGCAGAGGAAGGAGGCGCCGTGGGGCGAGGCGAGGAGGAGGTGGGCAGGTTCCATGGCCGGGCCCTGTCACAGAGTCGACTCCAGGGACGAGTCCAGGATGTCGTCGTGATGGCTGTTGCTGTTGGAGTCGCTGTCATAGCTCTGGGGGCTGGAGTAGTTGGCTGCCTCCTGCAGCCTCATCAGCATGTTCATCTGAAAAAGGCAGAGAGCATGAGCGGCTTTCTGGCCAGTCCGCCACCCGCCCGCCCGCCCTGGCCTCTTGGCGAGCTCACGGCTGCTCCGCCAGACTCACCTTGGGATTGTAGCCCATACGGGCTCTGGGCCAGGCTTCCAGGGTTCAAATCCCGGCTGCACCACTTACTAGCTGCGTGACCATGGACAAGTACCTTAACCTCTTTGTGTCTCGGTTTCTTTATTGGTCAAATGTGAGTAATTATCATACCTGCCCTATAACGTTATGGTATGGATTGAGTTAATGTATGTAGAGCACTGAGAACAAAATGGAAAGTCCCCCATAAATCTGATACTTATTTTTATTTGGGAGGGGCACACCTTACTCAAGCCTGGGTAAAGGTGCCAGTCAGCGCCGCGGACTTCCAAAGCACGGGATGCCCCCTTCAATGAGCCTCAAGCCCATCTGTACCCCAGCAGCTGTCACAGCCTTCACGGGGAGGTGAAGGGCAGCGCCAGAAACAAGTAGAGCCACAGAAAACAGAGAGGCCTGGATTCCAATTCGGAATCTTTGGACAAATTACCTCATGCATCTGAGCCACCAGTCCCTTCTATAGATTGGAGAGAACAGCAGCTCCTATCCCCTAGGACTCAAGTAGGGAACAAAATGCCATAATGTGTATAGGACCCTGAGACTAGGGCCTCACACATAAAGTGCTCAGTAAATGTGATGTGCCATCACCCCCCCCCCCCCACCCACATCATCATCTTAAAGAGAACAGTTTCAAGATAGTGTTTTTAAATCTTCCCTGACAGATCGTCTTTATTGTTTTTTGTTTGTGAGTGGAGGTGGGGAACGAAAAGCTACTTTTATTTTCCTTATAACTATACATTGTGTGTGTATGTACTTTTATCGCTTCAACAATGGCAGCGTCAATAAGTAGCTCAGACAGTGTTAAGACTTAACTCACCTCTCTGGCCACGGGGCCCATGTTCAGACCTCCTGCCTGCAAGCCCCTCCCTGCCTGCGCGATTGCTGGCCTGGGCTTCTGCTCCTTACCCAGCTCTGCCCCTGCTGTGACTCGGGGAGAGGTCACTGGAGCAGGACAGTACATGATAAAGGTGGCACTGAACCCAGAGGGCAGAGTGGCGCAGGGACAACAGGTATGGTGACATTTAGGGAGAAGAATCAAATTCTCACTTTTGACCTTCTGCCACAGACCATTTCAGAGGGGTTCAAGACATTAGTGAAAAACTAAAACCACAGAAGGAAGTCCTGGCAAACGTGTCCCTAATCTTGGGATGGGTCCAGTCTCCCAAAGCAGGGCTGGGGCTCAGTCGCCTCTGTTTCCAGCAGCCTTGCTTCCTGCCCAGTAGACAGTAAGTGCTCAGTGATGGCTGAGCTGCTCCGGGAGCTGAGAACTCACCAGCGGGTCTCCTTCAGCATCACTGGGGGGCATCTGCTTGCTGGCCGAGCCCTCCCGAGGCATGGAGTAGCCATCGAAGCCGACATCCTCAGGCCGGAGCTGCAGCAGGGGAGGCCACTCATGCTGCTGCGGGCTGGCCGCCCAGGGGTAGGTGTCCATCACCCACTTGGCAGGGTCCTCCCAGGGGGCCCGCCTTCCGTAGAGCTAAGGGGAGGCCAGGAAGGAATAGTTAGGAGGGGGCTCAGACCTCCTCTGTAGCCCTGATTTTGCAGCTTTCCGAAAAGTTCCCCGAACGCAGTGTTATGCCTCCCCTGACGGGGTAATTCCACTTCCAGAATGCTACTGTAAGGGAGTCACCTAAGGTGCACAGAGTGGATGTGCTAAGACCGAAGCATGACTCAGGCATCAGGAACACCAGCTCTGGAGTCAGGCTGACGGGCTCATGCCTCAGCTCTGCCACTGACTCACTGTTACCCTAACTCTGAGCCTGGCTGATCCACCTGAATGGTGGCCATCTTCCGTGCTAGAAACAGTCCCAGCATAGCCAATGCCGGACTACCAACACGACCTCTCTAAATGCGGAGCTGAAAAGAGGGGCTGGCTATTAGCTCCAGCACCCTCCTGCGTTACCACCAGCTCTAGCACCCTCATGCATGCAACCACCCGGAGAATTCCTTCCCTGGCCACCAACACCACAGGCAGGGTCACAATGACCCTGTTCTGATAAAACCTCATTTCTTGAGGAGGGTCTGACTCTCGTAGTCCCTCTAAACTTTCAAAACAGGAGACTGTTAACAGAGGTTACATGTGGGTGGTGCTTCTCCCGCCCATATATTTCTCATATTTGTCCATATTAACTAATTTGCTCTTAAAAGAGAAAACTATTATTATCACTTAATTTTGTAAGACCACTACCATGCCTCCACACTCTTTTCTTTAAGCTTTAATGATAAAACGATTTTAGTGGTGAGTCTCAGACAGGATTCTGTGAAGGGGGCCTGTGCGTGTGCGTACGCATCCGTGTCAGAGAGAAAGGGAACACAAGCATTTGGGGATATTTGGAATCGAGGAAGGCTGTTCCAGATTAGGAACATTCCTGCAACTTTTAGAAACTTCTCCCTCCAAGGGCCTTCCCCGGGGAACTGGCCTGCTTTTCCCGGGCCAGACTTCACGTGGGTGAGGCTGCACCAAAGCCCCATTTCTGACAGCTCCTGCTTCTGTCTCCACCCTCCTGCCTGGAGGAGACGCTCAGGGCTGCAGGACCACAGAGGCTGGAAGGGGGAGTTCAGCCAGTCCTCAGAGGGAGTCTGGCCTGGTGGTCTTCAGGGGAGTCGGGCTGATGGGCTCACACCTGACCCCATCACTGAAGAATCTGAGAAACTTTTCCCCTGATCCCATCACTGAAGAATCTGAGAAACTTTTGGGCTCCACAGAAGACAGCCTGAAAAACACCCTTGGGTCCGAACTTTTCAGAGCACAGATGGGTACCCTAGAGAAGGGAGACTTGCCCCGGGTCTCAGAGCAACCGGGGTAATGTGATAAAGCGCCCGCGCCTCCCTCCATGGGGGGTGGGGCGAGACGACACACAGACCTTTTGAGTTACTCTGTAGACTAGACACTTTGGCAAGTGTTCACAGTGGCAACTCCAGAGGGGAACAGGGCTGGGGACTGACTCATCGGACAAATGTGCAGCTGGCAAATGCAAGCAGCATCGGCAAGAACAGGAAGTATTTTACAAGACTCCCCACTTGCTGCTGGACATGTTCCAGTTCAGGTGGTGAATGGCTGGGTAAGGAATGTGGCAAGTACAGGAAACACTGTGAAGTGCCTTGGCCCCAGTGCAGAGCCTGTGGCAGCGCTAAGCAGCAGCAGAGACAGTGGATAGACAGACAGACAAATAGGACATCTGCTTTTACCACGGCAGGGAGGAGCCTGGCAGCCCCACTGTGTCAGGAACACAGAGCCAACTTAGAAACTAAAGCCTGGCTACTGGCAACTTGGGACTCTGCAGGATGCACGCGTGCACCACACCCACCACACCCGGAGGAATTAAGGCACACTTTCGGGAAGGGCCTCCAGGCAGTTACACAGCCACACCCCACACGTATGCTACTGGGAAAAGACTCCAGAGTCAAAACTTGCAAAGGTGTCTTGTAGCCACTAGGGGGCGATGCTACAAATCCTCTGGGAGAGGATGTGTCTGGTGGAGGGACAGTTTGGCAGTCAGTGCTGGGCCTCATTTCAGCAGGAGCTCTGGCCCCTCCCCTCACCACAGGCAGCCCTGCAGGAGTCCGCCCTGGGGCCTCTACCTCTTAGCTCATAAATTCGGCCAAGGGCTCACCTTCTCTGAACCAATGTGCTGCCTTCATGGCCTCTCTACACACCTAGCAGGGCCAGGTGAGGACTAAATGGCCCCGCCCGGTGCTCAGCCCAGTGAGCATGGAATCAAGGTGACGCGGAGGAGAGTAAGGAATTTAAAACTTTTTAAAATAGAGGAATCCTTTTGTCAAGTGAAATTTGACGTAGAACTCCACTACCTGAACCACAGTACTCGGCTCCCCGAACCACCTGAGGCTTCTGGGGAAGTTCGGACAGCAAGGAAGTCAGGGAAGAAACCGAGGAGTCAGCTAGACTGGGCTCCAATGCTGGCTCATCACACCCCGGAGTCAACCTGGGGTAAAGCTTCCGGGCCGTGGTCTCCTCATCTGTCAGGTGCTCTGAGCTGTTAAAGCTACAGGAGAGGCATGTCAGGCCCCCAGCACCGTGCCTGGCAAGGGCAAGCTCTCAAAAAATGGTCAGTAAACTTTCCTTCCAAATTAGAGGCATAAGAACACGCCAGATTTCCTGTGAATCAGCAGGTTCCCTGGGGCCCACAGGGCTCAGCAGGGCAATGAGGTCGGAGGTCTGAGGACGGTGGCTCATTGCTGAGTAGACTGGTAAAATGCCAACTCCAGCTGCCTCCTCTGGTTGCTCCCAGGTTCTTGAAAGATTGTTCTTCAAATGACCTCCCGGCACCAGGAAGGGGTGCCTTTTCCTGCCCGTCTTATGAGATGGTGGCATGGCTCTGGTTCTGTGTCCTTTACAAGTTCCTGTCTCAGTGCCTCTGAAGACCCTCAGTGCGGCTGCATGTTACCAACAAGCAGTCAGACACTCGCTAGGCTCAGCCAAATGCACGGAAATGACACACAGCCATTGTACTGTCACACACACGTGTGAGGCACGCACCCTCGTGACCTCCACAGGCCTACGGCAGCGTCTTGTGTCTCCCGATGCCCAGGACCGAGGAACAGAGAAGCCCTGGGAACCGGCTGCGAAACTGGTTGCTGACTGGTCAGCCGTGCACGACACCTGCTCATCACGCAGCGTGGGGGCCGAGCCCCGAGCTTCTCAGGCAGCCTCCAGGCTCCACAATAAAACTTCCATCTACGGCTGAGCTCCTGCAGTTGACCCGGGGCTGAGTGAGAAGGGATGTGCTGCCTCAGGAGCCCACGGTCACCTGGGAGGGGTCCCGGGGCAGGCAGGGAGTGCCACGGCTGCCCGAGGGCGGAGAACCTGGGATTCCAGCCAGAGGCGTGGACTCAAATCCCAGATTTTTCAAGGTTGACTCTTAGGACCTTTGGCAAGTCACTTATTCTCCTTTGAGGCTCAACTCTTCTCCTTTGAAAAATGGAGATTAAAAACAAACAAACTCTATATTCCAGGACAAATGCAGGGCTTGAACCAAATAGCAGATGTGAGAGTACTTTGTTAACTGTGAAGTGCTACACATGCTTGCTTCTGTTTCTTTGCACATCACAGCCAGGATTTCATTTACCCTTTGCAACAAGTCTTTGTGGCACACGACTGTTCTTCTCCTTTTCTATCCACGAGGGCACTATGGCACAGAGAGGCTAAACGACCTGCCTGGGGTCATACAGCTAACAGGTGGCAGAGCCAGGACTTACAGCCCAGTGTGTCCCTACACTGTGCCAGACTGCTGGCCTCACAGGTGAGGGGCTGTCACCTCATGTCAGTTAGAATCCTGAAGGAGGAGATAAAGCCCCCTTGTCTGGTCACTAGAACAGCCCCCTCATTTTGAGGAGGCCAGCGGGCCATGTCTCACCTGGAGTCCTTCCCTGACGGCTTCCAGGAGATAGGGGATAATGGAGTAGTTCCACAAGTCGGTGAACCACACCCTGGAGCCATCCACATCGATGGGGCATGACAGGAAGAGCCGGGGGCCTGGGGACCAAACGAAAATCCATCAGAGCTGAATTGGGGAGAAGCCAGGAGAAGCCACAATCCAAGCATCCCTCCCAATTTCTGAGTGACAGCAGAAATTCCACCTGCCGGGTGGCGGGCACAGAGCAGGACACGTGGGCTCTACGACACCCCTCCTCCCCACCTCCAGGATCTCTCTGCCCCAGGAAATCACCCAAAAGAGAGGAAAGGCTTTATGGCGAAAGATATTCCTTGAGGTATTATTAGTCCTGACCTTTGAAAATGCAAACACACTAAATGTCCAAGAGAACAGAAATGGTGCCGCAAATGATGGCGTACCCACATGTGAGTCTTTTCCAGCCTTTAAAAATAATTATAAAACTGGAGCAGCAACTCAGGATGCTTATGAGACAATGTGAGGTGAAAAAGAAATGAACGGTAGGTATACTCTGATGGCAACTATGTAAAATATCTATGTGCGGACAAGGGCAAAAAATCAGCTCAAATTAAAATAATCATGTCAGGAGGATGGGATGATCAATGACCTTTTTTTTCTCTGTTCTAAATCCTTAGTCTCCAGGAATGTTGGTAACGTTTTACTTTATTTTTAAAGCAGAGCCTTTGGGGTGGGCACTTCACTGAGCTGGCAGTTTCCACATCGGCCCAGGCTGGACCATCTCTTGCTGCTGATTAGCCCCAGGGCATTGGGCAGGGCAAGAGGGACAGAGATATAGCAAGGGATGTGGGCGAGGCAGTCGGGGGTCTGCCTTGGGCTGGGACTGTTCCCTCTGCCTCCTTCTCTGTCCACATGAACAGAACAGAGTCCAGCTGACTTGTGCCTGCAGGGTGCTGCCCTGGCCAGGGCCCCCCTGAACCTGCCCACCCACCATTCTCGCCTGGCTGCCCACCTACCTATGGTGACGTCCGAGGAGCTGTGAGCCTCCAGGAAGCGGTTGAGGTGATGCCAGACCTTGGGAATCCAGTCGATGATTTTCACCAGCTCCACATTCCGCACCCGCCCACTGATCTCCGTCTCCATGAGCTTCCGCCTCAGGAACCGGCCAAGGAAACCCTTCACGGGCTCCGTGTGGTTGGCACAAAGCACCCACCTGGGGGACATCAGGTTTTCAATGATTACGACAGTGAAGAAACGAGGGCTAATCTCAAGACTCAACGCGCATGAGAACTAGACAGATGGTGTGTATGCTCACACTAAAGTAGGACTCCCTGTGCAAACACTGCACGTATGTTAACTCACCTTTCCTCACAGCAACCCCAAGACATAGATATTATCACCACCCCCATTTTACAGATGGAAATGTGAAGGTGCAGACAGGTTATGTCCAAGAACAAAGAAGCAAGTTAACAGGAGAGCTAAGGTTAGAACCAAGACAGTGCAGCTCCAAAGTCTGAGCTCTAACCACCAAGTCTGCTGCCTCTCGTGCTTGTGTCAGGCCCTGTGCCAGGCCATAGAGCTGTAACAATGACTGAAACACAGTGGTCTCTGTTCCCAGGAGCTCACAGTCTTGTCGAGGAAGCAGATAAGCAAACAGAGGAATGAGGCATGATGAAGCCAGGGGAATCAGGGAAGGCTCCTCGGAGGAGGGGCTGTCTGGGCTGAGATTGGAAGAATGGATGGAGCAGCCACATAAGCAAAGGCAGGAGCAGGGGGTGGGGTGGTGGGTGGAGAGCTCCCTGAAGTATTTGTAGAGACATGGGAAAAGGGGGCGGGGTTTAGGGAAACTGCCAGAGGTCATGTAACCAGACTTTAGACTTGACCTGCCAACCCAAGGAACCTGGATGCATTCTGGAGGTGATGGGGAGCCACTAAAGCACTTCAGGAATGAGGGCTTATGGTCAGATTTGAATTCTAGGATGCTCATGCCAGCTGCCACTGGCACGGAGGATGAGCCCACCCTGCAGGCAGTAGTGCCCAGGGAGGTGACGTGGCGTGGCAGTGGCGGGGGAAGGAGGAGGAGGAAGGACTTGAGGCATCTTTAGGAAAAAGCGTGGACAAGACGGGGACAGCCTGGATGCGGAGGGGAGCCACGATCTCAGGGGCCTGGAGGAGGTCACATTTCCCAGGGAATGACAATTGAGGCCTATTTCCCAGAGATCGCCATCAAGGATGCCTGCCGAGTGGCCAGTGAGAATGGGTGAGGGTGCCATCCCAGGATATGATTCTCACCCTCATCTAAGGCCCAGCAGGAGGGGAGGAGTGTGGGGATCACCAAGGGGTCAGAGTGGGACAAAGGGCGTTTAGCGATGGCACCACAAGGCAAGCGACAACCCACCCAGGCACGACAGTGCAGCAGCTCTTCCCACACCCAGCAGGGAGACCCGCATGGTGCTGGGGCAGAGGACACACGGCAGCTGGAGGCAAAGGCCCACAGACCCACAGACAGCCCTTGGGGACAAAGCAAGGGCCTTCATTGCTCATGTTCACCTGGGCGCCCGAGAGACACGCCCCTGATGTGCAGGGGAGGCGAGTGGCCTACTGCCCCTGCCCGGAGCTGCCTCCCTGTCTCTGCTACCCCAGGACTTAGTGACCTCACACGAGTCATCTAATTCTGCCAGCCTCAGTCTCCCCACTTGCAAGCTGTGAATGAGAAATTTAACTACGTGAGGCTGTTGTGAGAATGAAGAGTGAAGCTGGGAAAAATGCTCCCCATGATGCCTGGCACAGAACTGGTACTCAGAAGGTGACACCTTACCTGAAGTTGTGGTGGAGCTGCAGGTTGGGAGTGGAAGAGGTAGCCTGGTTCATTGTGCCTATTATGTAAGGGCTGTGGGGGACACAGAGAAAAAGAAGAGGTCTTTGTGAGGCAAGACCAGCTCTGGAGCACGGCGCTCTCAGGGGCCTGCAGGGTCTGTCCAGGCAGCTGGCTGGCTGCCTCCCGGCCCCCCACGCTGACCCCAGTCATGCGTGGGCACAGCTCCGTGCAGCACCCCTCCCGTGTGGCCGTTCTCCCGGGACCAGGGCCCGGAGCTGGCCTTTACCATCTGTGGTCCTTGCAGCTGAGCAGCCCGTTGAAGATCTCGCCCAGGGAGCTGACGTGGTGCAGGTTGTCCAGGATGATGACGAGAGGCATGTCCGCAGCATTGTTCTCACTGGCGCACTGGTCAGCAAGGTTGGACAGGTACTGGCGCAATTCCTGCATGGGCCAGGGAAGGACAGATGCAGCCGATGAAGACCACCGCTCAGAGCCTGCACGTCACCCAGGCCAATGCAAGGGGCAGGCCCTCCATGGGCAGCGGGCCTGCCTGCTGCAGGGGTTGGCTTGGGTGATGAGGGAGGACAGGATGGGGAAGCCTGCGTCCTGCCTTCTGGCGTTCACTAGGTAACAGAACTCCTTCAGTGGAGGGCCAGAGCACAGCAGCTGGAGGTGCCCAGGCCCGGTTCTGTATCCCTGCTCTACCACTTCTCTATATGTGTCGCCATTTTTCTTGGATATTTCTTATTGTGCCAACCTTCCAGGAAGCTCCAAAGGGCTCCAGAGGTGCCTTACACACCTCTGTGTAAGCTGCATACGTTCTGTAGAAGGTGCTCTTCTACAGCGCCTGCCGGAGGGCTGTGTATGCAGAAGCCCTCCATGAATCAATATCGCACAGCATCCCCCACAAGTGCTGCTGAGTAGTGCTGTGGCAGACAGACAACCAACAGTGCAGGGGGAGGTGGGTCTGCATGCACAGGGGCCTTGGGAGGTCTGGATGAAAGGGTAAGCTTTGAATTGAACTGTGAAGAATGGCTGGGGGATTGGCTGGAGCTGGGGCCAGAACACAGCTCAGTGTGGCAGGGGAAGGCCTGTGTTCTAAAAAGGAAGAGAAGAATAATGGTGCAGAAGGGGAAAGGGATGAAACGGCAAGTTAAGGACTGGCCAGAGAACCCAGGATGACTGCCTGGTGATGTCACCATCATGCTGGCGTGACCTAGAGCCGGACACAGCTCTGAGGGCCTCACACAGCTGAACTTCTGTAGCCCACAATTTTCTGGGGTGGGTACTATGCGTAGCTCCCTTTTACAGAGAGGGAAACTGAGGCACACCCAAGTCAGGTGACTGCCCTGAGATTGCAGAGAGGGCAAGCAGCGGGGCCAGATCCAGACTCGGTGCCTGTTCAGTGTGCTCCTCATACCCGACACTTCGGCATGCTAGCCGCCGCCTCCTATGAACACGTCTATACCCACGTCTCCCTTGTAAGTCACAATGCGGCTTAAGCCCAACTTTTTAAGTTGCTAGTAATTTTTCCTTCTTTGAGCTCCTTTCCATCTGGGTTCTTGGCCTCAGCCTTATAATGACAGGCCTCCCGGGCCTCCCGCCCCTACTCAGGGCTTCGGGATTCAGAGTGTGAGGTGTCCTCTGCACGAGGTGCCCAGCCAGGGGTCCTTCTCTCACTGGACCTGGAGAGGATGCCCCCCTCAGCTCACACTGAAGCTCTCGACTTGGGGGCTTAGACCATTTCTCTCTAGTCCTGTCCCCACATCCAAGTCACCTGGAAACCTGTGAATGGCCCAGGTTCCCGGCCCATTCAACCTATTGGAAATGGGCATCAGAGAATGAGGGTGAGGAAGCCCCACCTTCAGGGATGCCAGGTGATTCCTAAGGTGGAAGAGTCCTTTCCAGTTCACCTTGGACTCTGGACCCTTTGCAGAGGGCCAGCCAGAGGGAATTACCATTAACTCCACTGCGTGAAACCCCTTCCCAACCCGCGGCTGGGACTAGGTCAGACCGTCCAATGTTTCCATCGTTCCCTGTGAGGCAGGGCCAAGCCTATTTGCTGCTCTGGAGTCCAAGGCTTTGACTTGAGCTGCAGTCCACTTCTCAGTACCGCCTGAGTGACCTCAGACACATGACCATCTGCCTCAGGCCTCAGTTTCCTCCGCTGTGAAATGGGGATAGCAGCAACTATCCTGGGCTCTCACAACCACCAAGGCGAGCGTATAGAAAACGCTGCTTTCCCATCAGGGTGGGGTGACATCAACAGCTCTTCAAGGGCCCAAAGGTGAGCCCTGACTGGGCAGCAGCCTTCGAAAGATCTCCTCACCTTGCTGGACTTGTGGTCCACGTTGAAGGTGGCGATGACCCCCTCTGTCAGCTCTCGTCCCTCCCGAAGCACCAGGTACTCAGACAGCCGGTTGGCCAGGTAGGTCTTCCCGGTGCCACTGGGGCCAGAGAGAATGATGCGCCGGTGCTCCACCAGCAGGGAGACGTAACGCTGCAGGATGGGCTTGGGGATCAGGGACTCGAATGCCAGAGAGTCCAGGCTGTTCTCTGCAAGCCCTGTGTGAGAGACAGGAAGTGTCTGAAGTCCTGCAGAAAGGGCAGCCCTGTGCTTGCCTAGCTGGGCCTGCCAACATCGAGGCCCCTGGTGCAAACTGCCACCGTTTCCTGCTCAGGAGCACCCTAGGTGCGAGCTCTGGCCGTGGCTTGGCTGACTTTCGCTCACCTTTCAGACCTGGGCCCCTGGCCTTCGTCTGTCCTCTGCAGAATTCCTAAGACTCTGGGCTCGGCTTGTCTGGATTTGCCAAACCAATGGCGTTTGCCCAAACCATACCTGTGTCTCCTGTGTCTGCCAGCACCTTAGGGTTCCTTCCTCACCCTGCTCTCTCCTGAGTGCCAGGCACCACTGCTTCAAACACTCAGATGCACCATGAAAGTAACAACAGTTTTATCTTAAAAACAAGCAAATACTAAGTAGGACCATCTGATTGGGGGATGTGAACCCTGGCTGTTTTGGTGTGTGTGGGGGGCTGTTCCGGTGTATAATGGGGGCTGTTCCGATGTGTAGTGGAGGCTGTTAGGTGTATAGTGGGGGCTGTTTTGGTGTGCCTGGTACCCTTTCTACCTTCTCCTATAGAACTCTTTCCTCTTATGGGGAGCTCAGTAAGATGGTTTAAGTATGGCTTGCCCAGCCCCTGCACCCACATAGGTGTGGGCTTATGACTAAGCTGAACCAAAGCCTCTCCCGGTCACCAGGACAGATTCAGTGATGGGTGTCTGACTCACGGCGGGGCAGTACCACCCTTAAGAATTTTCTGTCTCACTATTCCAAAAAGACAACCACTTTCTTTTAGGTTTCTAAGTTAGAAAAATGAATCAGCCCTAGCCGGTTTGGCTCAGTGGATAGAGCGTCGGCCTGCGGACTCAAGGGTCCCAGGTTCGATTCTGGTCAAGGGCATGTACCTTGGTTGCGGGCTCATACCCGGTAGGGAATGTGCAGGAGGCAGCTGATCGATGTTTCTCTCTCATCGATGTTTCTAACTCTCTATCCCTCTCCCTTCCTCTCTGTAAAATATCAATAAAATATATTTTTAAAAAAATGAATCAGGGCCATGGGAGCCATGTTATGTGCAGAGAGCTCAAAAAATACAAGAAACTGAGGCAGCGTGGTCCTGTTGGCACTGTGGGAACACCGGAAACCAGCTGTGTGGGAAGTGTGTCCTGCATTTTCCGGGGAATGGGCCTTTATGTTTCCATTTTTGCTAAAGCTGGTTTGAGTTCGTCTCTGTCACTTGCAGCCCAAGCCCCTACTGTGGAATTCCACTCGCCAACAAGGTGAGGCTGCCTGTGAGGTTCAAGCAGGGCCTTACTGCTTGTCACCAGCAGGACCAGGTCTACGTTCCAAGGTCTAGGATAAGGCATGCTGGGGTACCTTTGGAAAACCTACCAATTGGGAAACAAAACTTGTACCAAACACCCCCAAAACTGCATGTTGAACTACTGGCAAGGTCAGTGCCCTCAAGGGAAGTAAGAAATGGGACAACCTGCAGGTTGCACTTAGGACCATGTTGATCGGTCTATTCTTTTAGGTGGTTCATAAAATGTAGGAAAAAGGGGTTTTGCAGTCAAATACATTTGTGTCAGCCTGGATTAAACAGCCTTGTGAATGGCCAGAGATAGGACATGAAAGGGTAGAGCCTTTATTGTATCAGGACACTACCGTCCCCTGCCCCCCAAATCCAGAAAGGGATAATGATGCAGTTTCCCAGAGTTATTTGGCCATGAACCCCCACCTCCCCCCACCCCCCAAATACTTTGTGGGCCTGGAGTTCCATGGAACACTCTCTGGCTTGGGGCTCAACATCTCTGGGTGATGAGGCCATCAGAAGCCCCGGCAGCATCGTGCGTGGGCTCAGGGTGCTCAGAGCGAGTCCTCTCTAGCCTGCAGCAATGCGTGGCTTCCCCATCTGTAGGATGGGACCCCATCCAAGGCTTGCTGGCAAGAGTAATTCCTTGGCATTGGTAGAGTCCCATTTCCACAAGGTTATTAAGATTCCATCATCTCAGAGTCATCAGGCTAATGGGAACTTTTGTTATATAATTTCAGCAGTAAACTAAAATTATTTGTTTCCGATGGTGGTTGAAAAAGCTAAGGATGGGTTAACTTGCTTAGGTAAGAATAACTGTGGTCAAAGGGAGAAAAAAACACAACAACCCACATCCATATGCACAAACAAAATTGTGGCCACAGTTTGCTGAGCCAAGTCACAAAGTGAAGAGAACCACACGCAATTCCTGAAAGCTCTGGCCTCTGCATTCGGGGAGTTACCTTTGACGGTCACGGAGATGGTAGTGTTCTCTCCCACCAGGTAGCCACAGGGCAGCAGCTCAGGGGTCTCCGAGGTGTTGCTGCGCTTGACTTCCCCGATGCTGTAGCCCAGCACACTATCCGAATTCAGCCCGAGCTGACTCACTGGGTCGACGTGAATGATGTATTCCTGGAAAAAGTAAAACAAAGATTCCATCAAAGATGTGGCTAAAAATCTGCCCGTGACTCATGTTTTCATTGAGTGATTTATAATCATCTGCTCTTCTTTCTCAGGTGAAGCCTGAGTTGAAATGGGCGGTGGAGCGAGGGCAGAAGGGCTCACGTTCTACGGTGTCGGTGCCTCACTGTCACGGGCACTGTGAACGTTTAGTCTGGATCAACTGAGCACGGAAAAGTCAGGCTGCTTTTTCTGAGCTCAAGTCTCAAAGGCATCAGGACCTGTGAATGGTGCTGGGAAATTTCTGACAAGAACTCTCTCCACCAGCCCCTCCTTTTGGCTCACAGCAAAGACCACACTGATGGACAAAGGGAGCAGAACCCAGGGCTGCTAGAAAAAAAGCAGCTCTTGGAGCTTTAAACAGGAAAATGTGTCCTTCATTTAGAGAGTTCCCTTTTTTAGGTGAGTGACCCAAAGGTTTAATTTAGGTCAGCGAACTTGGAACAAAGAGCCATGGGCTGCGGGCTATGAGATGGCCAGATGATGGCCAAGGTGAAAGCCCAATAATAGACCTCTACCTTCAATGGTCTCTTTCTTTACATGTGACACCCCACACATTCTTCTCAGCCCAATATGTCGTCTTTCTAATCCATGGATGTCCGACTGCCCATCATCAGACATAAGTTTTTGGCCCAGGTAACAGGATTGGTCTGCCCTTGGCCTTGAACACCTGCCTACTCACATTTCTATGGACTTGCCTGTGAAGATGATGAGCAATCTTTGGTCAAAGAACAGAGTTTCCTCTGTGTGAAGTCAACTGAGTCTAGATGCTAGAAAGAGGCCAGAGTGGACTAGTTAATTCAGAAGCCAGGCCAATTCAACTAGACCAACAGAGTCTGGTTTTAGATCCATGACTTTGGGCAAGTGAATCAACCTGACACCCAACCTTCTTTGCCTTTAAATGGGAAAATAATAGAACCTTCTTCACAGGTCTGAAAATAAATCGGGGTGATGTAAGTAAAGTTCTTGGTAGGGTCTCAGGCACAGAAAACGTGGGTCATTAGTACTTCTCAGGGGACATAACTAATGAACACTTATGGCTATTGACTTACTTCAGGACAATAGAAAGAAATGTGCTGACAGCTTCTTTCAAACCACATTGAATTTCAAGGTTCACTTCAGTACTCTGCTTATTTCTCCTGTGGCAAAACCCACTCCAATGGTGTGATTGGAATAAATACAAAAATAACTATGCCAACATCCTTGACACTGGCCACTGACCAGATGTTAATGTCCCTTGTAGCACTAATCACAGAATGAAGTGTTGACAAGGACATGGGCAAATTGATCAAATCGCCAGAAATAAAGAATGGAAATCTGATGTCTTAGCCACAGCCAATGAACACACACTCCAAAGCAGATGCAATTGGACGAGTCCAAGGTGAAGGTAGATTTGGACATGAGCAGCTCACTATCAGAGGTTCAAATAAATAATTGCTCACTGCTGGAGAAATGACCCTCTGGCTCACCGGTGACAGCCAAGGGCAGTTGGGAACAGTCTGGCCCGTCAGCGGTCTGTACTTACCATCTTCCTTCTGATCATTTGAGTGCCAGGGGACAAGTCCCAGCAACATAAGGGTGTGGGAGAGGGGACAGGCCTGAGAAATGGCCAGGTTTAGGACACGAACCACCCTTCCCTCCCTAAGCCCAGGCCCCGCTTCAGGCAGACTGCCATAGCCGTCTCCTTGAAACACTTACTTTGAACAGCCGTCTAACCACCCCATCGAGCACATCCCACTTCGTCTTGCCGCTAACTCCAATGCAGCCAATAAGAAAGAGGTGTGGCCTGGAATCCTAAGAGTAAGAAAATGTGTGCAGGTGAAAAACAGGTGGACCTTTTCTGTCACGGGTTAGCAAGGACCCAGACTGTCCCAGAGCTCCACCAAAGGTCTGAGAGGGGGATACCAGTCCTATGTAACATCAGGTATAACTCAGACTGAATGCAATAGTCTTAAAACCTTTCCCTGCTCTATTGCTAAAAAAGCAATCTGTGGGGCAGGAAGGGAGGCTTTCTTTTCTGGAATCTAGAACCTTCTACTGAATGCAAACCTTGCCCAGTACACAGGTCACATCCCTTGCTTGGCATGCTCTCCCCTCTCCTGTCTGCCATTTCTGCTTTCCCAAACATTGATGATAAACTCACCTCTTCCAGGAAGCTTTCAATGATTGACTTACCAGACTCAGAGCTCACATTACTTTCATGGTTCTGTACACAACTTATATAATGGCATAATCTGTATTGTTTATTTTTAGGTATTCCTGTCTCATTTGTAAATTAAGTTTGTCGTCTTGATAGATCTTAAACTCCCTCAGGATAGACTGTGTTTATATTTTTTTCTTTTTTGTTTCTTAAATAATGTGCATTGCTTTTCTTTTAATCAAAAGCGAAAACATACTCAATTGAGAAAACTTTAATAAAACTCTGGGAAGTTACAGAAAAATAATGTTTTTTATCTCTGCCCACAGGGCTCTGCATAGTGGAGGCTAACTAATTATATTGATTAAAAAGAAGTTAATAGAACATTCCATTCTGTTGGGTTTAAAAATATCTGACATGCTCCTCGCTGGTTTGGCTCAGTGGATAGAGCGTCGGCCTGTAGATTAAAGGGTCCCGGGTTTGATTCCAGCCTAGGGCACATGCCTGGGTTGCGGGCTTGATCCCCAGTATGGGGTGTGCAGGAGGCAGCCAGTCAATGATTCTCTCTCATCATTGATGTTTCTATCTCTCCCTTCCTCTCTGACAGCAATAAAAAAAATAATAAAGATATCTGACATGCTCATAAGGATGTAGAATTAGGTGAGTGGCAGGGGGCAGAGACGGGTGTACCTGGCAGTTAAGCACAATCAGCAGAGAAAAGAGCACCAGTCTGCAGCGAGATGACCTGGCCCATCGCTTGCTTTGTAATCTTCAATAAGTGATGCTTGGGCCTTAGGTTTCTCAATTATAAAATGGAGCTAATTCCATCTGGTCAACCAACCTCATCTGGCTTCTGTGCTGATCCAGAGCCATACAATTTTTAAAGTGACTCACAAACTTTTATAAAGTGTAAAATCTCTCTGTTCACGCTGGTAATCACTAGAATACAACACATTCGCAGTGATCACCTGCATGTATTCTAAGAATGAACTCCCCCCCTTGGCAGTCCATCACTCCACCAGCGAGGCTCTGAAACTGGAGTTCGCTAGTGGAGCTCTCTAGGCTGAAATGATGCGAGAGCCACTGGCAGCCCTCAAATTCAGTGAGACTAGAGAGCCACCACAAAGTGGAACCCCTGGCAAAGGCAGGTCTGGCTGCAGATGCTTTGCTTGGGTGGGAACTACAGGTTCCCCAGCTCTCAGAGCCTAAAAGAGACACGTGAGCTGGAATGCTAGGAACTAACAAACAAAAAAAAACTGAAGGGGACTTAGTGACTCATGCAGTCTTGGCCCACTTATTTGTGAGATGGTCATTCGCAGCATCACGTGGATTTAATCAATGGGTGCTTTACGATATCTCCTCTTCTTTTTCAGCTGAAGCCCAAGTTGAAATCAGCTGTGGAGTGAGGGGGGAAAGAACTGACTTTCTATGGGGTCTCTGCCTCGCTGTCACAGGCCTGTGAACGTTTAGTCTGGCTAAAAACCAACGTTGATGTTCAAACTCCACTTCAACCCCAAAATAGTCCCTGCTGGGGACATGGCCTCCTGAGACTCTGGAAGAGAACGAAAGTACTCAGAAAACTCAGATTCTACATCCCCAGCTTTGGTGAGTCAGGACATCCCCCCTTCACTTTCAGCCACCTGTGTGCTTCCTGCACTCGGCCCCGTGTCCCTCGGTGTCTACTCCACTGCAGCGCAGCCTCTAACAACTGCATAAAACTGGTGCTCTCAGTCAGCTTATTTCTGTACCTTCTGTGCTAAATGTGCTTAGCGGCCTTTGCTGTACTCCGAGGACATATTACATTCAGAAAAGCCATTGCTGAGTGATGTTAGTGTTTAGTGAGTTGTGTGAAAGTGAAGGTGGGACCACTCTTACCACTCTTTATTAGAATTTCCAAACGAGAGAGGGCAGGGCTAGTCTCTCACTTCAATTGTGTCAAAATGCTGCTGCGATTCTGGTTAGTTAAGGAAAGCATTAGTGTTTCCAAATCCCCTTAGGGGCTGAGGTTACAGGGTTTGATGATGAAATCGCTAAGCTAGGTAGTGCTACCTGGGGAAAGGCAGGCAGAGTGGGGAAAGGGATCCAACTAACCTCCTTCCACTTCATTTCCTCCTGAAAGCTGACAACTATCTTAACATGCCTGCCTCCTTCCTTCCGAGCCGAGCATTCACCAGTGTCATCCAGCAACATGTCTGCGAATGGAAAACATCAACAGCCTTAGGCACATGGGGCAGCAAAGCCGGCCTCCCGACACCCCGGCTGCTTGTCGGCACAGCAGCGGGACAAACCAGGTGTCGGGGTGTGGGGGATGTGGGGGTGGAGAGGAGGGGAGGGGGCGCAATGGAGAATGCAACCACAGAAATCAACAGTGGACCAACCAAGGAATCAGCGGGCTGACGATGTACCTTGCCAAATGGAAGTGCGAGGGAGACTCAACCAAAAGAGCAAGAGCAGCGTCATGGATAAGAAATCAAAGCGTCAGCCTCAGTATGCTTACAGAGAAAACCCAGACCATGTTCAATAATTACTGCGCCAGCCTGGAATCCAGCCCGCAGGCCGGAAGATCACAGACCAAGCCATGCCCCAAGTGGGCGCTGCTGCCGTAGGGTTTGTATGCAGCGTTCAACTCGCAGGTCAGCCTCTTAAAATGGATCAAACAGAAGTCAGCATGGTGGGTGGGGGGAGCCAAGCTCATGGCTTGGAGCACTTGAGGTGCCGGAGCAAAGCATGACAGCAGTCTAACGGCTGGGCTCATGTTGGTAGCAGATGCACACCAAACACACACACACCCCGAGTGCACACACGCCTGCTGCCTCCCCATTTGATCTGTTGAGCTGTTTATCTTGGGGCTCTGGCTTAGAGACCGGGTGCCGGCTGCAGGCCTGTCCTGCCCCAGCCCTGTGACCCACTCACCCAGGCTGGTTGACTCAGTGAGGTTCAGGCTGTGCTGGGAGAGGCCCATGGACTGCCTCGGGGAGGCTGAGAGGGACACCTGGGAGGGCGCCCGGCTGCAGCCGCTGCCTTGAGACTCTGACTTTAGCCGGTCGTTCTCAGCTTTCAACTTCTCTATTTCACTCTGCAGAGAGTAAAAGAGAAGCTCATTTACTGGGTGGACAGAATGCGAGCAAGCCTTTTCTGGAGGTGGGATTTGGAAGTCCCCTGCAGGGATTCAGTGGGTAGGCCAGCCGAGGCAGAGTCAATTCCACCATCAGAGAGATTCCACAGTGTTTGCTGCCTTTGCTGCATTCACAGACCTGTGTGGCAGGGCAGGGTCCATCCTTTCAGAGAGCTGGCCTTTGAAAGCCCTCAGAAATGTTTCCCAAAGTCTGAGTGGTAAGTGAAAAGGAGTCGTATCTAAGTTTGAGCAATTCTGGGTTTGACAGATTTCTTTGCTGCAGAACTTCTCAGAGCCTTTAATGAGCGGCTATGCACCGTGAATCTGAGGGGGGCACATAGTGTGCAGCATTTCCCAAATATGTGTAATCAAGGAGCTTTCCTTTCCTTTCAGAGAGTCTCCCATGAAGGAGTGTTCCACGGAACCTCCTTTGGGAAATGCTGCTCTCTGTGGGGGAGGAGGGGGAGGGTCCATTTAGAAGAACCCGCAGAGATCTTTCATTCTATGAATATTTATAAAGAACCTATTATGTGCTAAGCATTCCCAGAGAAAGGGATGCAAAAAAAAAAAAAAATAGCTCAGAAGACCCAAATGCCTTCAACCTACGGCAGAAGATGAGAGGAGTTGGAAGGACAGACCTACAGAACTTGGAGAGGCTTTGCAGAGGAAGAGGCATCAGGCTGAGCCTTAAGGGAAGGGTCCATGTGATTATGCAGAAAGATATCCCGGTGGAGGAACACCATAACACAGAAATTCCTGGCATGCAAAGGGGGAAGAGATTGGCTCCCTCTGGCTGGTGAGAAGAGTCTGGAGACTAGAGTCGGTGATGGTGAGTGGGGGGTTGAGAGTGACAAGATCCTGTAGAAGGCCTCGAAGGCCAGGTGAAGGAGACTGCGACTCACACAGGAGGCAACAGCAGAGCTATGAAAGTCTCACACCAAGGAGGGATAGGGTTACTCTGATATTTTTGAGAGATGGTCTTGGAGCAATACGTGGGAGGGACTGTAAAGAGAAGGAGACCAGGAGAGCAGAGGGCTGCCACCAGGTTCTGATGTGGCCTCGGGGTGTGGTGGGGAGCAGCCACCTGCCAATCCTTCCCAGACAGCCTTGGGCTCTGTCCGTGCTCCTGGGTGCTCACCTGCATCCTGTTCATGGCCTCCCGGAGTTGGTCGAGCTGGTGTGCAGAGCTGAGGGCTTCAAGGCGGATGTCCGTTAGTTTCATCTCTTTGTCTCTCAGCTCATTCCGGAGCTGCATGACCGTCTCTGCCTCACTATCCATGCACTCAGAAATGCTAGGGAAAGAGGGATGTTACTGACAAAGGTGCTCTGAGTTTACCTCCTTCCTGGCCTCCACTGACCACTGTCCCATGCCCATAACCAGCTGCCCCATGCTTCCTGGAGGTGACAATACCAAAAGCACCTGAAATTCAGAGATTTTATGGCTTCTCTACATTCTTATCTTTGTGGAGCTCTGGCAATCAGAATGGTTTTGTGTGTTTCTTTTAGCAAAGTTCCAATAATCTAAGGATAAACAGAGCCAGCAAAGGGGAGTAGTAACCTTGGAGTTTGACTCCCCACCCCTGCCAATATGTACACAGCTGGGCCCTTATAATGACACCATATGGCCCTTGAGATCTAAACCCACTCAGAGAAACGAGGTCAACTGTCTGTTTTAAAGATTAGATACTCCAGGGTCAGGCAGCTGAGGGGGTGATTTTTATTTGCCATAAAAAGGAAGAAACCAAAAGATACAGGTGGTTGGAGTTAGTTCTTTTAGCCACTAAAACCCACCCCTCTAAGTGTCTAGAGAGCAACATTCTTTCATTCCCCTGGCCCCAATGCTGCTTAACAAGCTCATGGCAAGGAAGAGCAGCATCTCAGGTGGTTAGAGAGCAGAGAGGACCACGTGACATGGAAGCCAAAGATGTATCTGAAACGTATGCAGCAGTGTGGCCATCTGTCTGTCTTTCCCAGCTACTTCCCCTTCAAGGGAGGTGGGACCCTGTGGAGTCCCTCTTTCTTAAAAGGTGGTCCTTCTAGGCTGGGCTCCTTATTTGATTTAGTTAAGTTTGCTCTTCAGACACCTGGCAAGTCATCCCAAAGTGGAAGATCATAAAAGTCAGGAGGAATTGTAATGCTAGAAAAGATGGTTCTATTAAAAACAAGTTCTGTTTATTTCAAAGATCAGAGGGCTTGGAGTGAGGGGCGATCCAGAATAGAAAGCTTTGACTTTTTTGAACAGAAGAAAAAGAAAACAACAACCAAAAAAACCCAACAAAACCAAACAACCCCAAGTTCATGCAGTTACAAAGCTGAAGCTGATTATCTCTGAAAGGCATGGGGAACATGTGGTCTCTGCAGAAACAATCCTGCAGCCCGTCCATAAAACACAGGGATGGGATCTGGGGCCAAGCAAAACCTGACCTGTAAGACTGGTTGAGGGTGTGGAAATGCTAATTGCCAAAGAAAAACCATTTATAATCGTTAAAGGAATATAACTGTATTTCGGGGGCAGAAAGGCTAGAAGGAAAACTAACACCTGAACAGCCAAATCTCTTTGTTGCTGGTTTCTTGGCCTGTCCCTGAACTATTTTGATTGGAGAAATACAAAGAGAGTAAAACCACCTCCCATTTTTAAGAGTTGTCAGCAGCCAAGGAAACTTCTCCGCTTCAAAATCTACTGAAACATCTAAAGGACTCCTGAAAATGTTATAATTATTCCCTATGAGAGACTCAGGCCAACAGATTTGGGACTAATGGGGCTAGAGAGACAAAAATATCTTTAGAATTCAGACAATCACTTCCCACCTAAGCTCTGTACTGTGAATAGCCGGGGTTTGTAAGTAAGACTTAAATATAGTCATGCTTTTTTTTTGGTTTGGGAGTTTTGCAGGGGGAGCTATAGTTTTCGATGCAAATGGAAAAGTCTGAACTCAACTCCACTGCGACAATGGTCTCAGCCCGACCATGCACAGATCTCCAAGGCTCCAATTCATGGCAGAGACCAGTTGGCCTTGGTTCATGCTGGCTGGGTCAGTCTGGTCTGCCTGTACCCACAGCCAGGCACTCTGCTCCAGTCTCCTCTACATGGTCTGTACCTTTTCCCTAGAAAGATTTCCCAGCAAGAGACACAGTAATTCCTCAGCACGCACCCGACTCTGTGGAATATAGAGCATAGGTAAACTTTGCGAAGCTTGTCCAATGATTCTGCAAAGGGCAGCAAACCAAGGTGAAGAAGGTCTGCACAAGGCCCACCCATGATCCCTCCACACAGGCCGGTTCTCAGAAACACACACTGCAAGGCCACACGGAGGTATGGCCTACAACACAGAGATGACGGTGAAAACAAGGTCTGCAGCAGCTCCGAGAGTGGCCCCTGTCCCTACTGCTCGAGGCGAAGCCTGCAACCTCGGTTCCTTCTCACACCAGCGCTGTGGTGTCACTCCCTGCACTCAGCAGGCACTCAGTACAAGTTTGTTCACTTCAGGAACCACTTCCTGAAGCAACCAGATGTATATCTTTTCCACACGTTGTTCCAGCACATTCCCGCTGTCTTGTCCGGAAGGCAGGGCTGTTGGCATGCCTAATTTTAAACGCCTCGAGTGTGGGAAACTGCTTTCCCACAGCACCATTCCTGTCGCCCACGGGGTAGGGCCTTTGCTGAGAGCTGACTCCTCCGCTTTTGGTTTCTTCTTTGAACCCCCTCTCATGTCTAGATTTGCACATTCTTAGAAACCCTTCAAGGTTGGAGAGAAGCATTTGCTCTCTGCCCAGCCTTTGGAAAAGTAAACAAAAATAAAACAAACCTCTCCTTGTGCATGGATGTTGTGGGATGTCCGAAAGTGCTAGAGAGCTGAGTCTGCCCCGCCCAATCCCTGTGGGAAAGTGGTTTGGAGCGAGAGTTCCCCAGATGGTCTCGGGGCCTTGCATGGCTGAGGGCATCATCGCCGCTCTCTTCATCTTATGGCCGCCCAGCCGCACTGGACCCAGTTAGTGCTCTTGCCTCCAAACAGCTTCTTCTCTCTGCTCCTGGGTTTCCTCCCACCTCACGGGCTGCTCTACTTTCTCTTCTTCAAATGTCAGTGTCCGAGAGCTCAGCCCTTGTCCCTCTGCTCTTCTCCATCTCCCTTCAACCCCTTGGGGAATCCCTCGTTTCCCAGCTTTCAACACCAGTGATGAGCCTACATCTCCCGAATCTATACCTCCACGAACTCTCGGCTGGTTGACATCTCCACGTGAATGTCTCCTGGGCATCTCAAACATCTCCATGTGCTTCCAACTTCTCTTCCAGAATATATCCTAAATCCACCCAGGACTCCCACTAGCATCAGTCACTCATTCATCGCACCTAATATTTCAATGCCTGCAAAACCAGCCATGGAGCTTAGACTGTAGATTTTTGGATGGTGGTGAAGGGATGGTGGGGGACAAAGCAAAGATAACCGAGAAGAATGTACATAACAGGTTGGTGATATCTGCAATGGTAATAAATGAAATGGGAGTGGGGAGAGGGGATGCTGTTTTTTGCAAGATGCATAGGCAAGGCCTTATGATAACATTGAGCAGACACCTGCAGGAAATGCATCTCTTGGGGAAAAGTGCACCAGCAGAGGGCACTGAAAGGGCACAGGCTATCGGTGGGGAGGGTGACTGGAGTGTTCAAAGGAGAGGAAGTGGACGAGGGGGAGTGTACTCTCAGCCTCTTATGTGATCTCCCTTCCTCCACTCTTGCCCTCTATATATTCCTTATTCACAAAGCAGAGACTAATCTTTGCAAAACACTATTTCAGATCTCACATTCTTGCTTAAAACTTCCAACATCTACCCATCCTATGAAATCAGCTGCAAATGGACTTCAAAGCCTCACATGCAAGAGGCCCCGCCTATCTCTGTGGCCTTGGTTCCCTGCCCATCATGGGGCAGCCATGCTCGCCAGCCCCGTTTTTCAGACCCCCAGGCCTGTTTCCACCGTAGGCTCCTTGTGCTACTTATTTCTCAAGTCAGGAAGGCTGCCCTGCCTGTTCCCTCTCCCTCCCGGCACACCAGTTTCTCATCCTCCTTTGCAGGTGGCTGACCCCGAGTCCTGCTCAGTGGACTGTGGGACAGGGTGACACGTGTCTCTTCCAGACACAGCCCATAAAATCCTCCTGCATGATTCCCCTCCCCCTCCTGCACAGCTGGCGGGACACAGCACCCACCCGAGGACTCCAGCCCCATGGGACAGCTGGCCACAAGTGGAAGAGACCCGGTGCCTGCATCACCTTGGCAGGCCACCTGCTGACGAAGAATGTCTGCACCGAGCTTGGAGGAAACCAGAGACAAACATCCCCCCTGAGCTTTGGGACTGAATCTGTTACAGCAGCTCATGTTCCTGACCGGAACGAACCAGCGGTTGCTCCTGCCATGCAGGTCTCAGCTGAAATGCCACCCCTGCATAGGCCCTTTTCTGACCACGCTGTCTAACGATGCTGCCACGGTGCTCTGTATCCCAACACACTGTTTTCATCCCAGCATTAACCCTCAGCACTGTCTGATTTTCCTAATTTACTCAGAGGGATGTGTTGAATGTCTGTCTCTCCCACTGGTACACGGGTCCACTGGAGCAGGAATGTACCTGTCCTGTACATGGTTGTAACTGGAGCCAGGAAAAGTGCCGGGCACAGACAGAAGCTCAGAAGTGAAGTGTATTGTGTCCTGTCCCTAGTAGCCCCTGATTCCCAGGGGTGAGAATCTGGTGGGAATCCTCCTTGGTCTCTGCGGAACATCTGGAGTAGTGCCCTGCTCACACAGGTTGCTCTATACAAAGTTTAAATCCAGAAAGAAAGCAGAGGTAAGGGGCTCCTTTCTTTTCTGCTCCAGAACGATGGCATATGTGGCAGCCACAGGCAACTGGTCCTTTACCTCTTAAGCACTGGGCAGGTCAGAAAGGACTGGCATTCTCAACACTGGTCTCATCCTTCGCACAAGAACACAGGGCCCTGGGTGGTGGTAGTGGGTGGCGCTGGAGTCCAGGCCTCAGTGCTCCTCCCACTCCCCCTGCTCAGGTTTACCCTCGCCCATAACGAAAGTGCATGTGTCTGCAGCCACCCTCAGACCAGGTGCTCCCACAGGGACAGGGCTACTACTCTGCTTAAGTAAGATGAAGGCCCCTGCAGGGCCCTGCTTCATTGGTGGGCGGGCCCATGCTGTGTTTCCTCCTCCGCTGCCTGTCTGCCATGTGGTCTGTGCAGCTGGCGAGCTACGAAGCCTGGCCCATCCTCTTGCCCATATTTCCTGCACCCACTGGGGAAGCTGGCCTTGGGACCCTTGTGTAGTTGCTGTCTTCAGCGGGCTGGCTGGCTGCGTGAAGGGACTCAGGGATGGCTCCACAGACCTGGCCTCCTCAAGTTGGAGGAGGACGGAACAAGAAGAAGGAAGCCCTTCATGCACAGTGTCTGACTTGGCCCTCACAAAAATCCAGTGAGGCAGATGTAACGAATCCCGTTTTCACCATTGAGGAAACTAAGATGTCTCACTCCAGTTCAGTGGCCATTCAAGCCCAGGCACAGTGGCCCTCTTCTCCCAGGCACTATCTCCCAGGCGCTGTCCTTGCAGACGGCCTGAGCTTCATTCAATTCTTTCTCTCCTGGCCGGGTCTCTAACAAAAGTCAGCCCAAGGGGCAGGGGCATCTTTCTCACTGTTTCAGGAAGCCAGTTGGGCCACCTTCTAAGGGGACACCTGGGTCTCCCACCTGGTTCTGTCCCATGCCATTTCTGATCTGTTCTTGCCCTTAGCATCTGGGCCTATGCTTTTAGATGGGTCACAGGATGTTTTTAGATGGACTACAACCAGTGGGTGCTCAGTGGAAATCATGGGAGGCAGGCTGGGTGAGAGCAGATGACTGGTCCCTTCTATATAACCAGTCACCAAGTGGAACAGTACCTAAACCAAGGCCGAGCGAGCAAATGCGTGTCTCACTTAACAGAACCAGCTGTGTTCCCAAAGAGATCTGAACAAATGCGCTCATTTTAAACTTACTAGGGGGGTTAAGGGTGATGAGTCATTTTACAAAATATAGACCCTTTGGTAAAGAGAACTGTCACTGAACCTCTCCACTTTTTAAACTTCCAATTTCTGAGTGCTGACCTCCGAGAGTCAACACCAAATTATGATCAAAGAAAAGGGTTATCACGCTAAGCCTTGTACCCTAAAGAACCAGAACTTCAGCCAACACTGCCAACACTTATAACACCATCTCCTCATCACAGCAGGATGGTTGTAGCTCTTTTATATCCATTTATTTTGTTCAGTCCTTAGGGTGAGTAGACAACTAGTACCCCAATTTGACAAAGAAATGGAAACAAAGTGAGGTTAAGCAACTTGCCCAAGGCCAACCTACTAATGATCCACAGTGATGTGGCCTCCAGAACAAAAACCTGTTTCTTTTCTCTTTCAACCTCTCTAGTCTTAAATCACTGAAGGGACATGCATAGTCCTATGAAGGCAAGACATCAAGGATCCCAAGGAGCAGATGTATCACAGCAAGTCTCTCAGTCACTCCAATTTGAGAAGGTTCCTAAGGGTCAAAGACATCATCTGACCCCGACAGACTGACTTACAGGGAGTTGGAGTGGGAGGTCCTCAGCAGTGGAGTGGAACCCGAGGAGCCGTTGTGTGGTAACTTTGGCGAGGAAGGCAAAGAAGAGTCCGTCATCTCCTCGATGTCTGAATGAGAGGACGCTGACTTGGGGGACTTCTTCTTCCCGAACGCTTGCTTGAAGGAGCTGCGTAACTGAATAGACAACACCATCAGCCTGGCAGGGGCTACGGCCAACACTCAGGCCTATGCAAAACAGGGACATGCAGACCAAAGAGTAATTAGTTCTCCCACGTTTTCCTCCCACTATTAAAAAGGTTCCCAATCGCTCTCTCCAATCAGTGCATTAAGGGAAGAAGAGTTATCTGGTGTGGACAGCTCGAAGGACTGGCCCTGTGGGTAACATTCCATGCCTACTCTCAGGTCAAGACTAGATGCCAACAGCAAGACAGAGCCTGGCTCAGCAGGGGATGTCGGGAGGATGAGGTTACACAGCAATGAAGCAGGATGCTCAGACATGGTGACGGATGCGGATGAGGTTAGTCATATCAATGGATGGGTTAGCTTGGTATCTGATATTAACAGTCTTGCTTACCTCATTGACCTGCCAGAGAAAATGCAAGCAAAAATGGGGAAGGGGAAGGAAAAAAGACAATTTTTAACAGAGAAAGCCAGTGACAGGGAAAGCTTTGGACTTTTCAGACACGACATGGCTAATTATAAACACCACACACAGAGGAGGTTTCCAGTAAGATCACAAATCTTTCAAAGCATAAGGGGCACCTTCCTCCATTATGCAAGGAAAAGGATAGCGAGTCTGGAAGTCCCTACAATCCGAGTTCTTCCAGCTTCTCTGTCTGGTTGAAATGACTGTCCCCACCTTCTTGGGCTTATCACCGTTTTGTCTCTCATCAGTCATCTCTCCAATGCCGTAATTTTTTGCGGGGGGGGGGGGGGGGGGGCATGTCTTTTTTCCCCTTCAGCAACTAAGGGTAGTTGTGCTACTGCACTGGTCCCAACATGGCTGTATAGCTCTCTGATATATGTACTTAGGAGCTCCTGCTGTCCTTATATATACATGAGATAACACAATAAGCAGGGAATTAGCCCTAACTGGTTTGGCTCAGTGGATAGAGCGTTGGCCTGCGGACTGAAGGGTCCCAGGTTCAATTCCAGTCAAGGGCATGTACCTTGGTTGCGGGCACATCCCCAGGAGGGGGTGTGCAGGAGGCAGCTGATTGATGTTTCTAGCTCTCTATCCCTCTCCCTTCCTCTCTGTAAAAATCAATAAAATAAATTAAAAAAAAATAAGCAGGGAATTAGACATCCCACTGTATTACTAAAAAATGGATATTTTTAAAAAAATTATTAACCATATTGGGAAAAAGAAGCTGGTATATCACAAATTCCCCAAACCATGAGATGGATCTGAGAATTCTAATGGGAACAAAGAATTAAAGTGCAATGTTTTCTCTGAGAGCTATGGTTAAGCATGTAATTTTCTAGGCCCCAAAATAAGATCTTTTAAAAAGTAATCTCTTTTTCCAAAAGTCCCCTTTACTTCTGAAAACATAGCCTGGGGGCTTTCTTGGCCATTGAGAAATTCAGAAATGGGCCAATCTGAAACAATTAATGGAATTTTTCTTTCATTAATGTTTCATCTATAACAAACTATGTATCCAGCTTGGGGGCGAATCGACATCCCATTCCTCTCTTATTCTTACTTCTGATCATAATTTCCAGAGAGTACTATGGAAGCAGAAGGATTTGGCACATAAGCCATCAACCTAAACCCTTGCCTCTACCTCTGGTGAAATGCCAGGTGGAAGAAGAGATTACAAAATTTAGACAGAATTAAGCTTGGGGATTATCTGAGGATGCAAATTATCCATCCTCCTCAATTGCAATGATAACCAAGAGTAATAACTTTTAAAGCAAAATAAGTAAGTTTTATTTCTAAAACTGAAGAAAATGAGTAGTCATGATTTTTCATAGAAAAGAATCCTCTCTCACCACTCTGATAATCAAATCAGACCATATTTCTCAATAGCATATTAGAAACAGCAACATTACTTCTATTTGTTTAACTCATAGCAAATGACAAATTACTTCTATTTGTTTAACTCATAGCAAATGAGTTGACTAAAAGCCATTAGTAACTTTAAAAAAAAATCCATCAGAATGATGAGAGGGTCACACTAAATCAGCCTTTTAGCTTGCAGCACAAGTCATCAGTAACCAAGTGATTAAATCTTGAACTACTCTATTGCTAGACCTTGCCAACCATCCAAGATGACACAAAATGAGTGAGAAGTGTATGGAGTGAATGAGGACATCAAAGCTACTGTGAAAACACAATGCTGTCAGCATGGACAGATGGGGCCCTCTGAGTACTGGCCAACGTCAGATCAACTTGGGCTGAAGACAGGGAGCAGCGAGTGTCCACTGGAACTCTGCTGCCTCAACAGCAGAACTAAAGACTGAGTTGGGAGAGAGGAGTGGGACTTCCCCAGGAGAATGGGAAAACTGTTCAAGATGCCTCTGAATAAAAAGTCAAGGAGCTCAATGGGATCGTGGAAACACGAAGAAACACTGCATGGAGACTATTCTATTATACTTGCAAAATTTCTCAGAGAAGGGTGGTTTAAGGGTACCATGGGCGATTGTGTAAATAAATAGATAAGGATTATGATTAACAACGGATAATTAGTGATAACACTCCAAAAAATACGTTGGAACTAAGAAACCACTTAAGAGTCAATTTGCTCTAGTACCTGCAGGTTTCTGGCCACACGTGATGAGGAAGAAATGACACATATGAAATGAGAGGTGAGTACTTCACAGTAAGTCTCATGAACACAGAAAGACTACAAGGTGGTGGTGATTTCGTAAATCCTAGTGTTTGGCTGAGCACAACATTGATTTTAGTAGAAACCTCTCCACAAACCACTTCTTTGGGTCTGCTCCCAAAGGTCTATGTTCTGAAGTTAAGAGCAAGCCTGGGTTCTGAGACTGGCTCTGGTAGTCAGTGCAGGAGAGTCTTTGGATGTACACTCACCCAATTCTTTCTTTTCTTTTTCTTTGAATCGCTTTCTATGTTGCTGCCCACGCTGGAATGGCTGGTGGCGCTGTTGATGCTGGACACGCTGTCGGAGGAGTGCTGCCTGCGGATGCGGAGGTCTGCAGACTGGGAGGTACCATTTCCTGCAGACCCAAGGTGGGATATCAGCAGCTGCTGCCTCGAGCCCATTCCTTTGTCCCAGGAAATAACCTCACACCTAAATCCACACACCTGAGGACCACTAGGTGTTTCCTATTAGACATCACCTTCTTTTCATCTCTGATAGTATTAAGGCCCTTGAGCAGGTAGGTGCTATACCATTAGGTCAATTAAATGGGTCCATACTCTCTCTCCACTTTACATAAATATGGGGAGGCTCAGAGAGAATCCCCCAACACAAGCTTTATTAAGCTTTAGACAGGCACTGAAATAAGTTTTTGAACTGCAGCGGTAGTCGCCTATGTTTTTAGTGCTCCTCTGCTCACTGCACTAGCCTCCTTTCATCTCAGGGATCTTCCATACACCATTCCCTCTTCCTGGAATGCTCCTTTCCCTCCACTTTGCCTGCCCAGCTCCTGCTAATCCTTCCCATGTCAACTCTATCATCAAGTTCTCAGAAGGCCTAATGTCTGAAACACCGGTGGTACCAGGAATACCATTGCCTGAAGTGTCAGTGATTCCAAAATAAAGTCTGCAGACAGTTTTCTTCATGAGCACAGAACTACACTTGCAGCCTGGTTTTTAAGAGCACCGTTTCAGAGTCAGACAGATGGGTCTAGTGACTCTAGTCCCACTTCTGCTTCTAACTACTCCAGGATCACCTCTTGCCTCTAAAACAGTGTTCCTATCAGCACAATACAGAGAGGACCAGTGTGGCACTCATAAGGGTTGTGGAAAGAAAATGAGATCATTCATTAAATAACTGAAGCGCTGAGCACAATGCTCAGAACACAGTGAGTGGTCCATGAATGTTCACTACCACTATGACTTCTATTACTGTTAAGGTCATTACGGCAGGAAGGAACTCATCCTCACGTCCACATTGCCCCCCGACTAGGAGACACAAAGACAAAGCAATTCACTCAGAAATATTTTCCTGGATAAATGTGGGGAAGCACAGGACTTGGTTGGAATGGCTGTAAGGAGGATTCTCTGAAAGGTCGGGGGCCTCTGAGGGGACCTCGCCGAAGGCGTCAGCCCCTACCTTGACTTTTCCAAACAACTCTGATCCCCTGCGGTGTTTTGCTAGAATCTCTGTGTTTAATCTTTAAAAACCTGAGCTTGTAGAAGCATATACTTTCTCAAGAATACTTACCCTGATGATTGTATCTAGAGGTTAATTTAAGTTCAAGCTGTTGTTACAACAAAAAGCCAACGAGTCAGGCAAACAGGACTGCTTTTACTACTGAAGTAAAAGAGTCCCTTAGCCCTCTCTTTCACAGAAACCTGTGTTGGAGTAATCTGTTCATCTGTCGCTCAGGGTCTGCTGGTCAGCCCTGGCAGATAAACATGAGATGAACCCATTTCAGGTTGTCCCACATCAGCATGGAAATCCAAAGCATTAGTAAAGATAAGGGCTATGAAATATTGTGACACTTTGCCAACAGAAATAAATTTTCTCCCATTTTTTGAGATACATCAGAGAAGAGGACGAGATGGAACAGCTACCTCCCCAGAGGGCAAAAGTCACCTGATGAAGTATTTGCCTCCCAGGACCTGTCCAACTGACAGGACACCCAGCCTCTGGTTGGGAGGTTGCATCACTCACAGTCAGGGGAGGGCTCCTAGGGGAGGGCAGGCAGGCAGTCTGAAGGCTGTTTCTGTTCCTACCTTTGCAGTTGAGCTCCGGAGTGTTAATTACTCCATTAATGGCAGCCTGGGCAGCTGCATTCTGTTTCTTTAGCAACTCAATGGTTTTTCTTAACTCATTCAGTTCCGAGTCCTGAGGAGTAGAAAAAAAAATACTGGTTGTTCTAAAATCATTCTCTGTAGCACTAGCTGGTTTAGCTCAGTGGATAGAACATTGGCCTTCAGACTGAAGGGTCCCGGGTTCGATTCCGGTCAAGGGCACATGCCTGGGTTGCAGGCTCAATCCCAGTAGGGGGTGTGCAGGAGGCAGCCAATCGATAATTCTCTCCCTTCATTGATGTTTCTATCTCTTTCTCCCCTCCCTTCCTCTCTGAAATCAATAAAAAATATATTTAAAAAATCATTCACTATATAGAATTCAACTGAAGTGCAAGTTTCAACAGAGGATGATAGGGAATACAGGAGTTCTAAAAATCCTTTGTCTCAAACAGGAGGTTGGGCCAGTTTTCAGCATAGGTATCATGAAACCAGCAGGAATAGGACTATGACCATCTGTCCCTGATACATGTACCACTTCTCCATCTAGGTCGTATTTTCACTCAACATGCCTACTCTTTAACAATTCAAGAAGTACATCCAAAATCTATCTGGAATGAAAGAGAATACTATTTTCAGGTGTGTTGTTAAGTCCAAACAGGGAGGGGAAAGAGCATCCTTTCTGCTTTACCTTCTGCTCAGCCGTCATGGTCAAACTCTGGAGCCTGATCGTCATGTTTCCAAGACTCTGTTCAAAGGCTGCCACAAGGTGAGCCTGGAGGGGGAGACACAGCCCTTGTTACATTACCTTATAAGGTGAGCGTCCTTAAACAGTGCCAGTCTTACAGACTGAAACCCTCAGAGGGCCACATGAGTTAGCCCCTGCCTAATTGTTCAGCCTATTAAGCCCCACTGCCCAGTACCCTTTGGGATCCAGTTATTCTAGCTTTTGTGTCTCAAACGCCCCATGGTTCTTCCCACCTCAGGGCCTTTATCCATGCTTTGCCCTCTGCCTGCAATGCTCTACCCACAGCTGCCTCCCTGTCTAACTAAGTTTTGAATATCCTTCTCAAGAGATCTCAGCTCATGCTGTCATGACACCCCCGATGGGGTTGGTTCCCTCAGATTTAATCTCAAAAGCACAATGGACTGCAGTATCACAGTAAAAAATAACCATGCTCTTGTGACTGCTGCTTCATGTCTCCACTCCTCAGCAGGACAACCTTCTGTTCATCAAACACCAAGCTCACCGCAGAGGCTCACACTGAGCATATTTGTAGGATGAATGGACAAAGTGGTTGGCATATTTTGCCTCTTATAATCCTTGTTAATAAAAAGCCACTGAAAGGCCCATCTGCTACCTCCTTAGTTAGAGAGCCCTTCCCCTGCTCCCCCAGGGAGTTATGACCTTCCCCTGAGCTCCCCTGCACTCTTATATACCTCAGTTAGAGGTATATAATGGCATCAGTTGCAATATTATTTTCTATATTAATAAGACATGCTTAAAAATGCTACCAATTATAATTAAAATATGCATCCAATTTTCAAAGGTGTTAAAATGTTAAAAAAAAGTGTATGTTAGATTTGAGAAAAATGTGATGTTTTCCTATCTTCCTCTTCTCTGCAATCCTCTTCAAGGAGGAGATGCGACTTTGTGTTTCAACACCAAGCCTTCTTCCTTTTTCCACAGAGCAGCAGGTGATGTATTGACTGGCTGAATGAGGATCCTGAATAATATTGTTAAAACCAAGAATAAAGAATGGACAAGTCATGTAATTCTATTGGCCTCAGTTTATTCATCCACAAAATGGGAGCTCTATTTTCTTTCCAGCATTATTATGAGCATTAAATGAAACAATGTAAGTGAAAATGGTCTATAAACTATTAAGGAAGTGTGAAACACAGGAATGAATGGACACTGAGGGGTGAGAAAGGAAGAGGCCTGGGAATGAGAAAATGACAAAAAAATGCTATCAGAACATAGGAATAGGGAGATTGAGAAAGGGTCCTCGGAGAGGGGTGAGTAGACACACAGAGGGTTACAGGAGGAATGAGGAGGATTCTTGAGAGTTTTGGGGGAAGTTAAGACTTGATCATGTTGGAAAATTCTAGAAGGAAAGATGGGTGATGCACACAGTGAAGAGTAAGAGCTGGATACAACTTTGTGGGGGAGAAGTCATTGCCCTGGGCTGGGAGGAGGGCCTGTGGACACTGCCATTTAAGGAGGAGAGATTTGAGGAGTGAGTCAGAGGCCTCTATCACCAGACCTCATCAAAAGAGAACCATGGTGGAAGATAAGATCGTCTCTAAGATCCCCGCTCAGTCTTTTTTCCAACAGCCATAGGGTCTGGCGGGAGCAGGGCTACTGGTATTAGAAATGCTAAACGGACTAGCCAGTTTCTTTCTGATTACATGCTCTCTCTCTCTTAAAAACCAAGAAAATGCCTTTGCATTTTAAAATAAAGAGATCTACTTTAGTTTGTCCTGGAGAATGTGGCAACACCAAAGCCAATTTAATTCAAGACAGTCACATAGTGGATGAAGGAAGTGGGCCAGGACATGGAAATGAAAATGAGTGTTATCCATGCATTTCAAAAGAATGGAAAGGTCACATTTAAATGACTGGATTTCCATTTATTTCAAATCTTTGTTTGATTGCCACCCATGATTCTATTCATGGGCATTTATATCTTCTATCCATAAAAACCAAAACCTGACCCCATGAAGACTGTCAGTGAGAAAGCATTTCTGCAAAGCTCAGGAAGAAGCCGCATTTGCTCTGAGGAACCAGAGGACTGTGTTTTGCTGGGAAACGGAAGGACCGACTTTGTGTCATGAACGCAACTATGAAAATATGGGCTGAGGCTGTTGCGAGCCTGGTTCAGAGCCACAACGGCCTTCTCATCCAGCACCGTTCTCACATTCCCGGGAAAACAAACACAAGTGGTATAAAAACACCCGAGAAGGTGGCTCTGAGTAGTCTGTCCTAGAAAAACAAACACAGCTTGGCCTGTGGGAGAGATGGCAGACAATAAAACACCCTGGTGGTGTGGGGTAAGGCTAAATATTTACTTTAAAACAATACTGGATTCACTGGCTTTGTGAGGAGCAACACACACTTTTAGAAGAATACTAGTAGTAATGTCAGGGCTCTCACGCTGGCTCCTCTGAAACAGAGAGCAGGGTCCCAGCGGCCCCGCGCAAGGTCTCGTGGAGCATGAGGTCATTGGAAGAGCGAACCCAAGTTCATTATAAGTAAACTAGAGGCCTGGTGCACGAATCTGTGCAAGAGTGGGGTCCAGCCGGGTGGGGGTGGGGGCTCAGGGGCGGGGCCGGCCAGGGGGAGGGGCCCTGGACGGTTGGTGGGCTGGCCCTGTCCCCAGGTCAAACTCCCAGTTGAGGGGACAATTTGCATATTACACTTTTATTACATAGGATTACTATTTTTTGACAAGTAAGGTTCAATAATTAATAGCAGTAATTCTTACCTAAGGGAGCAGTTCCAAACTTAGGAGTGGGGGGTTGCTGTTAAATCTCACATATTTGGATTATACCAGGAGATACTGGCTTACTGGGTCAGAGGTTGGTTCTGGATTCAGATAAAGAGTCCATCCTCAGAAAAAGACCTCTGCTGTTTTTCTGAATAGGATCAAAGTCTCAAAAACCAGATCTCACATAAATTTCTGAAGTTCTTTTGATAGCATTACCGATGGTGGATGAGGTAAAAAAGATAAAGAAGGATTACAAAACACACAGTGGCCTAGTATGTTAAGGTTTTGGGGAAAAAAATCGAAGATTTTTAGAAATGTAAGAGAGCTTAAAAAAAAAAGAGCATGAGTGACCACACTCACCAAATACTGGGGTTGTTATCAAGGCCCAGCACTGTGTGAGGCACCATGTGCAGATTTTAAAGAGAAATGGTTTCCTTGAGCAGCCTCAGGCTTGAGGCAGGAATTACCTGGGCAAAAACTCCAGCTAAATATTAATTCTGAGTACTGACTCAGCTTCTTGGTCCACGGAAGATAACCTTTTGAAACTACTTCTTGCTTAACGGCCTGCCATGGGGTCATGCAGGTTGCTTTCTGACCGGCGTGTACACATGTATTTGTGGTCTCAGGCTGGGCTGTGCGTTCCTGGGTAGGAAACATGGCCCCAGGGGCATCACAGCACCTTCCAAACCTCAGGCTCTGCCTTCTGAGCTTCAGCCCTGCAGTAGGAGTCCTGTACAGACTGGTCTGATGGGGTAGGAGATCTCTGTGTCTACTCTAACCCCTATAATTCTATGACCACATACAGGGAAGTTTTCTAGGATCAAACCTGACCAACTCACAGCTCTGCTTAGAACTCATTGAGAAGTCGCCACTAACAGCTGAGAGCCTCTGTGATGTGCCCTGACCATTGCCTTTCATTGATGCCTCCTTCCTTCCCCGTTTTTCCTCCCCTCCACCTGCCTCTTCCCCCTATCCAAGCCATAGATTCTAATTACACAAAACTACTTATATAATCTCCAAATGCACCAAGATCTTTCACCTTGGGCTTTTGCACAAATTATTCTTCCAGCATAATGGTTAGTATGGTGTCCTCCCCATGCACTCTCCCCTATACAGTATCCATCAGATGTCACCTCCTCCAGGAAGCCTTCCTGGATCTCCTCCTACCCCACAGAGAATGCGTTAGGTGCTTCTCCCACATATTCCCACAACCTTTTCTCTTTATCGCGATCATAACAGTTATCATGTCATAGCAAAATTGTTTTGTCTCTCTGCTGTACCAGACAAAGAACACTGAGATGACGGTGACTTGCTTGCTTTGCTGTTGAACCCATAGTGCCTGGGGCATAGTTGGCACTTAAACAATTGCTGAATTGAATGCCGGTTGACAGTGCCCCCTGAACACGTAATTGTGTATATTATAATTACAGAACAGTCAGCTATTTACTTGGGAGCCTTAGATCCCTCCGCTTTTTTTTTCCTTAGAAGAGAATTTCAGAAAGAGGAAGGGAAGAAAAATGAACATTTCTGAACACTTAATATATTCCAGGTACTGGTCACATGACAACCCTGAGAGGTATTATCATCACCCATCATACAGAGCAGCAAATACAAGCTCAGAGGTTAAAGAGTTTGCCCAAAGCACAGAGCCCGCAAGTGTCAGCGCCGACATTCACACCCATGATGCTAAAGCCTGTGTCCTATTTATTACACCGCACTGCTTCCATGGTGCTCTGGGGCAGGAGGCCTTGAGGTAATGCTCAGAAGGGGGCAGAGGCCACCTCCCCTCCCGATGGCTGCTGCCCTGTCTATACTCACATTTGCTGTCAGCTGGGTGGTCAAAGCTGAAACCTTTTCCTGGGAGGCATCCAGCTCCCGCCGCAGCTTGCGAATCTAAAGGTGAAAAGGGACAGGGTTACTTGCTGTGGGAGTCCATTTCCAGGTTGAGCTGGGTAAAATAATTGATGGCAGTGAAAGTGGAAATCCAACCAGCAAACTGTTCCTTACCTCTGACTGGCATTTTTCTTCTGGCTGTAAAGAAAACACAGGGAGATTAGAGGATCAAATCTAATCTGAGGAACAAAGCACCGTGCAGTCCAGCCTGCGGGGACCGTATTTGGATGCGACCAGCAGTCTGGAAGATTTACTCGTTTCTTGCCTGGGCTATTTTTCTGGGTTTACTGGTTCGATTAATTTGACTATCTGAGAAGGCCAAAAACAAACGGCATATTATTTTAAGAAATTTGGAAGAATTAGAACACCCCCATCACTTTGGTTGTGAGGAGCCCCTGTTCCCATGTGGAGACAGTGACAGGGTTAGGGGCTCAAGACAGGGTGTGAGAAGGGGATGAGCCAGGGCAGGGTTTGCCAGATTTAGCAAATAAAAATATTGGACAACCAGTTAAATTCTATTACTATTACCATTACTCCTCCTCCTCCTCCTCCTATTATTAAAGTATGCCTCATGTAATATTGGGATATACTTATACTAAAAAATTATTTGTTGTTCACCTGAATTTCAAATTTAACTGGGTGCTCTGTATTTTACCTGGCAAACCTTACCTGGGAATAGGGAGGCCTGCACGTAAGTTAATTCTGCCCCAATTCATCCTCCCTCTCATCTCCCCAGGGCACTGCAGGACAGGAAGGCCCCTAGAGTAAGGGAGGCCAGGAGCCCCTGTCAGCCAGCCTGTTGACTTCCCAGATTATAAGGATAAATGTGACCTTCACCTTCCTGCTGTCCCACCTTGAGTTTCCCAGTTACCTATGATCCTGAGGAGTAAAGATGAAGCCTCTTACTGCCAGTAAAATAATCTACCCATGGTCACAGCTGGTAAGTGGCAGAGCTGGGATTGGACCCAAGGTGTTCTGGCTCCAGAGCCTATGATCTTAATCAGCACATTCTCCTGCTATGGATAGAACCTTCCATGCTGGGCCCCATGTCTGAGGTGACACAACTGTGCCAGTGTGAGAACAAAACGACCTCCCTCCTAATCCAAATTTATTAGGGATAAACCCATTATTTTTTTTAAAAACAGCATCTGACTTTGGTGTCTACTTCTCTATTCAGAATACAAATGGGGAGGATTCATTAGACCCTGAAGACCCCAGCTGGGGCAGATTCTGTGGGTCTCCCTTCACTCCCTGCTCCCCACTGTCCTCGCTCCTGGCCCTGCCCTAGAGCCCTCGCCCTCGCCCTCCAGGCTGGCTCCTAACAACAGCAACTAATTTTTAGGCACCAAACTGTCTAATCCTTACAGTAACTCCATAAAGTAGGTTAGTTTGTATTCCCTCTGGGGCTCAGAGAGGTTTGGTATCCTGCCTACGTCACACAGCTGGACAATCTCCTCATCTTAGAAACACTTTCAGGAGAAGGTCTGGAGATGTCCTCAGGGTCCACTTTTTCCTCCCAGAAAATATTTCTCCATCCTTCTTTGTCTGCCCATCCATCCATTCCCCATCCTCCTGCCTAATGAATATTCATTGATTTCCTATATGTACCAGGCACTGTTTAAGAATCTAGGTAACAGCTGTGAACATGACCAAGTCCCCTACCTCATGTTACTTACATTCTGGTAATAATAACTAGCATTTATTAATTAGTGCCACATGTCGGCAACTGTTCCAAGCACTTTATATTCAACTAGAGGCCTGGTGCACAAGTTTGTGCACAGGTAGGGTCTGGCTGGCCTGCCCCCATTGTGGCTGATCGGGGATGATCGGGCCGGTAGGGGGGAGGGACTGTGGGAAGTTGGCCAGTCGGCCCACCCCCATCGGGCTGGTTGGCCGGCCACAGTGCACATCATAGTGACCGGTCGTTCCAGTTGCTTGGCTTTTATATATATAGATATTTATTTAACCCTCATAGCAACCCTTGGAGTAGTACTATCCAACCCTTGACTAATACTATCACCTCCTGTTTTGCAGATGAGGAAAATTAGGTACAAAGAGGTTAAATAATCTACCCATGGTCACAGCTGGTAAGTGGTAGAGCTGGGATTGGACCCAAGGTGTTCTGGCTCCTGAGCCTATGATCTTAATCAGCACATTCTCCTGCTTTTACTATAGCTATATTTTCATGGAAGGTTTCCAAAAATAAGGCCCTGTCTTATAAGTCTCATTCAAAGGGGAAAAGTTAATGGTGAGAACGTCAGTGCTATCTAACATCTGGGAGGCGAGTGGAGGCCGGTTAGCAAGCTGAAGCATCCATACAGGACCAACCAACCCTACTTCTAAACATTTCCATCAACAGGCCTAAAACTCCTTCCCAGGCCTCTGCCACTGTCACTGTGCCCACCTGTCTATGGGAATGGGCCCCTGTTCTCAACAGCAGCCTGGGGAAATCCTGTATTTTGTACCTTGTCCCCAGCTGCTGCTGCTCTTCTGAAACTATAGACCTCCTCCATTTAGCAGCTCCCCATGGAACTCAACTGCTGCTCCCTAACCAGTCAAGAAAGCAAGGCCGATGCCAGATGTGGCCTCTGACATTTTCTCTACTCCATAGGTTGGCCATGACTTCTCCATGACAGTCGTTTAGCATCATGTTGCCTTTCTTGCCTTTGTAATAAAATCACAGGCATATTTCAGCCAGAAAGGGCATTCTTGAATATCCAAGAATTATAGAGACTTCAGAGGGAAAAACCTATTAACATCCAATAAGAGCCTATAAAACACTCGACAATTAAGCAGACTCTTTGGTCTGGGTTTGTGACAACTTCAGAGATTCCAAAGACCTCTTTGTAGACAACAAACAAGAGCTTGTTCACCTTAACATTTACAAAGATGCCTAAGCATTTGTTTCAGAATTGCATCACCACCAAGTCGCTAATAATAGATGAGGGACCACACATCAGTTCTTGGCTTGTTGCAGAGTCGAGCCAGACTTGTAGGTTTCCTTGGAATTAGCAGACTAGTCTGGCATGAAAACATCCAATTGTTAGACTAATTTTTTTTTTTTTTTAGTCTGCAAATGTAACCTATATTCTCAGAGAGGGCACATGCAAAGGACAGTGAATGGGAACCTTTGACTCCATGACTGGTGGAATGGCAGAGATTGTGGGGACCTCAGAGACCATCTTGCCTAGCTGTCTGACACCAAAGGCAACTGAGAGACACCCAGTATGATGCGGTGATTTGTCTAAAGTCATACAGTGAGAAAAATTAAGATGGACCTCCAGTCTCTTGCTATGCAGATGAATGAAAAATTATGATTTGTGAATTGAAAACAACTCAGAAAGGACCATTTCTAATTTAATGAAAACACCAGCTTCATGTCTACCCAGGACAAGAACTACTGGAAGAGAGACCTTTTAAAATAAATGTATATTTTTATTGATTTCAGAGAGGAAGGAAGAGGGAGAGAGAGATAGAAACATCAATGGTGAGAAAGAATCATTGATCAGCTGCCTCTTGCACGCCCTCTCCTGGGGATCGAGCCCACACCCTGGGCATGTGCCCTGACTGAATCGAATTGTGACCTCCTGGTTCATAGGTTGACACTCAACCACTGATCCATGCTGGCCAGGCTGGAAGAGAGACCTTTGACTGCAAGAACTTCCGAAGGTTGTCAGGAGGGCACATGGCTGGAAATTGCAAGTGACCGTTTCCTACCTGTGACTCTCACGGATGGAGAAACTGAGGCTCTCCCTGCTGCCCCCCAACTCCTCCCGAGGTTGGCTGACACAGGCCAGCCACCCAGTTTTCACTCTGCTGAGAAAGGCCCACCCCTTTGAGTTGACACTTCCAACACATGGGGCTTGGGCTCTAAAATGTCTGCTATGGCTGCTTTGCACCAACCCTGTGAAACTAGAGTCCCATGTCCTGAGTCCCTTGGTGCCCCCTGGTGCCTCTGGCTTCCTCTTTCAGCAGCCTCCTCTCTACACTGATACCATATCCTCAGGGCTTAGCTCAGCACCTGGCATATATGTAGTGCCAGTCATACTGTTGAAGAGGTGAATCTAGGTTTGAAAGGACCATCTCTGGTACCGAGATCAGAGAGTTTCATAGTAGAACCAAGACTTAGTGTTTGCACTGCCTGGCAGTTAGAAGGCCATTGCTAGGCTTTCCTAGTAGATGACGGCTTAAACAACCCTTCCCAACGTTACTATACAGAAAGCCTTTACAATGAAAACCAGGACTCTGGTTGAAACTTCAGACAAGACGATTAGCTGAAGAAAGAGATACTTTGGAGTTGGAGGAGTGAGGTGGGTAGGAGCTGAAGAGAGTATTTCTAGGTCCTTCAAATCAAACCATGTCAACAACCACATTTGTCTTTGCTTGCCATAGGCCTAAGAAAGAACAGTCAGGCTGTGTTCTCTTTAATTTGATTCTGGGATGGCCTTTTACTTCAGGGAGCTATATACACTGAGTGGCCAGATTATTATGATCTCTGAATGCATAATAATCTGGCCACTCAGTGTATATCCTATATAATAAAAGGCTAATATGCAAATTGTCCCCTCGACCAGGAGTTCGACCAGCAGGCAGGCCGGCCAACTGCCCATGTCCCCTCCCCCTGGCCAGGCTGGCCAGACCCCACCCATGCATGAATTCATGCACTGGGCCTCTAATATATATATATACATACACACACACACACACACACACACACACACACACACACACACACTCTGAGTGGCCAGATTATTATGCGTTCAGAGATCATAATAATCTGGCCACTCAGTGTATAGTTTGTCTTGCTATGTAGCCCAGAAATCTAGCATGACCAAAAGTACAATTATTTAAAAAAAAACAAACACAAAAAAACAACAAACAAAAACACAGCACATTTGTCCTCCACAGAATTAAGGGCTAAATAATTGTCAATTCTCAATTAAGAAAATATTTTTTCCCTATAGGAATTCCCAAATATTTATGTGCCTGGTATAAAAAGTAAACACCACAGAACAGAACCAATCTAGTACCATATTTGATTACATTTGGCTTTGTACACCAAAACTCTCATTGATGGGGAACATGTATGAGCGCTTACTCTGTGCTGTGTGCATTGTATTTATTGCTGTACATGGATTTTCTTATTTTATGGAAGCCTATATTTTGAACACCTATTGGGCATGAGGAATAAAAACAGAACAATTCCTTGTCCTCAAGGAATTTATATTGTAGCAAAATGTAATCTTCAGAACATTTAATCCTCATTACAACTCCAGCAAGTAGGAACAGTTCTTCTTTTTATTTTACAGATAAAGAAACTGAGGCAGGTAGATAAATATGCTGTTCAAGGCCTTTCTTTTCACCAGTAGGTGGCCAAGGCTTCTCACACATTCTAACTCGTCACCATGCATAGCACAATGCCACTAACAAAGCAGCCGATTCCTGATTTATTGATTGGTACGTTATAGTCAATAGCTGTTTGTGAATTTCAAATCTTGTTCCCTAATTAATTGGTCCCCTTATAATGGAATATGCTGATATTTTATTCTTGACATATTTGATAAAGGAACCCCAGTGTGTATGATCATAGCTACACAGCACTGATTTATACTCACTGTTGAATAAATGGACGATGTGCTGGAAACCAAGGAGAGCGAGGATCCATGAACTATTTAAAAAAAGAAAAGAAAAGGTGAATTACACAGCTGGCTGCTATGAAACCAAAAAAAAAAGGGGGAGGGAAGGAGAAACTGAGTATTATAGGGCACTACCAGGTTCAGAGCAACTTGACCTCACCTTGACCCGACCTTTCCTGGTTTGGCTATAGGTCATTGTCAAATAAGGAATAGTTTGTTAGGAGAGTCAGTCAATTTTCTGTTACCACATTTTTTTCTACAGCCTTCTAAATATTTCCCCCCTCCCCGCTCCCTACTATCAAAATAATACATGATTGCTTAATGAAAATTTTCAAGGATAGAGAAGTGCTAAAAAGCAAATCCATTATAGTAACCGGCATGGTTCATAATTCTATTACCCAGGGGCAACCTGTTATGATTCCAGCATACTTTGTTCCTTTCTTTCTCTAATGTATTCATTTAGGGTTGAGATTGTGGTGGTTGTGTATTTTATACCCTGCTAGCACCTGCCACCTGTATTTGCAGAAGAGGAGCTGATTATGGCCATAGTAAAACCTTTCTGGAAGAATACTCGCTTACAAACGTATGTCTAGAAAGCACAACCCAGTGAAATATAGATTCTGTGTTTGATTTCTATCATGTCTACCAAGGGACAAGCAAGTGGTATCGTCTTTTCCGTTTCTGACTGGCACTTTTTGACTTAGGACCATCCTCATACCCTCTTAGCACCCTTCCTGCCCTCAGCCAAGGGGAGACATCATATTAGCTGCTTTCATGACATTTTAAAGCCTGGTCTTCTCTAGGACAAGGCATTCTGGCTGACTTCTCTATTGGGAAACCAGATTCTTTAACATTTTCTTGGTCTCTCTCCACAACTTGTTTGAAAGAGAGAAATAGGCATGTGGCGACATCTCGGACCTTTTCCATGGGCGAAGCTTTCCTGGCCACAGTAGAATGCCTCTGTGCCACACCGTGCTATCACCTTCAGTCTGAGTGGGAGGCTCGGAAGTAACTTTCCACGTGTGCTCAGCGGCTTTCAGTCACCACCCAAGGATTGAACTCAACTTGCATCAGCAGTTGCAGAAGCCACCTGCCCACAAGATACCCGAGGAACAGCTCAGTGTTCACTCAGGTGCCTCCTCTAAGTGGTTCCAGACACTCTGAGTCCTGCACGTGGCTCTCAAGCATGCCCTGGAGAGTTCTTTGCCTCCTCAGAGGCTCTGCCCATACTGTTCCCTTTGTTTAGGATGTACCCCATTTCTGTCTGTCCAAACCTTCAGGATCAGCGCAAACCCCTTCTCCATGAAGACTTCCTTATTGCCCTGACTGCCACCTGGGTGGGCTCTCTCCTCCTGAACCCACATTGCTCTGGGCTTGCCCTACCTGCCCTCTTCTCTCTTAGCCTTCACACTGAGGCTGCCCCTGCACCACCACTCACAGCCACCTTCCTTGGAGTTCTAGATCTTTGCCTCCATTCTTTCTCCACCCACGACTCATCTGACTCATACCCTATAAAAAATCAGTTACGGTGTTAACGGCCAATAATGGCTTTCAGCGTTAATACGTCCACACATTAACAGAAGTTTCTCATGTCCCAACCTAGTGACCTAATTGTTCCAGAGGGGTAACCTACTTCAGCCCCATGACACAAGCAGCAGCGGGAGATTATACTGGAGGCCAAGCTGGGGGCAGAGATGCAGGTAACATAACCCCTTAATCACACCTTTCAGTCACATTGCCCTGCCAGACGCCTGCTCCAGAAGCCTGCACAGGGCTGCTGAATGGCCTCTGGCGGCTAGAAAATGGAAGTTTTCCTCTTATGTTTCTCCACCTCATGGACTCACTGACAGCCTGCAGCCATATCTCCATGTAAACTGGGGCCACAGGCAGAGAAGAGCGCATCTGGCAGGGTTCGGGTGGAGATACTTACTTTCCTCTGTAATTAACCCCTCTCACTTGGTCAGAAGCAACAGCAAAACTGTGGTCTAGAGAAAGACTTTTTGCCTTCCAGAGTCAACCCCAAACTGAATGTGGCTGCCCTGAACCACTGTAGCTGGCCCTCCTTTAAGTGAACTGAGCCAACAAGTCGGAGCTTGGATACTCTGGGACAACAAAAGGCCTGTGAAAGTCACAAAGCCGAAACAGCAAAAGCAGGCCATGCATTTCCTCTCTATACTTGTATCGCCAACATTTTAAAGTTACAAGGAATCTCAGGCCATCTCTGCCATTGTGTAATCTGAAACCCAGAGAGATTGTGAGCTGCTCAAGGTCACACAGCATTCAGGAACAGGATCTGCTTGCTTTGCCCTTAAGTGATCTGTTTTTGTTTTGTTTTGTTTTGTTTTTTCCACTCCAAAGACATCCATTTTCAAAATGCCTCCCGCCTCTTCCTGTCTATTAAAGTTGACTTTATATGTGCACAATGTGTCTGATGGAAATGAATTTACCTGAAATAACTTTGAAAGGCTGTATGTGGGCCATACCTATATCTAATCCACAGGGTTATCATACCCACTTCCTTCAAAATGAATGATGGTTAGTAAATACCACAAAATCATTGCACAAGTACTTGTGCTAATTCTTCCTAAATTTCTTTCCTGCTTTCTTGGTGTGTGATATAGCTACTGACACTCTTATAAGGAGGTTCTAAAGTGAGATGTGAATTTTTTTCCAACTGTTTCTGCAACACTTTTAGAAATTCAAAAGAGTGTGTGTGTGTGTGGGGGGGGGAGTCTCTATCTAATTGCACTTAGGTGGAATCTAAAAATAAAAATAAATGAATAACAAAAGAAAAAACATAGATATAGAGAACTGATGGTTGCCAGGGGAAAGAGAGGTTGGAGAGCTGGGTGAAATGGGGAAGGGGTTAATATGTGCAAATTGACGGTTACATCTGGTCATGGAATGTGATGTACAGCATGGGGAATATCTATAATAATAAAAGCGTAATATGCTAATTAGACCAGACAGCCGAATGACCTTCTGGATGAAGCTGCTACAATGGGGGCCGAGGCAGAGGTGGTAAGGGGTGATCAGGCAGGCAGGCAAGCAGTTAGGGGCAATCAGGCAGGCAGGCAGAGTGGTTAGGGGCTACCAGGCAGGCAGGCAGGTGAGCGGTTAGGAGCCAGTGGCCCCGGATTGCAAGAGGGATCCTGGATTGTGAGAGGTTGCAGGAACAACCTCCCTTCCCCCCGCACAAATTTTGTGCACCAGGCCTCTAGTAATCAATAATATTGTAATGGGAGGGGGGGAGGGACACTTCTTAAGTTTAACCACTATGTGGTACACCCAAAACTAATATTGAATGTCAACAAATTAAAAATAAATTCTAAAAAAGAGATATAAAGAAAAAAACACCATCTAATTGTACAAGTCTTATTTTTTTTTTTTAACAACCGTGGAAGAGATAAAATCAATCTGATGCCAAATTTCCCAAAAGACAAAAATGTTATGTGTTTATGGTATATCAACAGCAGTTTCTACCTCTTCCCCACAACTTTGATTTTCCCCTCTGCATTCAGTTCCATGTCACCATGAATCATGAGATTTACAAAAGTCTCTAGACACTGCTTGTGGGCAAGCACCCGTTGTCAATGCCACTTTGCCATGCAGATATTCCACAGTTGTGCTGACTCCAGATGGAATAAATAAAAGTGATCTGATGAGGATGCCGTAATGGTCCTGGACCTTTATGAGGTGAAGGGTGCTTGTTTGGACAAGTTACGGTGCTGCACATGGTTCACTCAGGTACACACACGGCAGAGAAGATGAATACAGTGCAGGACACTCCACCTGCGAGTCGTCATCAGGAGGGCTGGGGATGCTCTGTGGCCATGTGTGGCCAGCACACCCACTATAACAGGAGTTCAAGACAAACTGCCTACTCCTACACCTTATGGTCAACATATCCTCCAGTCTTGCTGCTCTGAGTGGTTACAGCACTCATTTCTAGCTCTTAAATCCAGCGAAACCCTCTCAGCCCCCCATCCTCTGTTCTGGTAGGTTCCCATGTATGATTTACAGACTTGCACCTGCTCAGTGAATGTCCCTGGATGCAAACAATACATAAATGAGGGTGGATACATAAATGAGGGTGGAGAGAATTAAGTTGCTAAAGGGATTAACAGGGGGCAACTGCTCTGTAACTAAACTCTTTAAATTTTTTGTAAAACAGTACCCCAGGCAAAGCAGAAGCCAACATCTTGCATTTCCCTCTTGACCTATTTAGGGATTTCTGAAACAATTAGAGGTTTGTTTGTGCTTTCCTACCAAGAGGATGCTGGGCACATGTTCCCACTCTCAGGGGAACTGGGAGCAGAGGGAAGTGCCTATGGCTCTCCTCCCACATTCTGTTCTGTCACTGGCAAAACTAAAAAGGGCACAACCAGAGACACAGCCTTCAGCTGGGGCTGGACTGCCAGCTGCCAGGACACTAGTGCGGAAGCCGAGTCTACAGGCTGTGATGTGCAATAACATCATTGGGTTAACATTTGTGTATATCATCTCATTAATCTCATAATTCTGCGGGCTGAGTATTATTAGTACTCCCACGTTATCAGTGAAAAAACAGAGGCAAAGAGAGGTGAAGTAATTGCCCAAGATCACACACCTAATAAATAGTGAAACTGAAATTCAAACCCTGGTAGTCTTACTACATACTCTTAACCATTCATTAGTCAGTGAGTCCTGCCTCCAGTGTCCGACCAGTTCACCCTGGGGAAGCTTTGGGGGAGTGGGTGATGTCCCCCCAAAGCATTTTGCCTGCTGTTTCCCTAGCTCACACCTTGACTGAAGGAACAAAGGGAAAGAGATAGGAACCAAGCTAGGAAGATGGCTGCCAAAGTTGCCCACAGTATTTTAATCTTAAAATTCTGATTTAAATGATTTAAAAATAAAAATCTAATCCAAAATATTCCCACTTAGCAAGCAAAGAATGAAAAGGGCATTATTAAATGCAATAAACTTGAACCACTGATGCCTCAATAACAAAGCAGAAAATTCTTGAGAGCAGGACAGAGGCATAGCTGCCCGGGGCCCCCAAAGTCATAAAGGGGGCATCAGCACAGAGAAACAAACTCTCCAGGAATGCGCTCCTCCAAGATGGGGAGCCAGTGGCTGAACCTCAAGATGAGGGTGCATGCCAAGAAGCTATGGCCCATGTCTAAGAACGAGAAACCTAGAGCAAAACTCAGTCAGCTCTAAGGTTCATAGTGATTTTTTTTAGTAGGATCTCCCCTAGAGTCCTGAGAGGACAATTAAGAGTCAGACCCTACTATTCAGTTCTCCAGCCCGACCCCCCAGTAAGTGGGGGAGTTGGAAGCACTCACAGGTGGACTCTCAGGTCAACAAAATGAACTTGGACATAGAGAAGAATTAACTATAACTATACACCCCCTAACCTGGGAGATGGCCAGTCTCCTTGCTTACCTTCTTCAAACCCATCCCGGAAGGAGCCCGAGCGGCTCATGGTTCTGCTCTTCTCATCCAGGGACATGGAGCTATTCCGGAAGCGGCTGTCGGTGTACGGGTCATACTGCCCATCGGCATTGGAGAGGCTGTGGGTCCTCAGCATGGTCGGGTTGGATAAGCTCATCTGGGTGACAGTGGTGGGACTCGCTGGAACGAAAGGAATGGAATCAAAAGGTTGGGAATTCATGTCTCTGTTCAAATCCTGGACAGGGATGAAGAGGAGATTGCTCATTATCAGCCATATCCATCCCTGCCAACTTCTCTCTCTTGTCTATTTTTTAAAAGGTGGTCACATCAGCATTTGAGTTGCACACCAAGAGCTAAAAATAAGGGAGGGGAGGTGGGTCAGTTCCAAAGCAGGGCTCTGGGCTTCAGCTTTCCAACTTGGCACGTTCCGACAGGCTCGTGTCACCTTCCAGGCATGAGCTAATTACTCCCTGGGCTCATCGGAACAATTCTCTCCAAAGCCCAAAGCCCGAAATAGCCGCACCGGGCTTTTGATCAGATGGGAAACATTTGTGCATGACAAGAAACTCCTGCCTCAAAGAGTTACGGCTGGGAAAGAACAATATGAACACGGGTCTTGTCGCCTCGGATGGGGAACACTGAATAAGGGAGCCTCAAGAGATTCGGTGCAGAGGCAGCACATTTACCTTAGCCGAAGCTAGCTTTCTTACTAAAATCCAGTCATTTTAGTAACGTCCAATATTTCAGAAGTATCCCCTTAGTTAACTGAAAATGCAGAGTTAAATCAGACTTGATTCCAAGCCACACCTGTCCTTAAAGACTGAGTTTATTGCTCACAAAACTCAGGAAAGGCAGGGCGGCCTCTCTAAGGAAGGAGACAAGACTGGGAAAGGTCCCCCGACACTACCACCAGCCTTCCAAGGCGCAGCTCCCATCCTGCCACCTTCATGCGACCTTCCCTGTAATTCCCGCCAGGACTGACCTTTCCTTTTCCTAACTGTAAATGATACTTGCTACCTGATCGTATTCAGTTTCTACATGGTTTCCTATAAACAGAATCTCCTGACTTGTCAGCAGGGACCGTGTCACATATTCTTTTCCTTTCCCCACTGTGCCTGTTAAAGCATCATGTCAGGAGTGGGCACTTCCAAGAATACTTGTTCAATCAAAACATGATTTTTATCTCTAGCTTAAGAAAGCATGAGGATGACCAAACATGGGACATGCTCTACAACCTACTTCTTAAAAAAAATATATATATATATATTGTTATTGATTTCAGAGAGGAAGGGAGAGGGAGAGAAATAGAAACATCAATGATGAAAGAGAATCATTGATCAGCTGCCTCCTGCATGCCCCACACAGGGGATCGAGCCCACAACCCAGGCATGTGCCCTTGACCGGAATCGAACCTGGGACCCGTCAGTCCCCAGGCCGACGCTCTATCCACTGAGCCAAACTGGCTAGGGCTACAACCTACTTCTTTAGGTCTTAGAGATAGGGTACATTTTTCTCAAGAATGGGATGGTTAGCTCCAACTCTATCAACCACAGAAAGACTATTACAGATTAGAGTATCAGAAACTTTTCCATTTCCTCTAGTTCCTTTGCTGTCAATCTCCTGTAATCAAACTGCATTGAGGAGGGCTGACCAGATCCCGAGAGGGATGAAACCACACGTCTATGACCAACAGATCTCTTCCAAGCACAAGCTGACCTCTGCCCCAGGGAGCCGATCAACACAGCTCATGACAAGCAGCTACTCACCAAGCTGAGAGAAGTTGAACCTCGTTCCGGAGGGAGAAGTGACACTGGAGCCAGAGGAGAAAGGGGAATTGGCAGCTGTGTCCTGCAGGCCTCCTGCAGAGTGGGACCGTAACCATTCTTTTGCATCTTCTTGTGTGCGGAGCTGGGAGGTGGGGGTGTACCTGGACAGACAGAAACCAGGCTGGATTAACTATGAATGACACTTATAGAAAATGAACTCCGGGGAGCTGATGATGAACACATATCCAAAGTTGATGTTAAAAAAAGTCCGATCACTATATATCCCGAAACCTACCAAGTTTTTTGCTACTTGGCCGCCTTTGGGGAAAATGGCAATTCCTGTCAGTTTGGAGGGAACACATAAAAGGGAGCAAGGCCGGTGAACGCTCAGAAGAGCCGTCACAGGGCGTATCTGTAACATGTTGATTCACGACAGTGTCATGTCCAAGCCCCCACCCTGACGGCACCGAAGCAACTAAACAAGCTGCGGTTCGAGCTTGGAGGATTTTAGTTAGAGAGCTCAGGGCATCAGCCTTCTAGAGCACACACAGGTGGCCATGAATCACGGCACATCAGAAAACAGACACGAAAAAGTGTGAGGACAGTGATGCCACTGCAACCTAGCATCAACACGTCTTCACAAAGGAACCCAAGTCGTTGGGTTTCACACAGGGGAGGGGCTGCAGAAGTCCCGCGGTCCCCCTCCTCATTGACGTCTTTGGTAATAGTTTATCGAATGTTTCCAATTGGCTGAGTGCCTTCATAGATGTGATCTAAATCACAGAATTTCTAAATCACGCAAGTGGCCACAGAAACCTTAGATTTACAAACAGATTGCCATGGGGTAGCTACTGATTACGTCAACCTCGGGATTCTTTTGGCTTCAGAAAGGAGTTGTAGGTGTGTTGGGGTTGGATGTGTGTGTATGGAGGGAGGGAGCTAGAAAGGGAAAGTCAGAGTGAGAGGGAATATATAATGTGCCTTCCTTCATGTTTTCACTCTAGTTGATGGACATATAACTTCCTAGGTCCATTCACTTGCTTGTAGACAGCCTGCCACATATCCCTATTCCAATTTTTTTAAAAACAAATTTTAGAAAGCCAGAGCTATATAATTTTCAAAGGATAGGTCTGCTCCAGAAAGAAATATATCCAGCACTTTGAAATGTCAGTATTTAGGGAGGTTAGCTTCCTCTTGGGGCAACAGTGGTGCATCAAATCCAACTCATATTGAAAGTGGCCAAAATGCAAGCATCTAGCATGGTTGCCAACAATCAGCCCTCCCCAGCATGATGCACACTGTTAGGTACAAAAGGCCTTGCCAGCTCCCCTTTCTCAGGCCACACTGGTGAACTCCCTCCCACAAGATGTCTGCTGGGGGATTTTCCAATACTGTAGTTTTTAGATTCGTAGAATTGGCTTTACTCGGAACTCCTACTGAAAGGAAGTATTGATACCTACCTCACATTACTGTTCAAAATGCTCTCAGCCTTACGAGCTACAGGTTATCAACTACAGACAGACATGACAGTGTTGAAACATTTCATCTCACGTTCCATTTTTTTGCAAAAGCACGTAATGCTCAGTGCAGAGTGAAGCTGATGCTACATAGAAGGAGGCATTTAGAGAGCTGGAGAAATAACAGCTGCAACCACGAGATGTTGAGACCACGGGGCAGGCGTGAGAACTGAAGTTCCTCCGATTGGCAGAGGGAAGTAGATGGTGGGAGCCATGGTGACTTATAGCATCTTGTTTTACCAGGACTAGCATCCAGCTGAACCCAAGCCATGACTTCTAATGAACGAGAGGACATTACTTCCTCATAGTCTCCTTCTGTTCACCAAAAGCTGATCACACCGATGTCTTGTTGGGCACCGGAAACTGACGCGAATTTTGATTATTATTCAGACGAGTGCAAAGTGTCTGTCCTTAGCAATTTTCTATGGGCCGAAAGCTAAGTATTTTTAAGTTTGGGGGGTGATATTTCCTTCCTCCTTGGCTCGCGTCCTGGCTAACAAATCAACATGCTACAAGTCATGCCCTTTGTCTCGGAAGGCAGCCCGTGAACTGCATGGTCATGGTGACATGCTCAACGACTAAAACCCATGGCCCCGAAAGCAGCAGCAACTGCTCTCTGGGCTTCACAGGGATGTTGTTCATGACATGGTTTCACCACATTAAGCCCCCAAAAAGCACAGCCTCTGCTCAAGCAAATAAACCAACGAACGGACAGATGAGAATGAGAGCGTGTGAGGGCAGTGTTCGTCCAAGGTCTGACTGCGGTGGCCAAAGCGGGGACCCCAGCCCAGCCCGAACCCCCGCCAGCCAAGCCCCAAAGCCACACCACATGGCATGGATGCAAGGAGGAAACACAGATACCTGAGTCCTTTCTTAGGCAAAGTGTTCCTATCAAGGTGCGGGTCACTGTAGGAAAGTTAAAACAAAAAAGAGAACTTCAGAGAAGCACAGAAAAAGCAGGCGGTGTGAGGAGGGAAAGGCTGAGATGGGGCTGAGATCTGGGGAAAGAGACTCACTTCACCAGAGGCGCTCTCTTCTCCAGCTGGCCATGCAGCACCTCCACGGGAAACCAGAGAACCCCAGCCCTGTCCTGCGCTGACCCAGTGCATACCTTACCCCAGGAGGCCTGAGGCACTCAACCCCACAGGTTCAAAGCCACATGCAGGGGCTGCCGCACCTTGAAGCAGAGCCCGTGCCTTCCGCCGCCCCGTCGCCCATCTCTGCACCATCACCACTGCTTCGTGGAGAGAGAGATGCCAGCTTCTCTGCGCCCCTAACTCGGGGCCACACCCAGTGCCACCGGCAGTGACTTCAGTGAGAGAAGGGACTTGTAGGAGGGTTTCAAGAGGCCTGCTGTCTGCATATTTGGAATTCACTCATGAATTCCAGGTCCCTCTCAGTTCCTGCAGTCCTTATTGGACATGGCTAGGAGCTGAGCCCTGGGCCCGAGTCGGGCGTGTTACAACTTGCTGGCTGATAAAGTCAAGGCATTCAGATTTCCAAAGAACCAGGGTTTAAAGGCTTGGTCTGTGAGTCTGACAACAACAAAGTTTTTGCTGTTGATGGGGTGAAGAGGGTTTTCATTAATTTTTTTTTTCTAGCACAAAACAACATCTGTTTGTTATGTTTGGCTAAGCCATGGCTCCCCCACAAATTTCAAGTCAATATCCATCTCTGAGGCCCACCCACAGGGCAGTTGGGGGCAAACAAGCCTCTTCATTTATGAAGTCTCAACGCGCCACATATTCTTTTTCATTATCGTTACAGGAAATGGGCACAGGGAACATAGCAGCCTGCAAAACAGACGGAGCCAAACTAGAGCAAAGGACTTGGAAAGGGAGAAGAGCCAGCTGTGTGGGGAGCAGGGGGAGCGAGGGGAGCGAGGGGAGCGAGGGGGTGGGAGACAAAGGTGAGGGCCAAGCTGCACGGTGGGTGGTAGGGTGGGTGGTAGATCATTTCTGGGCTTGGAGGGGAGGGGAGGGGAGGGGAGGGAGGAGGGGAGGGTGTGAAGCAGGAACATGCCACAGGATGGCTGAGATGCAAGTGAGAGCTTCTGCTGCCCCAGTTCAAGTGCAGGTTTGTGGTTCCTTCCCAAGCTGGGAAGGGAGGGGCCAGCCCAGCCCGCCTCTCCGGGCTTCAGTGGACAGCAGAACAGACCCTCACTGGCATGTCTGGGGGTCACGTACTACACCGGAGCCACGAGCACAAGCGGAAGCCTCAGGCCAACAGCCTCACACAAAACGTCTGGCTCGACACAGAGGGGCAGAGGAACCTGGAGGCTCGGTGGGGTCCCGGGCCTATGATGTCATTACCTGTCCTGTTTCCTGGGCAAAGTACTTCTGCAGAACTTAGGGCTAGCGGCAGGGGAAGAGAGAGGGCTAGAAGTCCAGGCAGATAGAAAACAAGAGAAGGAACATTAGACTGGAAGAAAGGGGAGGAGTCGTCATATACAGTGATTTTTCTCATTCCCAAGGAGACAATGGACACACCACCACGGCAGCAAGACCCGCAGCTCTGGGGGTGCTTCTGGTTTCCTGATCCCCTCTCACTGGCCAGCAGCCCTTCAGTAGGAGGGTGTCTGCCATGAGGACCGCGAAATCGAGCCCACTGCCTAAAGAACATCCTGCCACACCCCCCGTGGCTGCAGCCGGCCACCCACTCTGCCTACACAATTACAGCGGGAGGAAAAGAACAAACAGAATAAAATGGAAGGATTTCAAAGGTGGAATGCCATTTCAAATGGATGCATTAAATCTGCCCCCAAGAGACTTCCAGTGGCTCCAAGCACTGAGAATAACCACAATGAAAAAGATAACAGGAAGCAGAGCTGAGTTTAATTCTACCCCAAATTGGCTTTCCTACAGGAAGACATCAGTGATAAGAAAGAGAGGCATCTCCCAGGCAAAAAGGGATTACCACTTGGGATTCCTAACATAATCCTTTGCCTCCTAAAAGGGTGTCTTTCTGAGAGATACAGGCAGCCAGACGCACACCACCAACCTTTCGGACAGTGTGGTCTTCACACTGTTGGTTCGCACAAAGGGAGCCAGGGAGTCGTCCTTAGAGGAGGCGAGGAGGCCCGAGGAGGAGTTGTGGCTCGGCCCCCCTCCACTGCTGAGGGAGATGTCGATGGACTCACAGCTGGTGTGCAGGCTGCTGACGGACTGGAAGCCCTTGCTAACTGCCGAGGAGCTGCTGGCGTTGGTGCCCCAGGTGAGGCTGTTGGAGGGGCCTGAGTGGGCTGAGCTGGGGCTGGAGGCTAGTGGAGACTGGTTGATGTCCACATTCTTACTGTAGAGAGGACTGCTGCTCCCGCTGCTCAGGGCGCCGCTGCCCGAGGGGGACTCTAAGTTACCTGGCTGGGTCAAGGTGGCATGAGGATTGGAGATGACCACCGAATTTTTCATGTTTTCAGCTGTGGCCATGGGCACTTGCTTGCTAGGCTTCCCACCAAAGAGTCTGTGAAGAGACAAAGGGTTGTTTGGGTTGAACACCCAGAGCCAAGGGGCTGTGAGCTATGAGAGTCGGGGGCACGGGGACAGGAGCCTGGGAGTCCCTGGGGGAGGGCACAGTCGTTTTTACTGAAATGGCTCCAGGCATCCAGAGGACAGGCCACCAGGGCTCGGTGCATCACACCGTTCTAGCCTCTAGTTCTCCGCTGCAGCTCAGACCCTGGGGAATAGTTTTCTACAGGACTATGCATGCTCATCCAAGATCTCGCTTCCCTTTCTTTCTAAGAGTAGCCAGAAAACTGCCCTGGCCAGGGAAACTTCTAGAAGGCAAAGAGCTGCCTTCATCATCTTTGCATCCATGACCCCAGGACAGTTTAACTCTGGGGATTCGGCCGATTTGATCTCTAAGCACAACATGCAGAGTCAAGAACCTGAGTCTAGATCTATTTGGGGCCTGGGGCAAGCATCTTCACAGGCAAGCCCAGCCTGAAAGAGGTGCTCTGAGGGCCGGAGCGCCAGCCCCGCCCACTGATGTACACAGAAACCTTGCCGAGTTCGCAGGGCGCTAGACCAGACTCTCAGTGTGAACTGTGTCTCTGTGACAGACACATAGAAATGCCATTCTATGCCACCCCCCTGCTGGTGACCAAAAAAGTGCTGTTAGAACACAGGCAATGGCACACATGTCTCCCTCTTCCATTGGTGGAAGGATACCTGGTAGAGGGGCAGAGTTGCTTTAATTCAGGGGGTTGCTACACGCTCCAGTAACGCAAGTAATTCCATCCACTCAAACTCTGCCTTTCCCCAAGCTCCTCAGTGCTGTGAGTTTGATCTCTGTTTTCTCCAAACAGTCCTTACAAATCTCAATTATTGTGAAAACAAACAACCGACCGACCATATAACCAGTCCTCACTACCATATCTGGTGACAGATGAGAAACACTTTGGCCTGGTGACCATCTGAGAATGAAATATCCGACTGCAGAATCCTGGCTTTAGGATGCTTACATACTTCCAGCAACGGGGACCTCATTATGTCAAGGCCTGGCTCATCCCAGTGCCAAGCACTTCCAATGAGAAAACCAAAACCGGATCCATCTTCTTCACTTTTGCTCATTGCTCCTGACCCTGCTCTGTGTAACGACACAGAAAAAGGCCGTGTTTTCCTTGAAGGGAGTTATCACGCTCCACCTAAGGCCTACCTTCTCCAAACCAAGGCACAGTGAGAGCACTGCGAGCACCTTCAGGAGTTAGTAAACAATGAAATGGCCAGACATTGGCTGAAAGGTGTTCTATGTGGAACCCAAGAAGCTGCGTGCATTTTCAAGCATTCTATTACACTAGCCTAAGGGTCTAGTAAAATGCCTTTGTAGTCACTAAAGGAAATCTATAATACCAAAGAGCGAATATTACATAGAATACTCGAGGCAAGAAGCAGAGAAAAATTTCATTTACAAGGCAATCTGTTAAAAGAACAAAGAGCAGCCCAATAGGACCTTCCCCTGAAAAAAAAAAGTAATCATTACTGAAATTCTAATAATCAAGTCTAGACAAAGAACTGAGCTGCCTCATTATACCTTTCATGTGGAATGCTGCTTCTGAAGTCTCTTCAAACATTCCGATCCATCCCCAAATATGTACATGTGCACATAATTTTTGTTTTTTTCACTGCTCGGTTTTCTGTCCTTGAGATTTACTCTTTCCTGTGACAAGAAATTCCCTGGGAAAGTAGAATAAGCCTTGTCCTATGCATATGCAGTTTGAGGATGGTCCAGTGGACATGGATATTCTAATAAGATACTATGAACAGGCAAAAACCGCACACATTTAAAAGAAAGTGTAAGAAAAAACAGCGAATCATATTTTCATGTAAAAATTTCCATCCAGTGTGGAAATGTGAGAAAATGTCTTTTTCCTATTGCCTTAAGAGGCAATAGGAAACCAATTTCTCCTTTTCAGAAACGCTTCTGCTTTAAGAAGCTTTTTTTTTTAAGGAAACTAAAATTTTAGACTAATGTGGAATTATACATGCAGTTATAAATAAGTATGCGGAGAATGTTGGACTATTTGAGTAAAGGATCTGGCCAAGATCACAGTCTAGCATAATGATGAGGAATCTCAGCCATAGAATTAACAATACAAGAAAAATAATTTTCTGCTTCCCTGAGCTACTCATCCAGATCTGGATGGTAGCTAATTTTTATTGAATACTTACTATGGGCCAGTATTGCTACACAAGATTAATCTCCACAAGAACTCTCAGGTGGGTATCAGTATCCCCATTTTACAGATGAGAAAACTGAGGCATAACTGCTAAGAAAGCTTATGTGGCGGCTAATTAAGGTGAATCCAAGATTTGAACCCAGGATGATTGATTGCAGAGGCTTATGACTTTTAACCTAACATGGAAAAATAACTGACTGCAAAACTGCTGAAAGCATCTGACCAAACAACTTTATCCTAGGACTGATAAAGTGGAGAAAACAGAGGCTGCTTTAACTGAGAAACAGGAAATTATGAATCCAGAACACCATTCCATATATTACAGTTCTGCTCAGTGCCACTTCCCCACCTACCTGCGGAGGGTGGGAGAGGCCACGTCAGGGTACTTGGCGCCAGGCTGGAGAGTGGCCTGAGCCGCACTGGACACAGGCTGGGCTGCTGGGTTCACCTTCACTGAGTTACAGGAAGCCACGCTCTCGTTGTCGGACGAGATGCCTTTCTCTTTGTCTGTCTGGTTGACCAGACCCGGCAGAGAGCTGCCCAGGGCTGTTTTGCAAGGTTCCCTCAGCTTAGGCACCGGCAGGCCTGCGGACTTGCTGCTGATGTTGGAATCTATGCTGCTGGTACTAGACCTGTTCCCAGCCCCGTTGCGGCTGGTGGACTTACTGGGCCGCGGTAGACTCCGGTACTGCAAGTTTGTCCGGGAACTGAGGGACAGGTACCCGTCGTCCTGGTTCTGAGCCCCGTCCATGCTCGTCTTCCGGCCAGTGGACCGACCCACAAGCGCCGATGACTTTGGGATTTTGCCCAGTGTGGCTGACCTGCTGGTGACGGTGGCCCCGCTGGCTGTGATCATGGCCAGACCGGCAGCCGAGCCACTCTGCTTCTTGAACCCAAAACTGTTGGCATTGGCAGTGGGCGTCCTGGCACTGCCGGGGAGGGGCTTTTTGGATTCGTCCCCACTGCTGCGGCCGGCGTCGGATGGGGAGCGCTTCACCTGGGAGGCTTTGGGAGAGAGCCTTCCTTTCTCGGACACCTTCGCATCGTCGGTTTTCCCTGGGAGAGAAATCGGCAAAGTTAACCTGCAAACTGAGAAGCCAGCTCATCAGCTCAGTCTGTTTAAAATCCTCCCCTTCTCCAAAGAACCGGCTCACTTTCCCCTCGGGGAGAGCAGCGCCTTGGGAGGCAGAAGACAGCTTTTTATAAAGACAATCTAGTCTATGACTGTCACGGTGAGCCTTTTAGGAGATGTCAAAGCTTATACTCACTTGCAAAGCAGTCTGAATTTACCCAGAGCAAAGCAAAGCCAGCCAATCACCGCTGTGTCTGGGGAAGAGACCCTGACTTTTACTGACCTTTCTCCCTCTGTCCATTAAAACAATGTTCCTAACACTTTCAGGAGGCACCCTTGACTTCCTGAAAAAAACACTTCCCCCTTTTACACACACCCTTCAATCATGGAAACTATCATCTCCACATACCAACAGTTTATAAACACTTGACCGTGTGCCCTTGAGGGTTAGCTCCTGCCCAGCACACGGTCACACCCATTCACTACAGCCTCAGCCATGAAACCATCCGCAGACTTAAGCCCTCACACTCACATATTTCCATCTGCAAAGAGGAAGAGCTGTGAACCTGCTTGAAAGCGGATTATTAGCAGAGTCTACACCCTGAGAACAAATACCTGAGCATTTACGGGGACTTAAAACTACACACAATTCCTTGCTAGAGTGACTGCGGTTTTGGTTTTCAAACTGACACCTGTGGATGCAAGACAGCGTCTGCCTCTCACTCACCGGTTCCCGGGGTCTTGAGCATGCCCGCCGGGGCAGCCGGCTTCGTCCTCGGCATGGTGATGCCCACCTGAGCGGTCATGCCTCGCCGCCACGAGCCTGTCTGGGAGATGACGGGGTTCTTCTTGCCCGACGTGCTTTTGTCAGACTCATCAGACACGTCCGAGGGATTCCGCCGCCACTTGGACCCCGGCTCCATCTTTATGCCGCTGTCTGACCCTCCGTCGGACTTCTTGACATCATCGCCGGACCAGAGGGAGTTCCTCTCCACCCGTGAGTGCTTCTCCGTGTCCGTCTGTGGATGAGACTCTGAGTTAGTCCCTCCCAAACCCCAGGTTAGAGAGACCCTCACCACAGAGCAAAAATGCCAATACACAGGACAAATTAAGGGGGAAAGAACAACCCCTTGAAAATGATCAGGCCTTGGTACTCTGGTTGGTTATCTTATTAGAAAGCCTGATTTTTGGGGTCCAAGTAAAGAATATAAATGTCCTACAGGGATATGAAGGAGAGTAAAAGGGGCCAGAAGAACACGGGGAAAGAGCCCCATAGAGAACCGTGAGCAGATGGAGATGTGGCGAGAATTCAGCCACCAACTCTGCTACTTGGCGACAGACCTCCTCTAATTTGGGCAGCCTGATCTCTAGCCAGCATCCAGCCTCCTGGCTGTTTCCCTTTGTTCTGCCGGCTCCCTATCACTCCACTGGCAGCGAGATCTTTGAAGCTAGCGCAGCGCCTGCCTAACACTCCTAGCCAGTGAGCAAGCAGGCGAGGGTGCCTGCTACTTCTACAGGGAGGGAGAGGGGCTGAGAGGAAACACATCCTCCAAAGCCATTCCCCCTAGCTCACAGCCAGCGGTGCCTGCTCCTACACCAGCTCCGTGTCTGTGCCACATGGCCTTGCTCCTCCTGTGGGATTCTGTTCAGACCGGGGATATAATCCGCCAGCTTTCTTTGGAAGAGCCCTGACCTGCTAGCCATGGAACCCCGGAGGGGACAGAAGTGTGATGTTAACGATTCACTGTGTGAAAAGGCAGGAGCTAACCAGCTCACACTGGGGGCCTCCCTCAGGGTGGGGCCAGGCCAAGGAGATGCCAGTGGGAGAAGCCATGCAGAGAATGGGGATGGGAGGTCAGCCACCCTTGAGGGGGCCATGCTAAGAAGTCCCAAAGAGTGGGCACCATCAGCAAGGTAGGAAATCAAAATGATCACCTGGCCAGAATCTGGCCTAATGCCGGTGATCCAAGAGTACACCTTCCTCCACAAAATACACCGGCTGGGTGGGATAAAGTCTAAATACAGACGAGCAGCCCACGCTCAATCGTCTCTCTGTCGCCACCATGGACACTCTCTCTCTCAACCCCTTCACCCCTATGAATTCCACTTATCCACGACAGCCACGTGATAAGTGTGTTCGGTCATTCCTCAACATGTACTGAGTTCCTGCTGCTGGGTACCAGGCACCAGGCAAAAACCTCCCCATGGCTGGGTGAGCAAATGCGCGAACAGGCAAGCGCAGGCCTTCCAAGCCACAGCGCACTGTAACAAAATGATGTCATCTGATCCCTGCGCCTACCTGGTCCAATAGGGTAAGTAGGTAAGGAGTGTAGTCTTCATCTCAGTTTTACAGATGCATGGAAGCAAAAGCTCTGCACGCCCTGTCCCGCCCACCACAGCCCGTGCTCCTTCCTCAGAACAATTCCAGGATACCCATTCAACCGGGATTTCTCAGTGCCCACTCCTTGCAGGTACTGAGCAGGGCCTAAGGATCTGTGGGTAAGACTGGCTCCACACTCCTGGAGTTTACAATCCAGTGAAAGAAGCAGAGATTGCACTAATAAATACAAGTAAATAACTAGTTGTGAATTATGAAGGCCGTTATAAGGATAAGGTGTCTGAGAGAGAAATATACTTAGTAGGCATTGTCGGAATTTACATTAAGATAGTGGAGACAGTGTTCAGGTAAGGCCTTTTTGAAGACGTGCCCTAAAGAATGAAAAGAAACTTACTAAGAGAAGAGTTTAGGGGAGAGTTTAGAGCATGACAGATGAGGGAAGAGCTTGAGCAAAGGCCCTGGGCATGAAAGTGTGGCGTGGGAAGCATTCACCCAAAATGTTTGCCAGGGGCCACTACCTGCCAGACAAGCTCTGGGGTACTGGGGATACTACAATGAACAAGATCAAGTGCAAATCATTGCTACCTTGTTCAGATACATATTAACACTTTTCAGTACACTCTAAGAGGTACCGAAAACTTAGCATGTACCACATCCTGGGGTTCTGCATTTGTCCTTTTAATATTCATTCCCATGCCTTATTTCCCCTAATAAAATTGTAGCAGTAACAACACATTTTATTAAGCACGTACTATTGTTAGGCACTGGGCTAAGGTGCTTTACATGTGTCATTTAATTTAATCCTCACCAAAAATCTCCGAGGAAGTTACAGTTCAGTCTCAATTTGACATGAGAAAATTGAGGCACAGAGTGGAAAAGTGTCCGAGATGACATAGTGAGGAAGTGGAGGTGCAAGGATTTCACAGAGTCCACGTTTTATGCCCTCTATGCCACGCCGCCTTCCTGGAGAAGAAGCCCAAGGACATGAGGCATTTCTGCTTGCCCAGCGGCTCCTAACACAATGCCAGCACCCAGAGGATTCTCTTTCCATACTGGCTGGCTGGTTGTTTCCCAGCTCCAAGCCCCGAAAAGCTCCAGCCTAGCCTCTCAGATGGGACCCCCCAGGACCCCGATTCCACCAGTGGCACAGAGAGTGCTCGTAGCCCTGGCTCAGGGCTGTGGCTTGAGTCCCCCCTTTGGAAAGAACGATCACCCCATCACCAGACCCTCACAACTCGGTCCAGGCGGCAGCCTCCCCAGCACTGCTCTGCACAGTGGGGGTCTGCCTGGGACGCTGCTGCCTTCAAGTTCGTATCTGCTTAGCAAGCCCCCCCTGAGCCAAACGCTAGACCGTCTGGTGGCTCCACTAGGGATCAAAAGATGAAACGGTCCCAGCCTTTCTGTTCCCAGGGCTTCCAACACAAGCCAGCTGTATCCCCCCCACCTCATCCCCCGGCTCCCAACCTCTCGATGCCTTTGTCAGCTGTTCCCTTCTCAAATGGCTCCTAATGTTGGAAGGATTTTCCTATTGCCCCTACCTGGAAGTCCATTTAGTCACTTAACATCCACGAGGGAAGGTGGGGAAACAGCCATACAGGAGAGGGGAGAGGCCTGAAGACTGGAGAGTTCATGACCGAGGGCCCACAGAGGGGAGGCTGATCCTCAGACTGACAGGGTGGAACCAAGGTGGGGTTGAGCAGCGAGGGGGTGGGGGGCAGGGCACGATGTGGGGGGGGGGGGGTGGGGAGCACATGGCTTGGAGTCAGACAGACTTTAGGTTCAAGGACTGGGTGCTGCCACTCCTTTGCTGTGTGTGACCCTGAAGGTGGTTTACCTTCCCCAAGATCATTACCTTGCATATAAAACAGGGGACAAGTAATCCAGAAGAAATTAAGAAAGAAACAAGGTAACTCTGAGCAGCTACCGAGAACCAGGCACCGAGCGAGGGAGGTCAGATAAAGCGTTTCCAGGGCACCCCCACCCTCACCCTGCAGGATGGATCTATTTACTGTCATTTCATGGACGAGGAGGCAGAAGCTTGGAGAGGTTGGTTAGCTTGTCCAAGGATGTCCACACTTTTTCCCTGACCCACAACCTGGTCTGGCTGCCCAGCTCTCCCGGAGGAAGTCAGTCAAGAGGCTGTGGCACCTCGGTGGGGGAGTGTCTGCCCAGGCGCTGAGAAGCAGTGCACGATAACCCGAGGCGGATACCTTTGCACGGGTGCCTCAGCAGCACACGCTCAGGGCTCAACATCCTCGGGAAAAGTCACTTAGACAGGGCCTTCATCTACAAGGATCGCGCCTCCCCACGCACCTCCTGCTCTTCCAGCAGACCACACCGTCCTGTTCCTTAGATGTCCGTCCTTTTAGCTATTCCTCAGAGGCTTTCGAACCTGAAAACCTAGGCAGGGAACCTGCTTTCCCAGCAACACGCTGAGCCACGTCTCCCTGACTCTCCCCGCCTTGCCTGGGACACGGTGCTGCCCATCCACCCAGGGAACCAGTGTGTGCAGAACCGGAGTGAGCCCTGGGGAAGGATGGCCAGGCCCCTCTGCCTTCTGCCTGCAGCTGATGGCAAGGAGTAATGGCCCTTCTCAGCCCCCCAGGTGGTGCAGAGAGGACAGGGGAGGCTGCATCTACATGGATTCAAATATTTGGAGATGCTCCCTGGACAGGAACAAAGAGGTGCTACTAAAAACCCACTTACAGAGAGCATTGCCATAGGAATCTTAGTAACTGTTGGTGCAAGTTGGTGTTTTGTTCCAATTTCTACTTGCTTGGATTTTATTTAAATACTAGAGGTCCGGTGCATGAAAATTCATGCACTGGAGAGGGGGGTCCCTCAGCCCGGCCTGCCCCCTCTCACAGTCCAGGAGCCCTCAGGGGCAGGAGGCGACCCGGCAATCGGGAAGGTGACGCCCCATCATACCTCTGCTGCTGCCACTGCTGGCAGTGCAAGCCTCGGCCGGCCCTGGTTACCTGAGCCTCAGGCGGCCCTGGGTGGCTGGGGGGCAGAGGGGACTGGGCGCTGCCATCTTGTGGCTGTGGGCGCTGCCATCTTTTAGGGTGTGAGGGTCAATAAGCATATTCCCTCTTTATTAGATAGGATTTCAGATGCAGGTCATTTTATAGCAAAAACAACCCAGTGGATAGTAAATCCTTTAAGTCCCTTGTAATTAACTCTCTGGTCATGATCAAGGGACATGTGTTTTTGAACCTGCCCTGATGTGACCTGAGCTCGATAAAAACAAAGAGCCAGTAAAGAGGAGGGGCCTGGCATGAACCGGATTCAAGTGCACCTGACAGGAAAGCATTGGCAGGTCCCAGATGCTAACTCTGCATCAGGGGAAAGTAGATTCCACCCTAGCTTTGTGCGGAGGGAACACAGACCAGGACCTTCCTCCAACAGTGTCTTGTTGCTTAGTGTGCACCTTAGGAGCAAGCCTGTTCTTAGCTGGCAATAAAAGAGAAACTACTGATTTACTGATCCTCGATGCCTCTCTCCCTCCTTCACGCCCCTCCTCTCTGCCTCTCTCCCTCTGTCCTTGCAAGTATCGCCCATAGCCTGCCTGCCCCCTGAATGCAGACACCCGGGGATCAATTCCTTCGTTCCCCATTTTTAGTATCTAAGGATGCGTGGAAGCGGTTGCTATTTATGTTATGTATGTGATGAAATTAGGATGAATAGCAGAGAAAAAAAATTGGTGTCCACAAGGAAAGGAGAACCGGGGGACACTGTGACGTTTGGCAAGTGGAGGCGGGAGGGACACAGGCTGCCTGGGAGCTGTTAACATGTCTAATTACTGATTGAACATGATCACTCTGGGGCATTGTGACTTAGGCTTTTTTTTTTTTTTTTTTTTTGAGTTATAAGATTCATATACTGATGTTCGAAATCCTAAGTATACAGCTTGAATAAATTTTATCAGTTTAACTTTATCAGTTTAACTCAGAAATCAAGCTACAGAAAGAACATTATCAGCACCCCCAAATCTTTGTGCCTCTTTCATCTGGATAGTTTTTCTCCTCTAACAACTACTACAACTCATCCTCACTCTCCAACAATAATTAGAAATTCTGGCTAAAATAAAAACTCAAGAAGTCACAGGCAAACTACTTAGAGGCTCCACCTAATACATGTCATCAGGCAGTGAACACTCATTTCTGTGGGGCCGAATTACTCCCACACTCTGACACACCCGCAAAGAAAAGGCGCCTTTGAGAGCAAAGTGATACCAAAGCAGTCCCTATCTGTCCAGAGTGAGAAACGCCAAGAAAGAAAGCAGATGAGGAAGGGAGTGAACAGACACTGAAGGGAGTGAGTGGAGGGGCAGGTCAGCTCTGCCCTCCCAAGGTCCCTCTGGGAGACTCTGTCCGGATCAGACCTTCCATGGGTTCACCAGAGGCAGCAGCTGCACAGGTGAGGGGACCCCTCATGGAAAAGATTACAGCCCCCATATGCCAGTGCCATGACTGCCCAGACCTTGTGCTGCTCAGACTCAACTTGGGGACCAGGCGTGAGGATGGCACTTGGCTTTGCACTAGTGAAATGGGCTGAGTAGGCCCAAACCCTCCCACCGACCATGGAATGGCATGAGGGTGAGTGAATGGACCCCTGGGAAACTGCTTGGAAAGCAAATATAAGGTGGCACTGTATTCAAAACATAACAGCTGAGAGTGTAAGGTCGGGGTTGAAAACGCAAGTGTCTCAGGGTGAGGCCGCTGTGCAACCTGGGGCCTGGGTGCTGGGCTGGAGGGCGGGGACACCTGGGCATTGCTGATTGTTGCCATTGGAGAACCTAGTTTCAAAGAGGCAATATCTTCTGATTTTTTTCAAGAGAAAAGTTGTGTTAAAATAACACAATTTATAAAATTTGACATGGAATTCAGTTTCAAAGAAAAATAGTACCGTGGGCCCAATAAACTATATCGTCAGGAGGATGTGACCTACACACGGACAGTGCCCAAGCTCCGGTCAGGACGTACTGGTCTTCCCATCTGGAGCTTTCAATCTTTGTTCCCACCTCATCACTCTCAAGGGAGCAGACACATGCCGTGGACGGCTAAGCGGGGACACACACCCCAGATTAAGAATGGCCACTGAGTCAGAATCCTGTCGTTTTAAAAACAGATTATGAAGCTGAGGTCCAGGAAGGAAACATGGTTTTACCAAGGCCACCACAGTGAGAGTGGCAAGGCCTCCCCACTCCCATTTCCAGTGCCCTGAGCCTGACCCCCTCCCCTGCAGGCAGAGACCACCGTCTGGGGACCAACACACAGACAGCGAGCAGGAGATTGGGCCCCATCTCATGAACCTGGGGATTCTGCTCACCCCTGACGGCCCCCTGGGCTCACAAGACCAAGGCTCTCTGCTGGCAGGGCCTTTGGGGGAACATGGGGGGCGGGACCCTGTTCCTTACCTGCACATCCAAGTTTTTGCGAGAAGAGGCAGGTGTGTTGGCATAGGAGCTGATGGAGGAGCTGGTGTTGATGTCATCAGTGCTGAGGTTGTCTATGGTGTCACTGATCCCGCTGCTGACGGAGCTGCTGTCATCCCAGCTGCCAAGACAAACACATCCTGAGCATCAGAACCGCCCCCTGCGCCAGCTCAGGCTGCCGGTGCCAACAAACGCACACCATCCCCGGGGTCCCTTTGCCAGCTCAGGCTGCCAGTGCCAACAAACGCACACCACCCCCAAGGCCCCATGTGTCATGAAGCCCCAGACAAAGCTCTTTGCCTCTGATGTGACTCATCTTCATGGGAGCTGCCATTCTTGCTGTTTTGAATGGGCAGCTGGGTCCAGTGGCTGATACAGACCTTCCCCAAAGGGCTGGGTGCTTCTCTGAACAGAGGTGACACTATCCACTTCCTATCCTCAGTTTCCTCTCGGGAACATTGTAAAAGCCAATGGCCACTTCCCAGGCCTCTCGGCAGAGCAGGAGCCGTGGCTTTGGAGACTGGAGCGGAGAGCGGTGCAGAGAAAGATGCAGCAGCAGCACCCTCCTTGGGCATCGGAGTAAGTAGGAGAATTCTCGCTGCCATTCGAATACTCTGGACTCCACTCCTGCCTTTCACTCCAAGGCAGCGAAAGGCAGCAGGAGCCTGAGAGCTCTACTGGTAGCTCTACCTCTAATCATATCCCCGGATACATCTAAAATAGAATTCTTCACTGCCTACCTCTCACGTCCATTGAGACCACCCGCACCCCCGGCCCCAGGCAAGTGTCCGGGCAACGATTCTTCTATTTCGTCCTTGCCATCTCCCACGCCACCACGGCATCTAAATCCCCCGCCTGGTCCTGCTGTCTCAGCTTGCAATGTGCACCTGCCACCCCACAGTTCAAGCTGCTACCGACTCTGCCTAGGTTACGGCCAACAGGCTGCTGAGCTCCATCCCCACTTCTAAACACTCCACTCGTGGCAGCCATCTGAAATGTAAGTCAGGTCCCGCTGCGCCACGTTCGCATCCTCCAGTGGCTTCTTGGGAACTGAAAACCCACACGCCTACTCTGGCCCTCAAGACCCTCTGAGCGCCTCCCTCCTTAGTCCTGTCTCCACCAGCCTCTCCATCACTCTCTGGCTCTGGCCGCATGGGCTCTGCTCCTTCTAAGCCAACAGGGTTCTTGTATTCAGGGCTTTCCACTTGTTGTCCCTCTTCCTGGACACTTGCCGCTGCCTCCTTCTCATCTGAAAAGCCTCTTTCCTATTGGTCACAGTCCCCCCTCACCCTCCACCCACCAAGCCTACTGCATTTTCTCCTTTGGTTTCAGGGTGGCAGGTACTTTGCAGGTGATTTACTAGTAAACGCATGGGGCTATAAAAAAGTGTCTAACACTGCTCTACTTGATCTAGGCAGGGGTCCTCAAACTTTTTAAACAGGGGGCCAGTTCACTGTCCCTCAGACTGTTGGAGGGCCGGACTATAGTTTTAAAAAAAAAAACTACGAACAAATTCCTATGCGCACTGCAGGCCCGGGACGAGTCGGCTGCTAAGCAGGACAGGCAGCGGCACCCGGTGGGCCGGATAAATGTCCTCGGCGGGCCGCATGTGGCCCGCGGGCCATAGTTTGAGGACCCCTGATCTAGAGAAAATAAGAGCAAGCACTACGTTTTCCTATGGTACAGGTGGAGAGACTGAGGCTCAGAAAGGCTGGACCACTAGTCAGCAGTGGAGCAGGACTGGGATCCGGCCGTTATGACTCCGCAGTCAACCTCTTTCCTGTGACGCCAGGCAGCATTCCGTACGGCAATTTTCAGTGCACATGGGCACACGGCATGGCTCACTTCCCGAAGGAAGCCAAGGCTGGCGGGGTGAGGCACCAGGCTCAACATCATACAGCCGGCATGGTGAGCCAGCAACTACTCCTGGGCTGTCTGATAGCAAAGCGCTGACTTAGCCACTGTACCCACCACTCAGCCCTCCACCCGTGTCTTGCCTCGGAAATGCCGGATGGGTGAGGCCCACCCCCAATAACTCAGAAGAAGTTCTAGTTCATTCCAGCAGCTTATAAGGTGCCTCCCTGAGCTCTGAGGGGCAGGCAGGATGACAGAGGCTTAGTGAAAATCTGTTTTCATCACCTTTCCCTTTAGCGCTCTTATTTGGCTTCTAAAAGCCCACCTGGAGGGTCCCACAGAAATGAGGGGGAAATGTGTGCCTGGGTCCCAAGCAGAAGGATAAAGCAGGAAGCCTGAGGGCTCAGAAGGCGCTGTATGGTGGATGAACTCACGGGGTCCAGAAGGTCCCAGGCTCCAGGGTCTTAGGAAAGTCACACATGTGATTCCACTGCTTTGGCCTGACCTCCATTTGGCTCCAAATCCTCCTTTGAGACCTTCTCCAGATGCCCAAGCCCACCCTCACTTCCCTGTACTCTGAGTTCCCAATCTCACACATTTAAATTCATTTCTATATACTCATACCATTTTCTAGTTTTTCCCTAGGGAAAGGCCTGCCCTACCTTCCAAATCTGTGCAGAGGCTGCTCGGGGATGGCAGCTGAGTGCACGCAGGTGTCAGGCATAGCGCAGGGCACTTTGAGTATATTATACGTCTCTCTCCAGTCCTCATATCATTCCTGCAAGGCACTGATTACCCTCCCCACTTTACAGATGAAGAAATCAAGGCTGAAAGAATAAGTAACCTGACCAGTGCTTTCCAGTCCATGTTGAATTGGGTTTAAAATGCAGACCTGTCTGTCTATTTCAGAACATGTGCTCCTTCTAGCCTGGGTCACACCTTTCACAACAAGGGCCAATCACGGAGCACTTGCCATGTGCCAACCAGTCAACATTTGCACGAATTCTCACCAACTCTCCTGTATACTCAGAGGGGCCTTGCCTCATAACGAGGAAACTGAGGCTGTGAGAATCATCGTCCAAGGTCACTCTGCAAAGGTAGGGCAGAGCTGGGGGTGAAACGCTACCTGACCCCAGCCCACCTCTTCCTCTGACAGCACCTGCAGGGTGACACTGCAGTGAGGTCAACCTCGCCTTGTGAGTCACCTCTCCTCCATCTCCAGGCACATAGTAGGTGCTTATTAAATGCCTCTTGACTGAACTCATGTGCAGAGGAGAGATGGGGCACGTTCTGATGCAAACTCACCACCAGCACTGGATTCAGAGTCCAGGTCCCTCACCACTTCATTCTTTCACAAATCACAACTCTGGGCCTCAGTTTCCTTAGGGGTGACATGTGTATGATATCACCTAGGCTCGGGAAAGCATGACGTAACAGATGAAAAAGGACTCAAATCTGCTCTCACGATTAAATAAAAACCCCAAGCGTCTTTCACTGCATCGGCTCTGCAGTTAGGAATCTAATGCAGCAGAAATTCCTATACTCTGATGAAGAAGAAGGAGGACTGATGGGAGAGGTGTGTGGCTGGTGGGGAGGCAGGACGGGAAGTTAGTAACAGGTGCCCATGAATCCAACCCCAGATTTTTTGCTTTGAAATTGTACCCGCTCTTCCTCTGTGGCCTTTCAACACCAGGATATTATTCCAGTGGGGCCCGGGGCCCTGATCACACACCTGACTATTCCCCCTTAGGACCAGTGCATCATGAGGCTTATCCTGAGTCTACAGGAGGTCCTTGTAACTGAGCTGGCCTGAAAGGTAGATGTTAGTGATAAGAAGAGTGGGAGTGGGGCAAGTGGTGATGCGATGAAGCGGCAGTGACACCCAGGGAAGCCCATGCTGGGCAGAGCGGCCTTAGTGACCTCCGAGCTGCCCGCATGTCAGAAACCAGAGCCGTCCCCACCCTCGGAAAGCCAGCCACGTCTCCTTCACTTCTGGGTCTTTGGGACACTGCGAAGTCTGTCTAGATATAAACCACTTAGTTTCAACTTGTCTTTCCACCCCAAATTCAGGGTATAAATGGTCACGAGCCACCAAGGGTAGGTCACTGAGACCCAAGATGTATTCTAAGGAAAACTAGCTCCACGAGATGCTCTGTGGTAATGATGCCGCCTTAATGAGGGAACGTGGGCATGCTGGCTCTTCTGTGCCCCTCGTAGAGATCCACGTTGTACATGTACCTCTTACTGGCTATGAAGTCCTGGGATGATCTCTTTAACGTCATCTAAAATAGTACTGCCCAAACTTATATGACCACACAGGAGACGCTGAGAAGAATGAAAACACAACTCTGGAAAAAGTGCAATTGAAGCCAAGAGCTATCAGCAGTCAGTCACTCCATCCTCAGCAGCCCGGAAGGCAGCAAGCAGAGGGAAGCAGTGTCCAGAGGAATGGCGCCCGTGGGCTCCTGCATCCAGCTGTACCTAAAGCAGGAGCACCCCTGGGAGACCAAGCTGTGGGAACTAATCCTTGCTTTTGCTCAGAACTGGTTTGCTTAGTTTTTTACCACTGGTTTGCCAACTAGTGGGGAATTGCAATTTGTTTGTAAAGTGGCTCCAGACATGTGGCCAAGAGTCAGACAGGAAAAATGTGGAAGGCATGCAGAACCCAGTCAGGCAGCAAGGACATTAGTGGAATCCAGTCAAGTGGCAAAGGAAATTAGGTGCAACCCGGGATGGGGAACAAAAGTCCATTGACCCACGTCGGGTGATAAATGTTGAAAGAGGCCACAAAAACTGATTACAACTGAAACTTGAAAGAAACTGAGAGGATGTGTGTTTACTGTGTGGCGAAATGAGACTCCAGCCCAGAGGCCAGAGGGACCGCTATGACACAGCAGAAAGAAGGGCTGTGTTTCCAGGTATGGCTCTTGAACCGTCATTCTGGAATACAAGTTGGCCATTCCTGCCTCATGGTCTTCAATTTGACGGAGCAAAAACCATAGGCTGGTCCTGGACCCACCTGAGATGATAAACCTACGACTCTTAGTTGGGAGAAATGATGTTAAATCCTGGAAAGGTTTAAAAGGATGAAGAGAGATGATGAAGCAAACAACAATATTAATACTTAACTTTAGGATGAAAGTTTTCTGGTCATTGGGATAATTTCTGTATATCTATACTAATAAAAGGGCAATACACAAATGGTTGGCATGCCCTCACATGTAACGACCGATCAGCAGGCTGTGTGTGCAGCAGGCATGGGTGGGCGAGGACTTGCATCACACCGTCACAATCCATCACCAAGAGGCCTGGGGCCCGGCAGAGGCCTCTGTGCAGCTCTGCCGGGGGTCTGGAGGCCTCCGCACGGCCCAGCCTGGAGGTGGGGCCTGGCAGAGGCCTCTGTGCAGGGAGGCCTGGGGGTCCCTCGGCTCCACGCAGTGCGAAGGTGGGACCCCTGGCTCTGGTCTACCTCTTTGGGGCAATCCATTGAGGAGCCCCAGATGGGTGGGCGGGGCCTACCTCTTTGGGGCAATGGATCTCAGGGCTCCCACACTGTGACAAGGCACAGGCCAGGCTGGCCCCCTTACCCCCGAGTGCACGAATTTCATGCACCAGGCCACTAGTTTATAATATTTAAAGGGATATAAGACATACTAGAAAATTTGAAAAAGTCTTGTGATGTCAATTTTAAATAAGTACTGATTTCTGATGAGATTTTTAAGATAAAAGATTTGAAAATTGCATTCAGATGTAAAAAAAATGGGAGTGTTTGAGATAATTTACGACATTTGTGACTGTAATGGATTTGTAAGAGTTGGCTAAGTGCTTAGAAAGATTTTGCTTATGAGGCTGGTAAGTCTACCCTGTCAGACATATGAAGAGCCAGAGGAAACCAGGTTAGTTAAATTTGTGAACACAGCCTGAATTATTGAAGAAAACGATCCAAGTTTACACACAGTACTAATTATTTAAATTCATTTTGTTCAATCTGAATGAGTAATCAGATAAGAAGTGGCCATCCTCTTAATTTATGCAAAACCACTTGATTTACAGGTGAAATTTTAAGAGAGCATCGGTTTAAAAATTAAAACTTCAATAAACCGTATAGTAAACCCTGATTAACTCTAAGAAGCTCTTTTTGGGCACCAAGCATTCCTCAGATGTGTGGGAAGATGTTAAAGGAGCTTTCACTTTCTAAATGGATGACTTTTACATGAATGACCAGAAGAATCAATGAGCCCAAGAAAGCATTTCCCCTCTTCACTTTCCCCGACTCTGGCTCACCTTTGCTCTACACTTCCAAGGCTACTCAGAAGACCTTAGTGGAAAAAGCCTTGTGCTCCACAGCCTTGAGAAACAAGCAGAAGAACCCAGGGCCTCTGCCAGATCAGGATCCATCAGAGGAGACTGAAAGGGCTGTGGGACATACAGCGCTCTCCCTGTCTTCTTCTTCCTTTTTTTGTTTTTAACTTTAAGACAGCATGTCATGGATATGCCCTACAAATTCGTTGGCTGAGATATTTGGAGAAACGGCAAGAAGATGCATCCACTGATTCCTCACAATCATCAACACTGGCTACTGTTCAAGAGCACCATTTCCCAGGCAGATCGCAGCCATGGGCCTTTTTCTCTACTCTGTGAAGTGTCCTCCATCGGTCCAGCAGACAACGGCACAAATGGAGTTATAAGCAATCAGATCTGAAAATGATGTTCACCTCCTTTTAGCCAATGGTGGGAAGAAGGAATTCCATCAAATGTTTGCTATTTTTCCTCAAGACTCTGAAACTCAGTATTTTTGGATTCTGAGGCAGGGGCCTTGAATACAGGGATCGAGCCAGCAACCAAGGTACGTGCCCTTGATTGGAATAAAACCTGAAACCCTTCTTTCCAAGGACCAATGCTTTAACCACTGAACAAACCAGCAAAGGTGGCCAAGCCAACATTTTTAATCTTTTTTTTTTATTTTAATAGATTTTTATTGATTTCAGAGAGGAAGGGAGATGGAGAGATTGAGACATCAATGATGAGAATCATTGATCCGTTGCCTCCTGCACGCCCCCTACTGGGGATGGAGCCCACAACCTGGGCATGTGCCCTGACTGGAATCCAACCGGGGACCCTTCAGTCCGCAGGTCGACGCTCTATCCACTGAGCCAAACTGGCTAGGGCCCAAGACAACATTTTAACCAGAAGCAAGGCTCTCAAGGCCTCGACTCTTTGTCTACTCCTCTTGGAGAAATACAGATGAGAAGAGAAAAAAAAAAAGTGACCAGGAAATCCATTCAAAACTGGAAAGGCCCATAAAACCAGGAGAACCAGTTTTAGAGTCTTCCAAGGGATGCTGACATCACTGTGTCAGGAATTCAAATGCCACTCAGAGGGCTTAAAGCACAACGGGAACAGCTCAAACACAAGCTAGCTGCTACGGAAGCACAGGTGAAAGAGTCATAAATTATTCCGGCTTCTCACACCACACTGTTTTCCTCACTGCTGCGGGAGCCAGCATTCCACAGAACTGAGCAGGGAAATGGGCTTTCGCCAGGCCCCCTGAAGCACCACCGTTTTTTAATCTCAAACTCTTCTGGGAGTAGGTGGATGCAGCAGGAATCTGTGATGGTCTTGAGTGAGTGTGGTATTACACTGATAATTTCATCTCCCATGAAGCGAAAAGACAAAACAGAACCCCAAGGTTAGAGGGATGATTAAACGGATTTTTCCACTAGGATTTACACGCCCAGCCGCGAGGATTCCTGGCTTTTAGCAAGAGACTGGGACTCCGGGAACAGGAGTTAGTGAAGGTTCTGGAGGGTCATTACACTTTTCAGATGGACTCCCCGCGAGATACTGTTGTTTATTCAAGGGAAAGACATGCTAAACGATGTTGTAAAAAAGTCCGATGGCAGATATCTATTGGTTCTCTGCTCACTAATAAGCCGTAGCAGGTCAGCAGAGATGCAGTACTGTAACTATGGTTCTGATAAGCAATCTTCACAAAGCAGAGCGCCCACCCCCCCCACCCCCCACTCTCCTGCTCCAAAGACTCCGTCTGCTTCCAGGAGGCCCTAGCGTCCTCAGAAACAGTCTGGGCCACCCCGTGCCCTTCCTGACTCTTTTCTGGTAACCAAACGCACTGCAGAGCCATGCCAAGGGCTGTGTCCAGGCCTTACCTGCTCACTTTCCCAGTTCTGCTCCAGGATCCCAGCAGAGCCCATTTACACCGCTGGCTGTCCGTGCCCCCTGCCAGACAGCTGTATTCGGTTGCAAAAGCCCAGACTGGTGGAACTTGTTTTCTGGCTATTGTTCAAGGCAATTGTTCCTTCCAAACCCCAAGGCCCAGGCTGGAATGAGATCCTTCGGTGTGGATGAGTGAGCAAGCCCAACCACAGGCTCCGCGGTAACCCGGAGGTAAGGGAAAGGGTTTGGCTACCTACGGTTCCCACCAGACAGGTATGTTAACTATTTCCTCCCCAGGAGGTTTTCCCAAGAGCATCATCTCTAACCACCGCTGGGCCTATTAGGAAAACTCACGTTCAAAGAATGCAACAGGGCTCCTGCACAAGCCCACCTTTCACTGTCTATTTGGGAATGATAATCATATCATAGCCAACGTTAACTGAAGTTCAAAGCTGTGCCAGACTCTGTGCTAATTAGATGTCTTCCATTATTTCATTTAATCCTCACAACTGGATGATAAAAATAATAACGCTCCATGTGCCAGGCCCTGCCACTTTAGTTTCTCCCGGGTACTGTCAGGCTAATCCCATATCCATCCTACAGATGAGATGGCTGAGGCTTGGAAAGATAGGCCCGAAGGCCACACAAGTAGGAAATGCTGGGACTCAAACATAAAACCAAGATTATTCAACTGTTGGGGGCAGATATAGAATGTTGGGACCAGCTACAATGATATGAAATGTTAACTGTGATTGTTTTGTTCTGATTTTCCAAAAAAGCACAGTCCAACCTGACTAGGAGTTGCACATGGGACCTGGGAGCTAACCTGGAAATTTGGCAAAGATTAACAACTTAGTTGCAGAAACCAGAGGTGTCCGGCCTTTGCAAATTCCCAGCCAAGGGGCCTTTGCAAATTCCCAGCCCTTTGCATACCCCCAGCCCTTCGCATTGGATATAAAATGCCCATTTTGCATACCTATTCTTATCCCTGCAGCTGGCTTATGGTGGGGGCAGAGCAGATTTTTGTGGATGACCTGCTGCTCTCCCATACTGCCAGCATTATCAGAATAAACGCTCCTATAGGATTCAATCCTGTCTCTGCTGAATTGGTTCAAGTAGTGACAGGTAGACAATTGATAGTCTGGTTATTTATTCACTTGACATATTTTAATGAACACCTATTATGTGTATTAGAAAGACTTTAAAGTTTTCCACACCAAAAAGAGAAAAAAAAAGGTAGTTACTCAAATAAAACTACAAGCGAGCCACCACTTTCCAGGGTTCACCTCTGGGATCCGCCTACATGGCTTGCAGTTCTGGTGCAAAATGACCCAGAAATGAGCTCAAATTAAACCATGGGCAGAGGTAGACACTAATCCCAGAACATTGAGTCTCATCTAGCAGTACCTCAGAGCCCCAGAGGCTCTGGATGGAGGCGGCTCAGGCTCTGGAGAGAAGGGTAAAGTAGATCTGTGTCTGAACTCTGGCTCTGTCATCTACTGTTATGACAGCAGCCTCCCTCCAGGCTCAGGGCTCCTTCTGGGTGATATGGTGCTAGTTACACCCAGCCCTCATAGCCTTTTGTTGGGACCAAATCAGAACTCCAGGCACACAGGAGATAACCGGCTCCCGTCAGCTGCAGTCCAGGACCCAGGGGACCTGCAGGGACTGTAGGAAGGAGATGCAGGCCCACACTGTGAAACAGATGATAACGTTCAAGTGCAAAAACTTGCTTCTTTCTGCCATAAATGGACAGTGTCCCGGGGGAAAGGCAGCGTCTGTGTAGACAGTGCCAGGTGCAAGGCTGATCGTTTGGGGAGGAGAGAGGGACCACCGGCCCCATAAAGAGGGCTGTAAGGGGATTTAGCAGCACTCAGAATGCCCCGGGTTGAGTTTCACCCCAAGGCACCTTTGTCCCATTTTGGTAACTCATTCCTTGAACAAGTAGGTGGTCCCCTGAGTAAGCGTGAAATTCCTCCCTTTGGCTTGGTTGGGATGGAAACCCCAGCGCTCTGGTCCAGATGCCTTAGACCCTCATTGTTACAATAGGCACCAGCCTGTCTGCTGACCTCAGTTACACAAAGCCCTCCTCCTCCCAGGCTCCGGAGAGGGCTGCTGACATTCGGTCCACTGCCTGAAGCTTTTGCCAAAGATCTCCACAAACCCACCCTGGTGCTCTGTTTACCAGAAGACACATGGACCCTCGACATCCACAGAATTCAGCATATTTTATATAGCTAATGAAAATAACAGGCAACACTTACACAAGGTGAGACCTTTTTTTTTTTTAAGGTGAGACCTTTTAACAGTGGGCTCCAGGCACCTTGCTAGGTACTTTACATACATAATCCCACACACTCCTCCTCTCCATTACCCCGTAAGGCACAAACTATTAATGTTTCCTTTTCATAGATGTGGAAACTGAGACTTACAGAGGCTAGTTGACCTGCCCAAGGTGTCAGAGGTAATAAATGGAGCTGGATTTGAACCTGGATCTGTCAGATTCCGAAACCCAAGCTCTTCTTAACCTCATTCATTCAACCTAAGAGCAGAGGGAAAGATACTTTTAAATAGATCCTGGTCATAAAAGAACGCAGGTCTCCCACTTGTTATCCAAAAAGCCCAGGATACGTTTTAATGCAATCATTATTTTTAAAACATCTCCAATTAGTTAAAAGGCGAGGGGTAGGGGAGAAGAATTCCAGACAGGGCACTGGCTGGCTGGCTTAGTCTGGACAGATGGAGGGGGATGTGGAGCCCCAGCACTCCCATTCCCCCTCTGCACCTCCCTTGCCCCCCTTACCTCCCAATACATTTTAGGGGGTCTGGTAACCTGAATGCACAAAACAAAACGCAACAGCCTCAGGGCAGCTGACAGAGGTGGCTATACCCCAAAACCAATCTGGCCTCACTTTGCAGTTCGACAGGGGCCTGCCCCTTCTGGGGCAATGGGGTAGGGCAGTGGTCGGCAAACTCAATCGTCAACAGAGCCAAATATCAACAGTACAACGATTGAAATTTCTTTTGAGAGCCGAAAACCGACGTCTGCGCATGGGCCACGAAGTTTCAATCGCACTGTACGTGCGCGCCCGCACGTGGTATTTTGTGGAAGAGCCACACTCAAGGGGCCAAAGAGCCGCACGTGGCTCGCGAGCCACAGTTTGCTGACCACTGGGGTAGGGGAAGGAACTCATGTCAAGAAACAACCACTCAAAGTTAGTGTCACAACCCGAGAGCAGCTCAGTCCTAGCTAATTAGCCACCCCAGCACACGTGAGCAGCCAGTGCCAAGCGTGGGTCAGCATTAACATGCTGGGTGTACAACCTCTCCCTCCAGGACTCCTTAAGTTCAGCTTTTCTGGAGGCAACTCCAGAGTTCCAGGGCACAGTCCCAGCTACCCAAGGCCAGACCCCAGGCTATGAACCTCCCCAGATTTGATTTCCGCTTTAGGCTCCCACCCCCTCTGAACTAGGTATAAGCACAAACGCAGCCACAGATCTATCCATCTGCCCAGGAGCCTCAAAGAGATCAGAGACACCCAGGTAGGTACTGTTGCCAAAGCAGAATTGCTTCTTAATATACACCCCCCTACCACCCAGAAACCAGCAGAGTCTGAGCAGCCGGGCTGGTGAACTTTGGTGAGTTCTTCACAACAAATAGTGCCTTCACCCAGCTGACTCACATTTAAACTCGCAGATGAAACCATCCCAGCCAGCTCCCATGCCCAACAAGGAAGGGTGGTGGAGGGGACCTGGGTTCAATCCCTGCTCTGCTTATTAGCTGTGTGACCTTGAGAAAGTTACTTAACCTCTCTTAGTTCCAACTGCCTCACCTCAAAATTAAGGATAATATTGCCGGTTTTGCAACAAAAATTAACTGAGACATTGTCTGTTAGATGCCTGGCAAGTAGTAAGTGGTAATGAACATTGTTTTCTTCTCCCCTTGTCTGGACTAAAAATAATGTTTCTCTTTGGGTAGTTTTATAGTAGCCCTAACAAACAAGACAAGTACTCATATTTAAATCTCCCATGCCATCTCTCCTGGAGCCTAGTTTCCAGAAAAAAACCCACCCAGTCATTTGTAGTATTAGTAAAATCAACCGCAAGTTCCCCCGGCTTCTTAGATTCCAAACAAAACCTCCAACTGCAAGTCATTTTAATCAGGGCACTGGGAACCACTAGCAGTTCTTGTGTGGCAGAGGGAAGGAGGTGTGGGGGCGGACAATGCCTCTATCCAGCTCCCCCCCCCTCCCACCCACGCTGAAAGGTCTCCCCCCGACCCCAAACCTGAAATAAGGACCTAAAACAGCTGGGTGGTCAACGCTGTTTTTCAGTATCAGTACCCTAAGTTGATAAGATGGTCTGGGAAATATTGGCATTCCCCAAATGACCAGGTGGACCAAGGACATTGGGGTCATGCTCCAGCTCCCTCTAAAACTATAAAGTTCAGAATGAAAGGGGATGGGGGTCAGGGGAGAAGGGTGCTGAATTTCCTGACTAGAGACTTCCCCAGCACAGAGCCCACGGGGACTTCAGCAGCTGCAGCCACTGGCTGCTCTGCCCGGCTTTCTAATACCATTCGGCTTTCTAATACCATTCAAGGAATGACAAGACAGGACATGCACCGTACCCACCTCCAAGCCCCAGATTTTAGGAAATCGTCCTACCTTGTAAGGTTCCTAGGCCAGAGCATTTCACTACATTGTGGTCCTTGGAGAAAGTGGACAAAGACGCTGAATGAATCTCAGGATGGCAGCTCGTCAGCGAGCTGAGCCAGCCCACTTCACGCCAGGGAGTCCCAGGCACCCAGCTACTCTGCTACTAAAGGACCAACTAGGAGGGGATCACCATTCCGAAGCCCAGGAAAGAAATCCGACCCACCAACAAAATTAACCCATAAAATGCTGAAGGATCCAGAGGTCAGGCCCCCGTGGTGGTATCAAGTCAGCTGTGAAAAGTTTCAGCAAAGCAAAAGCTAACACCAAGCTCTGAAACTGTTACCGTAAAGCACTGAGTACAAGGGCCCTCCAGGCTGTCCCAGGGAGTCTGCAAGGGCGGATCAAGTTGAATAAAATCTAAATGTGAGAAAATATTTTAAATCCCCTTGGACTGTACCAAAAGATTGGAAAAGTCTTTTCAGTCAAAAGTGCTACTTTTAATAATGAGACAAACATCACTAATGATGACATTTCTTAGATCATTACATCAATAATTGAATGCAAAGCATTTGATTGAAATGATTAGCCTACAGAGATACCTTCTGAATTCCAAGGAGAAAGACACCTATGTGCATAGTTACAATGACATACATTTCTTCCTGGTGATGTCAATTTTGATGCAATGCCAACAAAAATGTGCATTAATTCCTCATGCTACTTGTTCGTTTTTTTCTTCTTTCTTTTTTAAAGAAGCTCGGTCTAGGCATAGCTACTTTAAACATTATGGTACAGAGGCTGAGAGGGGAGTTAGGACAGGACAGAGTCCCAGTTCTGGGATGGGACTAACTAATCCCCTATTAAAACCTGTAATCAAGGAATTCAAAAGGAACTATGTAAACAGATGCCATGAACAATGAACAACTGTTTTACTACTGAGAACTCAGAAGCAAAATTATGTTATAGCCACAAGCTTTTATTTCAAAATGAAGAAGGATTAAGATGCTCTCCAACAAACCTATCCCTCTCTCCCAAAATCCTACCAGTTGGCTCCTGGCAGCTTTCAAAGACTTTCCCTAAGAAAGGCTCTCCCCCTGGCCTGGGCCACCTCTCTGGTAGGCTGGGGAGTAGGGTGTGGGGTGTGCATGAGTGTGTGCGAGTGCCTGTGTGACTTGTTTGGGGAGGGAAGCAATAACTGGCTCCAAGCAGGGTCTCTGTGTGGTCAGCGTTTGCTCAGCAAACAGAAGCCTCTCAAAGGGAATAAAGAGCCATTCCTCCCCCACCCAAGGGGGAGGAAGTAAAAGTTCAGCTCAGAGAGGAAACAGGGTCGAGTGGTGCTTCCCAGGTGAATGCAAAAGCAAACGTGTCCAGGAGCAGAGATTGTAATCTTGAAGGAGTCCCAACGGAAGTTAATCATTCATATCTCATCCCTGGGTCCCTCCCCTACTTGAAAAAAGTGCTGCAGCATCTGCAGTGGGGAGTGTGGGGCAGAGGCCAAGGGGTGAGAAGGGGTGAATTCAGGGGAGGCAGGTACAGTCCAGATTTATTGAGATAAAAGAGTCAGGACAGACGCAAGTCTGGCTGACAAAGATGCTTTAAACCATTCCTCTTACCTTCTACACTGTCTCTGAAACTGAATTTATTTTTGCAAAATGACTAGTTTGAGAATCTGACTGACCTCTGGGTCAATTTGGGTGGAATGGGATGTGGAGACATATATATATAAACACACATATACACAATATACAGAGTAAAAAATTCCCACTGTTTGCTACAGTTATTCCTTGTTTTAAGCAAATATCTCTATATATAAAAGGCTAGGTGACCATCCGTCCATCCGTCTGACTGACCGACCGACCGGCTGGTACATATGACACGCACTGGCAATTTAAAAATAAAAGTTGACTCACACATGTGTGATACGTATAAATTTCTCGCTGGCACCAATTGCACACGTGTTTTAATTTTGTAATACTATAATATACATACTATTTTGACATATAATTTTTTGCAGTAATGTAATTACCGCACGAATCTTTCTTCTAATTAATTTCCTTTCAATGTGCATGAATCCGTGCACTGGGCCACTAGTAGTATATAACCATCCAGATTAACTGTCAAGAGAATCTAACTGTCTGTGCATTCATTTAATCATTCATTTAACTAACTGATGTTGACTGGGCACCTGCGATGTGCCAATCACTGTTCTAAGTGATGAGAATAGAGTCATGAATGAAACAGACAAAAAATTCCCTACTCTAATCAAACTTACCATTTAGTGGTAGAACTATAAAATAAATGAGATGAAATGTCAATGATATAGTATGATAGTGATAAATGCTAAGGAGAAAAGGTAATGTAGGGAAGAGGATGTGATTTGTCAAGGGTGGGGAGGTGGTGTCTGAAATTTTTCACAGGGTGACTTGGGAGCTGGTGTTTTGAATATGTGGGGTGCGAGCCTTCCAAGAAAGGAACCAATCAGTGCAAACAGGATACAACTTGCACATTCAACCTGAGAACCTGAAGCCCAGTGTGGCTGGAGCAGAGTGAGCAGTAAAGCAAAGGGGAGCCTAGGAGGTCAGGTCAAAGAGGCTGGTGGAGAGGGGAAGGTGCCTGAGGAGAGCCCGGCAACCTCCTGTAAGACTTTCACAGAGGATGCACCTGGGTGAATAAATGGAGTTTATCTATAATAATAAAAGCGTAACATGTTAATTAGACCGGACGACCATGCTATGACACCCACTGGTGCCAGGCCAGCCAAGGCGGATGTGATGTGATTGGTCAGGGGCCCGGCCATGGCCCCATGATCGCCCCACAGAGGGAGGCCCAGGCCACTGGCTAGCAGGGAGATCAATCAGGGGGCTCCACGATCACCTCAAAAAGGGAGGCCCAGGCCACCGACCCGAGGGCTGCAGCGGGTGGGCGGGGCCTCCCTCTGTGAGGGAAGCCCGGGTCCTTGGGTGCTGGCCAGCGGACAGAAGGAAGCTGGGGGAAGGAAGGCCTACTCTTGCATGAATTTCATGCATCAGGCCTCTAGTTCTTGTATAAAAGTTCATGGAAACCTCCTACAACACTACATGTATAATCTTTTTAATGCACATTTTTACAAGAGGGGGCTTGATTGCACAACACAGTATACTTTGAAGGTCTCAGCCCTCTTGATGTGGTTAAAAGTAAGAGTCACATCTTTAATGGGAAATGCTCTAAATTCTTTGAGCTACAGGTTCATGGAACTGGGACTTTTCCAAGCTATGAAAGTTAACACTCAGTGTGGCTAAGAGATGCTGCAATGGGAGGAAAGAAGAAGGAAGGAAGGTCACCAGCTCTATGAGAGAAGATGCCCTTTGGCCCTTTCAAAGAGCCAATCTTCACCTGTCATTTAGGACCCTGGCTTCTACACAGGCCGAAGACTTTCTAGAACTCATAACATTTTTCTCCATAGAAGCAATGTTATCGAGGATGTTAAAAGTCCCAGGTTAATTCATAGAGCCATTTTTTTAAAACCAAAAAGTAACTGATAAACTCTACCCAGGTATCAAAGAGTAGAAGAAAACTATAAACAGAAAACTACTGAAATTAATCTAAGAGGATGTCCACTTATTTCTAATGAATACTTTTATTAGAACAACACTAATGAGGATACTTTGCTCCTTCTCCTCCAACACTACCAGCTCCTCCCCAAAAATACATCAATCATTTCATAAAATAAAATTGTATGTCCATGTTCTGCACGACCCTACTACTCTTTGCTCCGTGTCACAGCAAAACACTGGGAAGTCCTGTGCCCCATTCTCACGTCAACCCACCAGACTTGGGTCCTCACTATTCCACTAAAACCACGTTTTGTTTCTCCCAAGAACATCAATGGCTTATTTCTTGCCAAGGCCAATGGTCAGTTCTCTATCTTACTCTGAGTTTTCATCAGATGCAGCACCCACGGCTTCTTGCTTCTTGAATGGGTCCCTCCTTGGGCTTCCATGCCTTCATCTGTACTTGGTGTCTTCCTCCCCCCTGCTGGACCTCTCGCTTTCCTTTGCTCGCCTCCCCTCACCTCTCCTCTCCAGACCTCTAGGGTTTTGTCCCTAATCCCTTCTTGCCTCTACCTAGTCTTTTCCTAGGCGATCTCATCCATGGCTTCACATACTAGATATAGACGAACAACTCTCAAGTATGTTTCTCTGGCCTGGCCCCCATCATGTACTCAACACATCTAAAACTAATATACCTTATACTAAACTACTGCTTGTATCTATTAGTCTCTTCGCATTTCATGGGCCCTGTGCTGTGATTCCTTCTGCCTGGATGCCCTTCCCCACATGTCCCCACGCTGCCTTCTTCTAATGCTTCAGGTCTTGGTTGGAATGTCACCTCCTCAGGAATTTCTCCCTAGACTCTGGTCCAGTTACTTTCTATCACAGGATACTAACTTCAAGGTACTTACCTCTCAACACATTATCTTTTATTTATTTATTTATTAGGGGGAGAAGGGTATTTACTGTATTCTCCCCAAACTAAGCAATCTCCTTGAAGACAGGAGTGCTGTCTGCTTTTGTTCTGAGCAATCTCCTCCCAGTGCCCAGGGCCCCTCCCACTGACTGGGCACAGGACAAAACGGGGATGCAAACGTCCTGTGCAGTCTCCTGGGGTTTCTGGACTCAAGGACTTTAGCTCAATGGTCCTCAGGCTTTTTATATGGGCACAGACCCATTTGGGAATCTAATACTTCTGGGCTTGGTCCAATTTAGATAGACACTCGGGTCTGTCTCCCTGTAAAGAAACAACGTGTACAGACAACATTTTGCACACAGTTTCGGGGGATCCTTGGTCTCCCTGAAGCCTGGTGAAGGGCAGCTGCTTCTGTTTTATGGCACTGACTTCACACAAGGGCTAGTTTCACTTTTATACTGTGATTCTTCGTTTCCTTAATTTGAGAGTCAGTCTTACACGCATCTGGATGGCTTTCTTCTGGTTTGCTAACAACAGGCCAAAGAGAAAAGAAGTGTGTGCCTGCATCTCCTGCCCTTTCTCCATGTCCTCAGCTCCTCCCTGGGCTCAGGACTGACAGCAGAAGTGAGAAGCCCGTGCTCCCGCGGAGGTGATGTGCAGACGCTCTGCTCCCCCTGGTCCTGCCTAGCTGATTCTTTGCACTGACACAGATCTCCTGCCCTGTGTTTCCAAGGAGGAGGTGGCACTGTCCTCTCCTGGATGGATGAAGAAGAAGGGGAAGAAGCTAGAAGATGTGGGAAAATGAGAAGCATCGCACTGAGGGCCGTGGAGTTCTCCTGAGTGTGGGCTGCAGGAGACCGTGGGAAGGGGAGAGATCCTCCCAGACCTTTGGCAAAATCTTCAAGTACAGGCATGAACACCAGGGAGTTTGTGTTTCTAACAACAATTGTTAGAAACTTGGTAGCTTCAGGGTAGAAAATGAATGACATTCAACACAATAGCCACTTGGAGCCTGACCTGTGCTCGATGTTGGCAAAAGGGGACGATTGGAAGACCAGGCCTAGCCCCAGTGTAGCTGGTTCCTCAGAGGAGACGGGTGAGTACGTCATTCTGGATGTTATGGTAAAAGTGACGAAGGAAATAAACGGCGAGCTAGGAAAGGTCTCGGGGCACTTCCTTTAGAGAGACGGGTCACAAGAGCATTTAAGCTAAGAAGACAGAATGAGCGGCGTTTCAGCTTCGAGTGCTTTATCCTGGGAAGCTGCGGTTCTGTTACCTTCAACTGGTCAATTCTTGGGGTTGCCTGGAGCCCACACTTGTGGCTTCTCACATGTGAAAGCACACACACTCCTCCACCTCTAAACAAAAGGCTTCATTCACCGCCGGGAAGAGTAGCCACTCTGTTATCCATGTTTACTCCCCTCCCGTCCCGAACCTGAAACCCGAGGCTTGTTGAACAAAACCTTGGACAGAGAGGCCGGAGGCCGTGGCCATGGGTGCCAGCATCTTCTGCCTAAACTCAGCTTTTCCGCCCCCAACCCAGCACCAGAGACGCCTTTCCTCACAGGGTGCCCATCGGCTCCAACATTTCCAACGAGGGACACGAGGCCAAAGTTACTTTGAGCGATAACAATAATCCAGATGTAGAGACTTTACTGCCTATAAATCTTATTTAATTCTCAGACTGTGCTAACATCATTATTATTCTTAGGTTATAGAAAAACGAACTGGAACTCGGAGAAGTGAGGTGATAGCCTCACAGTCACAGGACTGCTAAGGAACAGACCGAAGCCCATGCCTTCCGGGGCCCAGCCCGCCCGGTTTCCAGGAGCCCACACGGCTTAGAAGCGAACAGCTCCAGCTCACTGTGCCAGCAGGTGACCGGAGACATTAAGGGGGCCGGGGCCATGAAGGGGTCATCCCCACGCCCTGCAGCTACTTCTGCTGCTTCTGGGCGGGGTCCAATTTAGATCCACCCTTTTACCAAATTCCAGGATATCATGGCCTCTCCTAGATTTGCAGTGACCGTTTTCTTTAAAACACTGGCTGGGGTGTTGACTTTTGTGTGCCAGGCACTGTGCTGGGGAAACAGTGATGTGCAAAAGAGAAAAGGTCTCTCTGTCCCCTCAGGGAGCCTATAGTCTGGTGTGTCTTTCTCGGGGGCAGGGGAGGGTGGGAGGATAGTAGCAGGCAGTCAAATGAAAAACAAAAGCATTTCATTCCCAACCATGGTACACGCCATGAAAGGAGAGGATGGTGACCTGTGGAGTGCATTGCAGGGGCGAAGAGAAGAGGACTGTCCGTGCAGGGAGAACGATCCTCGCCCCACTGCCTGTACAGGAATGCCGGGTAGGGCTGCAAGTTGAAAATCTGGTGAAAACGTACAACTTTGTGCCTAGGTGTAGCTTTTTACACAGTGAAAGCTAGATCAGTGGTTGGCAAACTGCGGCTCGTGAGCCACATGCGGCTCACGAGCCGCGGTTTGCTGCTCTGTTGACTAATGAGTTTGCCGGCCACTGACCTAGACTCTCGATTTCAATAATTACAGGCTGTTTTTGTTCCTTGTGATTAAGCCCCTATCCCAGTGGTCGGCAAACTCATTAGTCAGCAGAGCGGCAAACCACGGCTCACGAGCCGCAGTTTGCCGACCACTGAGATTATCTCATAAAACCCCATCTCAAACAGCTTTGGCTGACAATAGCAACCACAAAGATTCCTAGGGTGTCATTGTCCCCATGGCCAGATTAGAAAGTTAGTTCATCTGGTATTTAGGGAACAATTTAGAGCTGGGCCTTCCTGCATCTTTGGCCATGGTAACAAACCTGGTGATTTAGAAGAAAATATGAAAAAAGCATAGAAAAACGAAAGGGGCAAATCCACATGGTCATTTGCTCTTTAAAAAAGAAAAGAAAAAGAAAATTGAAACGAACAGCATGGCTATCAGGAGCTCTATTTTTGTAATGGCGCATGTGTGCTTAAGGAGAATCCTAGAGTTCAAATATTTATTTTTGAATCTGGAGCATTATCTCTGTTGAGATGGGTGGGTAATGAATAAAATATTTCAAAGACACTCTTTGGCTTTTTCTCAATGTGGCTCTAGCTGCAAGTGTCCTGGGCAGGGTGAGATAATGAGGGGGGAGGCAGGGCTGGGGTGAGAAGGGGAAGCATGTACTAGTAGGTGCTACTCACGGACAGCCTTGAGCAGATGTGACCTAAGCCAGCAGTCTGGGGACTCTGGTCTCCATGGGCCCCCGTCAGCAGCTCTCACGCCCTCTCACACCGCAGAGCACCGACAGGGCGTCGGGTTTGGCCAAGTCACTTCGAAAGTATGGCTCTCAGGTTGCCTGCCTGTGCAATGAGTGCCAGCTCAGAGGTTCTCTAAGACCCCTCCAAGCATGCAGGTTTTAAACCCGTCCCACTGAAGGCCTTTTTCAAGAGGAAATTCACTTGCCCTATAAACGGGACTCCTGGTCCATGAGTCCCCTGCTGGGGGCCGCCCTTGAGTTCACTGTGGACTTTCTAGGTGTCAGATGCTGTAAATGCCTCCTCCCACAGAACCCGTCCTACAACCCGACGAGGCTCAAAACATGTTCTGTACCGTAGCTTTGGTATTTCAGTGTTTCCCTTCTGAATCTCGCAGGGGTGGGCAAACTTTTTGACTTGAGGGCCACAATGGGTTCTTAAACTGGACCGGAGGGCCAGAACAAAAGCATGGATGGAGTGTTTGTGTGAACTAATATAAGTTCAAAGTAAAGGAGTGGAGGGGAGAGCAAGATAACCCTCCGCTCTTTCGGCTCCGCGGGCCGGATAGAACAGCCGAACGGGCCGTATCCAGCCCGCGGGCTGTAGTTTGCCCACGGCTGCTCTAGGGACTATAAAATAGGTTCGCAAAATCTTCCATAATATCTAAGCCTCAATCTTGTCTAAGTCAAAAGAAAAGAACTCTTAGTTTGGCAAAGAGCCCAACTCTGTTTGCCTAGTGGGGTGGGTAGCTGCAGAGTTACAGACTCGTTAAGAATTAAACTCCTTCCAAAAAACAGAATTCAACTCCTTCCACCTGACCATTAGTCTCTAAGAGAAACCTGTTTGGAATGGAGAAAGAAATTTTGCTCTGGGTATTGAAAACCAATTGTGTGCCAGAATGTACAATCAAAACTCATAATACCCCAGTAAAATAGATTTTATTATCCCCAACTCACAGATGACCTACAACTCTGAGAGGTTATGTAAATTGCTCAAGGTCACATGGCTAATAAGTGCTAAAGAATAAGTCTGCTTGATTTATAAATCAGAATCCTTCTTGGGATCTTTTTAAGCTCTCATTTTTTTTAAAAAATATATATTTAAAATGTTTTTATTGCTTTCAGGGAGAGAAAAGGAGAGGGAAAGAGAGAAACATCAATGATGAGAGAGAATCATTGATCAGCTGCCTTCTGCACATCCCCTACTGTCATGGATTCTGCTTCGTGGATCAAAACTCTGTGGGGATCAAATCCGCAACCTGGGCATGTGCCCTGACCGGGAATTGAACAGTGACCTCCTGGTTCATAGGTCGATACTCAACCCCTGAGCCACACTGGCCAGGGCAAGCTCTCATTTTTATTGAGTTTTTATCATGCCATTTTCTATGCTAAAGTCTCCAATCTTATTTAATCCTTCTGACATGTCCTATGTAGTGGGTACTATTATCCCCGATGTCTATGAGAATATTCAGAAGCAGTGGGGTAAATAACTTGTCCAAGGCTCACTGCCAGTAAGACCCAGGAAGCAGAGTCCATGACTGAAACCAGCTTAAGCACCTCTGAACTTGTGCCTTGAGCCTGGTACGTGGCACACTGAGGATGGTTCTCTGCACTTCACCAATAGCCACCTGACTAGTCAAGTATTAAGTGTGCACTGGCCACAACCCTCTTTACCCAGGGGCCCTTTTCTTCTTCCCTTCCACGCTCCCTCTCTACAACAGTAGGTGATGCCATGGGTAAATAACATCCTGGTAGTTCCTAGTTCTGTAAATGCATTTAAATGCAGAGAGAAAGAGAAAAACTCTCATTCAATTCACAGCACAGTACAAAGACACTAAATGTGTAGGTTCAGTTGCAGGCAGCTAGCTGGACCCAGACAGAACCTCCATTCTTCAGCCAACCTTCTCCCAAACATGGCACCCGGAACAGTGCAGTACGGATTCAAAAGTGTGTGTATGGTGCAAGGCAGTCCCATCACCAGCAGTCAGATCATACTCAAGGCTATGTGCTTCTACAGTGACTCAAGGGCGTCATCTGCACACACACACGTCAGAATTAGAAGGAAAATATAGAATACGGGCTTTGTTTGCAGCACACTAGTGCGCATACATTTAGCTCCAAGAAAGGCCTTTGCATTGCTGTTTATAGGCACGAAAGGACTGGGACACACTGAACATCCATCCATAGGGAAGAAGTTCATCAAATTGTGGCTCTTCTATAGAATGGAGTACTGTGTAGCCATTAAGAACAATGTTGATAAATCCTGATTTAAAAACCATGCTCATGCCGTAGTGTCAAATTATAACAGTAGATTAGAAAACACTTCTCATCTTTTAGAGGGTGTATAGTGTAGCAGCGAAAATCAGGGACTATTGGGTACACTCCCTGGCTCTGCCACGTCTAGTTGCCTGACTCTGGACATGTGGCTTAACCAGTGTGCATCTGTTTCATCATCTATATAGTGGGTTCTTACTCCTAGAGTTATTGCAAAAATTAAATAAATCAATACATGGAAACAGCTTAGAACAATGCCTGGTTCATAGCGAATGGTCAAGAATTTGGGTCTTTCATTTTATTTATTTTTTAAATCTTCACCCAAGGATTTGTTTCTATTGATTTGAGAGGGAGAGAGAGAGAGAAACATTGATCAGCTGCCTCCCATATGCATCCTGACCGGGGTTCGAACCTGCAACATTTTGGTGCATGAGACAACACTCCAACCAATGGAGCCACCAGCAAGGGCCCAAGAGCATTTGGTCTTTTAGAAAATGAATTGTGCTTACATGAATAGGAAAAAGTCTAGCAGTCACCAAATTGCTAAGAGTCGTGTGGTATCATAACCTTTTACTTTTCCCCCTACTCTTTGCTTATCTGCATTTTCTAGTTTTCCATAAGAAAACAAATGTTTGGCCTTGACTTTAATGAAGAAGAAAATCACAATTAATTTAAAAAAAAACAAAAAACAACCCTAAGTTTTAATGAGAAACAGAAACCTCACCAGCCCTTGTTCATTAGAAAATCAGTGGGTCAGGCCAGGTAGTTACAAACGTATGGCGTTTCCTGGTCTTTTCTAGTTCAGTGCCCTAACAGCAAGAAAGAATCTGCACCTCAGCCCCGTGGTCCTGAAGATGCAGAGGCAGGGCTGGGGAGAGGAAGAGAGTAGAGAGATGGGAAAGCCTGATTTTATTCACAGCAATCCACTTGGTTTAAAATGTCAGGAAGTTTAGAGGATTAAGGGTATTACAGCCGCTATTCATAAAGGTGTTTTGTTAGAACGTCCAAATAGCAATCTGGTGAAATAAGCCTTGCACAGCCTTAAATGAAAGGCTGCTACAGTACTTAAAGTTTCCTAGAGAAGGAAAAAGACCCCCAGGTATTCATTTACCTCAAGAGCAGCTGCCTGGAAGATATTGTAATGTATCCTTGTGCAGCCAATGCTACAAAATAGCTTACCCGTCACCCAGCGAGGAAGTTTGAGCCCAGATCACCAGGGCTAGAGCTGCAATTAGCAGTAATGAGAGGCATGCCTGCATTCTGATAAGAGCTGCAGCTGTACACACATTATAGGCTCAGGCACCTTCCCACGGAATCCAAGGATACTTAAAGCTGCTGGAATCTAAGAGGTAGAAGGCATGTTTGATTTCAAAATTCACAAATTAAACAAGCAGAAGTGCCTGCTACACTTATCTCACAACACATCTGGGATGGGAAGGTCATGGCAAACTCTGGGGACCGGCGGGGAGTCGTGGTTACAGAGCTGGAATGAGCACGCAGGCGCTGTGCCATGTAAGTCCATGGACACGAGTTCCCATGTTCGCTCTCACACGCAGGGCAGACAGTCTTGTAAATGAGGCTCTAAATCAAATGTCTGAGACGCAGATTCCACTACCACCGCTCCCAGTTTCTCATGAGATCATGGAAAGTGCCTCAAGAGACTTCTTCACCATTAGGGGGCAACGATGGGGTCAAGGTGAGAAGTGGTAGAGTGGAGAACGGGTGGGGTTTGGAGATAGGCCGACTGAGTGAATTCTGGTTCCACGAACCAGCTGAGCTGTATGAACGGGGGCTCGTCTACCTGTCTGAGCAGTTTTCTCATTTGGTGGTGGTGATTACACAGGTCCTTGCCCTCAAGATGTTTAGAGGGTAGAAAGGGTGACAGGTGAGTAGCAGAGGTGTATAACAGTGTGTGGTGCTCTGATAAAATTCAGGATACTATGGAAGCACACAGGAGGGTCAGCTGACCTGGTCTTGGGGGTTGGGGTGGTTAGGGCAGGCCTCCTGGAGGAGGTGACACGATGGGAGCTCTGATGGATCAGAACCAAACTGCAGGTGGGATGGAGTCAAGATGGAGGGAACATAGTAGATACAGGAACCAGTCTCCGCAAAGGTGATAAAGCGAGAGAAAGGATAGTTTCAGAGACCGGCAAGGAGTTCAGTGCGGTTGCAGTGACGGGGAAAGGAGGTAGGAAATAATGAGGCCAGATTTCATAAGCCCAGTAACAGAGTGTGAACTTGACCCTGGTGGGGAGGTGCATCAGGGAGCTCAGATGCACTCACTGCTTCTGTGAAAGCTATGGGAAGCAAGGGTGCAGATCTGCCAAAGAAAAATTACCCCGGCTGTGGCCCCCAGTTCAGAAATCTCCCTCTGCAGCTTGCATGTATCTAATTTCTCTGACAAACAGCATTTTGAAAATTATTCCCACCCCAGGGAAAGCTCCAGGGTCACAGCAGTATCTATCTGATGGCTCATCTGGTTCTAGGGACTGTGTTCAGACACCACTGAGTTCACCAGCACCCACCTCCATGCAGTTCATTTTCAGTAACCAAATCCCAAATCTTATACACGACTGGCTGTCTGGTAAACTGAGGTGCCCTCGAAATTTGGATCTGAAAAGGAACTGAGGGGCCACATGGCTCAATCCCCTCATTTTATGGGTGAGCTCAAATGAAAAGCAAGTACTTTGCATGAGGTCACAGGGTTTGCTGACAGGTGAAGCCTCAGATCTCCAACCCCCAACCCACGCTTTTGCTTCACCCCCCCCTCTCTCTCCATTACGGGCCAGGGCTTCCAAATTCCCGCCCCACTGTCAGGAAGAACTCACAGAGGCCTGTGCAGCCACGAGGGGACATGGAATCTCATTTGTCAGCAAACTCCACAGGAAGGAATGGAAGAGATGGTCCGAGAGGATGAACGTGATAAGAAAGGAAGCTAGGGAGAGTGATCTTATCTATTAAAAAAATGCAGCAACATCACAGCAGTCGAGGAAAAGAATCAATTCTATTTACGTGAAGCACTTTAAGGTAATGAAAAGTGCTTCCAGCGTTACCCTGTTTGGAAACATTTATCAGATGCCAGGGAAATGAAGCGTGTGCAGACACACACACACACTATTCCGTGCAAATGGTCTAGCTAGCAAAATAACCAGAGGGGAAAAAGATCTGAGCAACTTCAATTTTCCACTGCCACGCGGATCAAAGTCACGGCGGCAGCAGAAGAAACACACAAGTCTAAATTTAGTCATCTCCCACTCTGGGTAATTTCTTTCCAGGGGTTGTTGTGTGGACACGGCCCTGGTGTGAATGATTTTCCTCTGAACCTCTCTATCTGGGCCTGAGCAGGGCCCGAGGGTCAGGCGGGAGGTGCTGGCTGCCAGCATGCTCTTGCTCATGTCCCTGAGGTCTCTCTTGGCTGTCAGGGGGCAGCGAAAGCTCTGGGAGTTTTTGGACCTCAAGAGGTAGCCGAGGAGAGGACAATAAAGATGAGAGGGAAAAAGGACACAGATACACATGAAGACAGAAAGATACACACATATATATTTCAGTGGAAATAAAAATTTACCGCGAGAGAAAACAGAGACTTGCAATGCAAATTTAAAGAAGGAGGCCTATACCTTTGTAATCATCTACTAGTTTTGGTCGATTTGTTTCATGTGTATCTTCCCCACTGTGGTGTGAGCACACTGAGAGCGGAGACCACATCTGTCTTGCTCACCACTGTATCCTCAGCACCTTGTTAACTGCAGCCCCACAGTAACTGATGAATAAATATGAGAAAAATAAAAAAGGAGGCCTAGCAATGGAAAAGCAGACTGGCTGACTGACGCTTAAAATACACAGGTGGAGAGTGCCGAAACTTCTGTGTTGTTCCCGTGTCTCCACGGACCATCCCACAAGACTGGCAGAGCGGTAAAGCATAGTGATGTTCTCGCCCCATCCTGCAGACACGAAACATTTTGACACATTTTGAACAGCACAGTAAAACAAAGGGCCAAGGGGAGGGGCTGGGTGCAGCAGACCATTGCTCTGGCCTGGGCTGATCTTGGAGGACAATCACAGCAGTAGCCCCAGCATCCTGGTGGCCACCACTCCAGGCACCTGTTACAGCCGCCGATCAGCGGGCTCACACACCGGGCCCCATGTAGATAAGTACCGAATGTGACTTACCTTTCAAAGGAGAACTGATTTCCCCCAGGACTGGCTTTTGTCGCCTAGCCAACCTGTCACACCTATCTCCTCCTGGTGACCGTGAATACACTCTGCTGGCTAAATTTAGACTTGGAGGGCCTTTTCTGAGCTGTCATGTCACTGCAGAGAAGGGCAGATCAGTTTCCTTGGTGCAAACAATACCACCGATGCGGAGAGATGAGGCTGGGCGCCAGGGGGCTCACAGGTGCTCTCATGCTGGCCCTGCACCTCCAGGAAAAATTCCTTTCACACATCCCGGGCATATGGGCAGCAAGTCTCAGTTTATTATTTGTTTGTTTATTTATTTAAATGTATTTTTTTTTATTGATTTTAGAGAGGAAAGGAGAGGAAGAGACAGAAACATCAATGATGAGAATCATTATCGTCTTCCTCTTGCATACCCCTGACCGAGGATCGAGCCCACAACCCAGGCATGTGCCCTTGACAGGAATCGAATCCGGTACCTTTCAGTCTGCAGGCTGATGCTCTATCTACTGAGCCAAACCAGCTAGGGCGCGAGTCTGATTTTAAAGACTTCTAGGAAAGGATGTGCCAGCATGTCGCTGAATAACCTAATTCCTGTTTAAGAAAGCTTGTTCCTACAAAGACCTTACCAATACTTCCTGTGAGACAAGAAGTAAATGCTCTTGGGAGACCAGGGTTCTAGTCTCAGCGGCACCTCCAAGCACGTGCAAATTATTTGACCTTTTTGTAGCTCAGACCCCTCGTCTGTAAAATGAGGATGCCCGGTTGGGTTGTCATCAGGATTAAATGAGTACATTTTGATACAGTGCCTGGTCATAGCAAGTACTACATAAATGTTAGTCGCTGCTGCCGCCAGTATTGTCACATCAGCTCCTCCAGCTACTCACCCAGGCAAGTGCAATTCTCTGACCTCACTTTAGGTCCCTGATGTGAAACAGAAAGGTCACACTGAACTCGCAGGCAGGGGTTTGTCAGGATGGAATGAGGCGAAATCCTTGGAGCATTGAGCCCACTGCTGGGCACACAGGATGTGCTCAGAAACGTCCGTGTGCTTTCCGTGCCTCTCCCTATGGAAATCCTGTCACTCCAGGTGGGAACCCTTCCCCCTCGTCCTGTTGTTGCAGAGTGATTAAAAAGAAGCAGACCACTTGAGACTGAAATCACTCCCAAATACTTATTGAGCTTCTAGTAGGTGACAGTTCCTCCCCCGGCCCTGGCTATTAAAGTGTTAAGACAGACAGAGAGGGTCTCTATTGTCAGAGAGCTCAGGGTCTAGTGAGAATGAATCAGAGGCACATCCGTTCCTGCACTGCCTGGGAGTGGATTCTTCCTTCCGAATAACAGCTTTCATTTATGGGGATTGTCACAGGTGGGCCTCACACCAACTCCACCGGGCGGGGCCTCTTATTATCTGCATTTACTTACTCTGAGCCATTTATTTGGTTGGTAAGTGGCTGGACCTAAAGCAGGAGAAAGCCTGGCTGGTTTGTCTCAGTGGTTAGAGCATTGGACCACTGGACCGAAGGGTCGTGGGTTCAATTCCTGGTCAAGGGCCCATACCTCGGTTGTAGGCTCAATCCTCGGCCCCTGTTGGGGTGGGAACGGGAGGCAACCAATCGATGTGTCTCTCTCACATTGATGTTTCTCTCTCCCTCTCCCTCTCCCTCCTCCACCTCTCCCCTCCACTCTCCCTAAAAAAAAACCAATGGAAAAAATACCCTCAGGTGAGGATTAAAAAAAAGAAGAAGAATCATGAGAGAAAAGAAAGGCAGATGAGAAACCCTGACTGCCTAAAGCCTATCTGGTGGCATCCAGACAGAAGCCATGGCCAGTGCAGGCCAGGATGGGGGCTAGTGCTCATAATGTGAAAGGCAACCCAGTGGAGTTAGATGCTATCTTGTTACGGCACTACCTTAAGTTACACCGAGGCAGTGGCAGGGAGAGGGGATTTATGAGAACAGCAAGACTGAGCCTCTCGTGGAAGGAGGTTCTGAAAGAATTAACTGTAACCTGATCAGAACATCAAAACACCCAGCGTTTGAGCCCATTGTTTTATGTTCCATTAGCGCGGGCAGTCATTTCCTCGGTGGCAGGGGGAGAGCCCTGGCCGTGGTGCTGCCAGGCTGGGGGTAGGGAGTAGGGTGGGGAGGAAAGGCCAGGGCTTTACGTGTGCGTGTCACAGGAGGGAAACTGAAGCACAGAGAACACTTAGATGACACTGAAACATGGATTCTGAAACTCAAGGTTCCTCTTAAGAACAAGTTAGCTAGGCAGGCTCACGCTTGGACACCTAAAAGGAAGAATTGTAGCCTTTCGGGTGTTTTGAAGGAGGATGTAGTAACAGCTGTTTCTGCGAGTCCAGGGGAGCTTCTGGATGGGGCTCCCTCCCTGCAGCTCAAAGAGCCCTGGGGTTTGAGAACCACTTTTCAGGGTCCTGGGGGCCTGCTAGCGAGGAGGGCTGGAGGCTCACCATGACCGAGGAGAATTCTAGATGTCTTCTTTGCAAGTTCTCATGACTCCCCATGGGCCCTCCATGCCTTCTAGGAGCTATTAGATGTTATTATTAACAACTAGTGGCCCAGTGCATGAAATTCGTGCACATTAAAAGGGGATTAATTAGAGGAAGTAATTTAATATTGCTATTTGCCCTTTCTCTATAATAGAAGTGTCAGAGATGAAAGAAAATTAGTAAAATGGCCCTAACTGGTTTGGCTCAGTGGATAGAGCGTCAGCCTGTGGACTGAAAGGTCCTGGGTTCGATTCCGGTCAAGGGCACATGCTTGGGTTGTGGGCTTGATCCCCAGTGTGGGGCATGCGGTAGGCAACCAATCAATTATTCTCTCTCATCATTGATATTTCCATCTCTCCCTCTCCCTTCCTCCCTGAAATCAATAAAAATATATTTAAAAAAAAAAAAGAAAAAGAAAATTAGTAAAATGTATATGAAAAGCTTCCTCCTATTAGAGTCTGGGGCACACCATGGGACCCAGAGTCAAGTCCCCACCCACCCACATGCACCTCAAAATCGTGTGAGACCCAGACCCAGCCGCCTCCCCCCCTCATTGGGATAGATCCAGACCTGGCTAGTCCCACCCTTGTCAAACCCCGCCGGGCAGGGAACGTAGCCTCAGGTCCCCTGGCCCGGGCCAGGATGGGGGGCGTGGCCTGAGGTCCCCCAGCCCAGACCAGGGTGGGGGGGCATGCCTTGAGGTCCCCCATTAAGCCTCGCCAGGTGTGGGACATGGCCTGAGATTCCCTGTCAAGCCCCGCTGGGTGGGGGGCATGGCCTGAGGTCCCCCGTCAAGCCCCGCCAGGCAGGGGGGGGGGGGGCGCGCAGCCTCAGGTCCCTGGCCAGGCACCGGGAGGGGGGAACAGCCTAAGGTCCCCTGTCAAGCCCCATCGGCAGGGGGGTGCAGCCTTAGGTCCCCCCTGGGCGGGGGGCACAGCCTGAGTTCCCCCGACCCAGCACTGGGGGTGCACCTTGAGGTCCCCTGTCAAGCCCCACCTGGTGGGGGGCATGGCCTGAGGTCCCCAGGCCAGGTGCTGGGGCGGGGGGAGCAGCCTGAGGTCCCCTAGCCCAGCACCAGGACGGGAAGCGCACCTTGAGGTCCCCTGTGAAGCCCTGCTGGGTGTGGAAGGTGGCCTGAGGTCCCCTGTGAAGCACTGCTGGGTGTGGAAGGTGGCCTGAGATCCCCTGTCAAGCCCCATGGGGTGGGGGAGGGTGTAGCCTCAGGTCCCTGCTGATTGCTTGTTAAGGCTCCTTATGGGAACTTGGCCTCAGCTGTGGGTGCAGCCATCTTTGTGACGGAGTGATGGTTAATTTTCATATTCCCTCTTTATTAGATAGGATTATTAGATAGGATATGACAAAACCAGAAGCTAGAAAGCCCAAATCCAATGAACTGAATGGTTGTTTTTCTCACTGAAGAATGAAAGCAGTGGATCCTAATAATTCAAGATGGTTGGTGATAAGTGAGGGCTCTGATTGTCTCCCTGGCCCTCGGAGGTGAATGAGGAGCTGCTTCCCACCACAGCCCTGGTGCGCCCTTCCATTCCACCAGGAGGAGCGTGTGCGGCAGGTGGGTGTGAACCTCTTGCCTCTCCCACCAGGAGCGCCCAGCTGCCTCCTCCTTGGAGAGGCAACAGGCAGAAACAGGTGTGATTCTTTTACCTACTGGTCTCACGTGGAGCTAACACAGAGATGGCGGGCAGAGGTTCAGGGAGAACAGGAGAGGCCATGTCCCACCCCTGGCCCCGTGCGTCACTAGAGCCCTGGCAGTGGCTGGGGGAGGAATGTAGTCATTTAAGAATATGAAGAGGGCTTGAGTGGGGGCGGGGGGCAGAGGAGCTGGGTTCTAGTCCTGCTTGCTGTGGGACTCTAGACAAACGGCCCAGCTGCTTTTTGGCAGACGCATCATCCAACGTGAGGGTGGTGGTGCGAGTTCCCCCTCACAGGTGGGCATCATGTGATAGGAAACATCAATACGGGTCTCATTTGAATCCAGTCCCATCAATGACCAGCTGTTCCCCCAGCTGCGATACTGACCTCACCGGGTGATGGTGCACATGAATGCACAGCACATGAGAGCACGGGGCACAGGGAGGCCAGGGCTTGTCCTTGTCCACTCTGGGTGACCTCAGAACCCTCTCTCCCTGTGGCAGTCAACATCTGGGCGTGTTCTCTTGGCGCCTACTGGAGGGCTTGTTGCTTAGGGCAGAAGGCATTTCCCAGCTCACTTCCTCGCAGCTGCCTCCAGTTTACAGCCCATCTATGGGGACACCCCGGTCCCTGGTGTTTATGTAGTGTTTAATCATTAGGAGGTGGCCTGTTCTAATACCATGAGCCCAGGGCATCTACAAATAAGTCAGCTATTTGCCTCAGTCTATCAGAGTCTGTTTTCAGAAGGCTTCTCTCCAAGGACATAGGGATGACCCCTGATGTGGCTGGGAGCCAGGAGCCGGTGACTTCCTAAGGGTGAGGTGTTAAGTATCAGAGTGAAACATCTGCCAGCCTGGAAAACATACCCTGGGCCTTCAGAGAATACCGCCCCCCCCGCCCCGGCCCCCTGCTTTCCTCCTTCCCTCCCTGCCAAACCTGGTGGACTACTCATTCTCCTTACCACTGAAACCCACTTGTTTTCCAAGATCCGTCGACAGTGCCCTCCTTCAGGAATCCTTCCCAGCCTACCCTGCACCAGACTCTCTGACCTCGGGACCAAGGGCACTGATATCCCGGCCTGCAGTGCCCTTTCCCTCAGCTACTCGTGATCTGGTGAGGACACCGGTGTCTATGAAGAAGGCTCTAATCCAGGTCCCTAGGACCCCAGAGCACGACCACAGCACCCACAAGTCCCCTGTGGGTGCTATGCCGAACCACAGGTCATCTCAGGCAGGCCTGCCTCTTATCTTTATTGCAGAGCTACCCGCTAAGGGTGGAACCAGTGCTGAGAGTGAGAAAAACCAGTGTTCACAGTGAGAAATCCAAGGCCTTGTCTGGGGAAACATAACTAAAACTGAAGTTCAGTTCAACAAGTCTTAAATGCTCATTGATAAATAAGATAATCCCTGCCTTCAATTTAACATAGAGAAAAGAGTCAAGGTTTTGTCAGGAGTTAAAACAAAGGGTCTTTCTGGAGCTCCAAGGAAGGAAAGTTACCGAGTCCGAGATGCCTAGCAAGGTGACATTGGCGCTGAATGCTGGGCGGTGTATGTTGGCCTCTCAAAACAAGGTCAGGGGAGGGCATCCCACTGGTAAAGCAAGCAGACCTGGAACACGGCAGAATGTGCCGGAGACTGAGATGAGTGAGGTGCTGTGGCTTATGAAAAGGAAGGTGGGGCTGGTGTGGCGGCAGGGGCCAAGGCTGGGTGGGCGATGCCAGAGGTTTGCACTTTATCCTGCCTCTGACTGGGGTCACCAAGGATTTTAAGCAGGAAAGCAATGCCCAGGGTGGGTGCGATATTTGGGGAGGGTCACCGTGGCTGTGCTGGGGATGATGTGTGGAGCAACAGGAGAGTGGCAGCGAGAGCAGAGGACCTGTGCCAGGACCATAGGCCGTGAAGCAGATGGATGAAAGGAGGGTGGAGAGAAAAGGTAACAGCTCTGGGCTCCAGGGGAGCTCAAATCTGTAATCTGGGAGTGACCTCCTGGGCACCAGAGTGGCTGGGTCATTAGCATGACAAGCGCTGCCTGTGGACCGAGGGGCTCCCCTGCAGACTTCCTGCAGGGACATTCAAGGCCAGGGCCCACATTAGCTCTACCAGCTTCGGCTTTGCTCTCTAGCCCTTTATTCCAGATCATTAAGAGCACAGCCCTTTGTTTAAAGTGAGAGGCAAGGCCATTTAATTGTCCTAGCTAGACACCCTGCTTTACTCCCCTCTGTGCACCCCTCCGCACCCCGGCACAACCCCTGCAAGGTCAGTACCCCAGGCCCTCCCACGGCAGCTTCTTCATCCCAAAGCATGAAACATAATCAGTGCACGCTCTGCGGCCCCCTCCAATTATGCCTCTGATCTTGACTTCCAAAAGCAGAGCTGAAATTATAGCCTGGGTCAGAGAGATGTACGAATCCACAGGGTCATAAACCCTTTCAAGTCCCTTTTCAAGACCTCTGCTGGGGATTTTAACAGGTTTGCACCTCTGAGGCTGTTACATGAGGTTAGCCGGCCAATTCCAAAGTGTGGGACCTCCTGCCAGGATGCGGACTGCGTTGACTATTCCAGCTTTTGCCAGTTACTCACTGGGGTCTCAGGTCTTGAATGATATTTTCTACTTCTCCCACCAGAGTTCCCCAGGGACTGGAGAAGCAGAGGTACAAGAGCTAATGAGACCCCCTCCCCACACACCCAAAGCAGAATCACAAAGAGAAGGGTACTTTGAGGCATGGAGGTGATGCAGGCAGTGGCCACAGCGCTGGACCTGGGCTGAAAGGACCCAGCCTTACATCCAGGTTCCCCAGGCTCACCTCTCTGTGCCTCCCTTCCCATCTGCAAGCAGCATTCTAACCCCTCACTAAATAAAACTTGCTGCCACTGACAGGGTACTCAGGGGGCCCAGGCACTGAGCTAACGTGGTCCCTACACTGTCCTCATTCACTATCACAGCAGCTCTATGAAGTGGGCTCATTTTTATTTTACAGATGAAGATATGGAACTCAGGATGGGGGGGGGGGCATGTGGGGGGTCACAGATTTGAAATCATTTCCCCCAAAAAGGTAGTGGGCTGGGTCAAACCATTCAGTCTCCCACAGAAGAAGCTCCTGGATACCAACAATCCCATATCTGAAGACAGGTTGGGGTCACAGTTAAGTTATTTTGAGGACTTTATGAGGACTGAGTGTGATGGTTTGCTATAAACCATGGCACCAGGGTTCGTCTGCATCAGCCGTAAGAGTTGTTTATTGCCACAGCTGCCCCATTCTGATTGGTCAGTGTGCTGTTCTGATCGCTAAGTACCCTGTTCTGGTTGGTTGGGGCCTGCACTGCAGAGGGGGACAGTTATTCCTCATTCATGGTCTATGTAGTGAGCACCCCTCAGAGCCAGGCACTGTCTAGAAAGGAGATTCACCTGTTTTACTGATACTGATAGTCTAGTGGGGAGACATAACAACAACAACAAAAACACAAAATAAACACAAACGCAAACAAGGATGTGAAATAAACAGACTAAATGCTCTAAAAGACACCACAGGGGAGAACTTCGTTAGACAGAGTGGTCAGGGAAGGTGTCTCTGAGCAGTGACAGATGTTTGAATTGAGACCCAGAAGAGGAGGGGTAGGAAGAACATCCCTGGCAGGGGTATAGCGAAGGCAAAGGTTCCAAAGGGAGACAGGGTCTGGCAGGTTCAAGAGACTGAAGGAAAGCGTGAGTTGGGGTGGGTAGGGATTAGGACATGCCCGATCTTGGAGGCCATGGCAAGAAGTCTGCATTTTAGTCTATGAACAGTGGGAATCCACTGGGGTGAAGGGTTAGGCAGGGGGCGGGGGGATCTAAGACCCGGGGGGAGAAGATCACAGGGGCTGCTGGGCGGAGAATGTACACGCAAATGCCACGGAGGGGACCCCAGTGGGATCTCAATGAGAGACAGTGCAGCTGGGGCCCCAGGATGGCAGGTGAGAGCGCAAGAAGGGAAGAGACTGGAGAGAGCATTCGAAGGAACTATGCCCGAGGCTTCCCAATGGACTGGAGAAGGAGAAGAAACCTAAATATCCGGTATGTCTGATTAATCATTCTTAGGATAATAAAAAAATAATAAATTAAAAATGCTATCAGCCCTAGCTGGTTTGGCTCAGTGGATAGAGCGTGGGCCTGTGACCGACCGAAGGGTTCTAGGTTTGATTCTGGTCAAGGGCATATACCTCGGTTGCAGGCTCAATCGCTGGCCTTGGTCGGGGCATGTGTGGGAGGCAACCAATCTATGTGTGTCTATTACATTGAAGTTTCTCTCAGTCTCTTCCCCTCCCTTCCACTCTCTCTAAAAAACAATGGGAAAATACCCTTGAGTAAGGATTAACAACAAAAAACGTTATCAGAGAACAAAGCAGAAGTTAAAGGGAACCTTGGAGGAATGAGCACCCCTCCCCCCCCCACCCCCAGGACCCAGTCTGGGGTAGGGGTGGAGGGAGCAGGGTAGGGAGGCTTCCCAGAAAAGGCAGGGCAGGGGCCAGTCCTGGAGCGTGAGTGGGCGTTACTCAGATAAGGAGAGGCCGGAGGTTATTCCTGCTTATTCCTAGAGCAAGCTAGATCCGTGGACTATTCACCGTGGACATACCTGCCCTTCAGGAGACAGGCAGCATGGTGTCCTGGAGAGAATGCTGGCTCTGGAGTCAGACAGATCTGGTTGAGACTGGAGCTCTGCCACTCACTGCCTGTGCCGCGAGCAAGCAATGAGGACTCCCTGACCCAGGGCTCCTCGTCCGTCCGTGCCGCTGGGACAACTTGTGCCTGGCTGAGTCCTCTGGGAGGTTAAAGCCACTATGCAGAGCACGCAGGAGAATCCCTGGCACACAGCAGGTGCTCACTAAGTCAGAACTGTTGTTGCTGACGATGCGTGAGTCCCAGACTGGGACCCCAGGTGGCAAACTGCCCGGAGTCCGGGAGCAGTGCAGGCAGCCTCTCAAGCGACCGCATCTTGTGCACCCAGGCCCTCAGGAGCTGCTCCCACACTGATTGTTTTTTAGAGAGCGGAAGGGAGGGGAAGAGACAGAGAGAAACATCAATGAAGCATCCCTTCTTCCTACAGGACCTCGACAGCACAAGGCAGGGCACACCTGAAGATCCACCTTCATCTCCCCACAGAGTACTCGGCCAGCAAAGCCAGATTCTGGCTGACCAGAAAGCACCCAAGGTGCTCCCGCACTCCCCTTCTTGAGTCCACCTGTGCACCCCGTAAAAGGTGACGTGACCGACTCCAACCCCAACCCAAATGCCCCGTGGTGCTGCAGCCCATCTCTCCAGGGCTTCCCCACATCCACGTCGCCAGACCCCAAAGCAACAGCCAGGGAGGGTGCTTTTTAAGCCTCATTTTGCCACTGGGGGAACGGGAGGGTTGTGCGTCCCTCTCCCCAAACTCAGGGCAAGCTAACAGGCGGAGAGGCGGCAATAGAAATCCTTGAGCCATACAACCACCTCATCTCCCTCAGGCCCCGTTTAATCTCTCCCACACAGTCTTGCACCATCTCCAGAATATCAGAGTCTCCCTTCAGATCTCATTTCAGGCAATTTCACAGGACTGAGCACCGTGGGTTAATGAGGGAAATAAATCAAAGCGCACAGCGGACGAGGAGAAACAGTGGGGCTGCGGCCGAGCAGACAAAGCCGCCTCCTCTGGGGTGGTACTGAGACACAGAAATGCCAGGGGCCTCCAGGGGAGACCACTCGCCACTCCCTGGGCGAAGAGGGCTGAAGGGGGAGCCTGCAGGCCACCAGGTGTGATCAGTGTGACAAAGGCAACTCCTAGCCTTTCCTGAAGGCTGTGGCACTGAAGTAGTTAAATGTTCTTAAGAGAAAAACAGGACACTCACAACTTCAAGCGTCCCTGATATTCTCCTAAGTCAGGGTTCCCTCAACAACGCAGGGCCTGGCTGGAGCCGGGCCACGCACTGGGCTTTCCTTTCACGGAGCCTGGGGAGTCAGACCTGGGAAGAGGGGGTCTTACGGGTCAGTGGTCCTGATGCCATTGCCTGTGTAAGAAGGATGGCAGCCAAGCCCTGAACCCGAGGAAGGCAAGAGCCATGGTAGAAGCAAAGGCTGTGTCCAGAGAGACACATATTCAAATCCTAACCTCACACGGCGGCTTTGGGGAAGGGATGCCACCTTTCGAAGCCTGCTCCCTTATACATATCACTCACAGTTTTCTTGCATAAACCCAAATGCTGTTTTGTCCACCTTTCGAAGCCTGCTCCCTTATACATATCACTCACGGTTTTCTTGCATAAACCCAAGTGCTGTTTTGTGGTGCAGAATCTGGTGTTGCCAACTGCATGAAAAATCGCAGTACAGGGAAGTCCCTCCAAGCCCCCCACCGCTGCCCGGTCCCCAGGCTGACTGCCCTGTCCCGGGACAGGCTGTACTGATTTAGGGAGCGATGTATATCCAAGTCCAATTAAATCCTGAGTCAAAACAGCCACCCAAATAAATGCAATTCACTGCTTATCAGTCACTTGGAATTTTATCTTGATGCAAATAAGACCACAGTTGCATGAGCTTCCACACCTGATATAATTTTGGTGACCTCCAAGTTAGAGCAAGAGCCTCTACAGTGAATGAAGGAAGACCTCCTGCCAGGCATCAGAGAGTCCCGGCCCCACCACTCTCATCCGTGGCTCTGCCTGCCCTGGACTCCCCCTTTTGGAAGATTTCATCTCAGCTCTGGGCATTCTCCAGCCCCTGCCCGAGTAAAGGCAGCACCCTCCTCTCTCGCCCTCCTCTAGGGGCAGTGAGGCTGAGAGCAGGCTTAGCTCCGACGACGACGTGTAGCTGAGGATGGATGCCTAGAGGCTATCTCTTGTGTCAGAGAGGTCTGCCACGTGCAGAAGTGGGGGCCCTTGGTCTGGGTCTGCACACACCAGAGGTCTTGGGTGAGAACACCACTCCTAAGAGAACCAGCACAGGGTGACACCTGTCATTGCAAATATCAGAGGCAAAAAGTTCCTGGGGTCCCTGCCCTGCATGAATGAGCTACCCTTGTGAGCCACTCCCTTTACGCTGCCCTCCAGTGACAGACAAGACCACTGACTCACCAGAACTCAGGGACCTTAGGATCAGCTGGTCTGACCCCACAGATGAAGAAACGAGGGGAGGGGGGACATCGAGCCCAAGATGTTCGATGGGGCAGAGCCAGATCTAGGACAAGGTCTCTTGGTTCCCAGGGCACTGCCTCCCTTATTACATGGGCTGCATTCATAATAATCACCAAAGAGATAACGTGTGCTCTCATGCAAGCTACGAGGCTTCATGCTTTCCAAACACTGCGATGACCTTGCTCCCCGAAGCCTGGAGGACAGCATTGGTCACTGAGCCACTAGCTCTCTCCCTTGGCCTCAGTTTCCCCACTGGCAACGCGAGAGGGCTGCCCCTGATGCTTCTGGAGGCCTCTCCCCGGCCTTGCATCGTCAGCTTCCCGCTGGACTGCCTTGGGAAAACACTCTCCCAGGCGCCGTGACCTTGAACAGAAACTCGGGCGGCACAGCTGTGCAGCAGGACAATCTAAAGGTTACACTGTAACCGGGACACCTCTCCACAGGCCAGTGTGAGGGCTGCCTCACACACCGGGCTCATTTCAATCAGCTCTTACATTTCAGCAACAGAAATCGAGGCTAGGCTGCTCTTCAGAAGTGACAAAGGAGATTAAAGGAAACAAAAGAAAATCCCACACGGATGATGAGATAAGCGGGCCTATTTGGATACTTGGGTAATGTTTCCAAAGGATCTTTCAAATCATCACCAACAGGAAAGGAAACCGCCTGCGTTTTATTATGATAACAAGTTCCCAATGTAGGGCTGCAGTTAGCCCCCAGGGATACTCCCCGTCCCTCTGGCTCTCAGGGCACCAGTGAAAGGCTCCCCAGAGCTGGCACCTGGAGTTGTGAGGGCTTATTTAAGGCTTCTCTCCCCTCTGTTTGACTTCAAGTTTCTTGACAGCAGGGAGCAGGGACTACTTCCTACTCATCTTTGGATCCCCAGAGCCTATGCGTAGTAGGTGCTCAGTAAATATCAGCATTTTCTATTAGCTGTCACATATCAAAACTCAGTCCAAATGTTGAAATGCAACTGCCCCATAGCACTGTTTAAAAGTTCCTTAACCTTTTCAGTCTCTATCTGCTCACTCTCCCCCCCAGAGGAGCTACTAGAGCCCATCAGTCAGACTGGGTGGCACAGCTCCTGGCATCTGAGAGGTATATAGTAAATATGTAATAAATTACATGATACAGCACTGGCTAAATAATGGGGGCTTGGCAGTAAGTACGTCATAAAATGATAGTCACTAATGCAATTCATATATTTTCTGCTCTCACGGGCATACGGTAGAACTGTACTTCTCTTCAGCTTTGCATTTTAAGTGTAGCCATGCGACTTCCTTTGGCCAATAACAAGCAGGTGGAAGTTACATGGGCCATTCCAGCAGAAGCTTTAGGAGACAGTATGTGGCTGACCATTCTCCCTTTCTCTTTGCCATGGGGATTGTCAATGCTTTAAACAGAAGGCCCTCTGACACCCTGGGTCCTAGAGTGAACATAGCCTTCTACTGATCTGCCATTCATGGTGGGTTTTTGGGACTGTTTGTTACACAGCACAACGTATTCTAGCCTGACTGAAGCAAAGACTTGCCCAGGTACCTGGATTAAAACACATGATGTTCTTTTCTGTTGCAGGGCACAGGTGCAGTCAGATTCTGACTTGGGCTTGGGAGCCTATGGTTTGAGTTGCTGGGGGATAAGTACCCCATTTGGCTTTTCTCTTTGACCTCTCATTCTTGCTTTCATACTGCTAGACATCTTCTCATCCATACTTTGAACAGCCACCAAGTCTACAGATTACTTTGAAACAATTATTGAAAAGGCTACATTTTTTTGGAAAATGTACTTTGGAGGGTTGGGGGAGTGGCTGGGCTCCCTGCCCCCCAACTAACCCCCCCTCTCTCCTCTGCATATCCCAGCAGGGGCTCTGCCCCCAGAATAACTGGGTTAGGGACCTGCTGCCTCAGCTGTGCTTCTAGAGTGTAACCTGGAACAAAGTTATCAAGTTGGGCAACATTAGGAAGTGGACGGTCCTCGAGGGACCACTACACTGCTTTCTTTCTTTCTTTTCTTTTTTTAAGTGAAAACACTGAATGAGCAAGAAAGGAGACTCCACAGACTATTCTTTCTCTTCTCTTTACAAGCCCCTGGGAGAATTCCTTTGTGGCTTAAGGTGCAGCTGGTTTGCTTCCTGTCAGCACCGGCCCTCTGTTCAGCACAGGTGGCCCCTGCCCACCCAGTCCACAGGAAGCAGCTCTTACTTTAAAAGGAAGCCAGTGATTCCAGCAGAAAAGAGGCCCCTGGGAAAGGCCAACACAGTAATTATTACCCTGTTACCTCGGAAATAGAGATTTGCCTCTAAGGTTCCTTTTATGAGCTTTACAATGCAAGTGACATTCACTCTCGTCTGCTTTGCTTCCCCTTGCTCCATACAAGCGGGAGAGGAGAGAGGAAAGGAGGGAAAGAAAACAACGGAGATCGTTGGTGCTGGGTACCATGCTAGCAGCATCTCTCTGTCCCCAGAAAATGAGTATAACTCTTGAGTGCAGGACTAAAAAAAAATGCAAGGAGAATGAGAGAGGAAGGACCCAAGCAAGGAGAGATGAAGACAAAATAGTATGGGAGAGGTCAGGACGGGGTGGGGGTGAGGGGAAATAAGGCAAAGTTCATTTTCACTTAGGTCGGTAGGAAGCTCAATGCTCAAATATCCAACCATGTAGCACCTATGGCTAGTATATCTGTATTCTCAATTTCCTCCCTTTTCTTTTCTTTTTTTTTAAAAAAATATATTTTGTTGATTTTTTTACAGAGAGGAAAGGAGAGGGAGAGAGAGTTAGAAACATCGATGAGAGAGAAACATCAATCAGCTGCCTCCTGCACACCCCCTACTGGGGATGTGCCTGCAACCAAGGTACATGCCCTTGACCGGAATCAAACCTGGGACCCTTGAGTCTGCAGGCCGACGCTCTATCCACTGAGCCAAACGGGTTAGGGCTTTCCTCCCTTTTCTACATGTCATATTCTAACTCACACTTCCTCTGGTCCTAGTGCTTTCTCTTAACACACAATTGTTCTTTCATTACATATGGTTCCTCTAAGCTGTTACGGAAAGAAGAGGGCTTGTTAATTAATTGCCTATAAAGAAAAGAGAAGCCAGGGGATGGAGCCCAGAGAGCCCTGGATGACGTGCAGGTCTGAGGAATCATCAGAATGTTTTATCTTTGTTCAGTACTTTACAACAGGCTCACCACCTTCACCTTGTGCACGTCTCGCAGTGGTCCCATATCCCCCTGGCCAGGTAGCAGACCATATCCACGGGTTCTGGAGATCAAGCCATGGACATCCGGGGTGGGGGGAGGGGGACGGGGGTAATTACTCTGCCTACCACAGGCTTGGCAGGAAGGCGAGGGGAGAAGTCATTCCCACTGGGGTTCCTTCCCTGCCTGCACATCCCAGCAGGGGCTCTGCCTCAGAAATGACCAGACGGAGGACTTACTACCTGGTAGGGGAGTAAGCTCCACCTGCAGCACGGGAACTCTGGCCTGGATTCATCTCCTCTCTGTGGGTCGGGCCTGAATCCGTGGCTGCACTGCTTGGTGCCAGGAGGCTGCCTTGTTCCACACAAATCACAAAGCCAAGCATGCCCTGGCTCTTGTGACAGTCCCAGTGAGGAAGGAGGCTCAGCTTGGCAGGCTGGCCAAATACCAGGCTGCATAGTTACCTCCTCACACCGTGGGACTCCCGATCCGAGCTGAAAGTGGGACAGCTCTGGGCGCCAAGGCCAGGGCTCCACACGCAGACAGAAAGTCAGTGCAGGGACTCCTACTGTGAGCACAATCTCTACACCTAGAACGTTCAGGGTTTGGGGGGCAAGGAAACCCAGTAAGAAGAGGGAAAAACAGGTTCTCCTTCCCTCTTGGTTTCTTGGCATCATGGAGGGCGATTTATATTTTTTAATTTTTTGTTAATCCTCACAGGAGGATAATTTTTCTTTTTTTTTTTTTTTTTGAGAGAGAGAGAATGGAAGGGAAGGGGAGAGACAGAGAAAGAGCAACATCCATTTGTTGCCTCCTGCCCGCATGTACCTGGACCAGGACCTGGGATGGAGCCTGTAACCGAGGTACATGCCCTTGGATTGGAATCGAACCTAGACCTTCAATTGTGGGTCGATGCTCTATCCACTGAGTGAAACCAGCTAGGGCACAATTTACATTTTGTTCAGGCCGCAGGTTGAAGTTCCACCACGCAGCATTCGTTATTTTGCTATTTTTATCATTACCCAAATCAATAAAAGCCACTGGAGTCCAGTAGGAGTTCCTTCTCACGGTTCAGAAGGAAGATGCCAAGTAATTCCAAAGTCGTCCTGCTCCGGCGCACACAGCAGCCTGGATTCCGGCTTTCTTGTTTTCTCAATGACAGTTCCATGACCCAGGGGTGCCGTTTAGGGGAGCATCTAGCTGCCTGTGCCCACTGCAGGCGGGAGCAGGAGGGGGCTGACAGAAAGGGCCGTGAGCACAGCGATGACTTGCAAGAACCAAGAAGGAGGCCCAGGAGTGGAAACTTCCCCAAGGCTGTGCTTGAAGCTGTGAAAGCATGCCACTCGCTGGAGTTCAAGAACTTCTGAGGGTGCTGAGGGGACAGTGGTGCATGTAGGAGCTGGCAGGAGTCCAACAACCCTTTTGCTTGTCTGGGATCCCAGCCCCTCGGTGTTCCTGGGGTGTATTTCTTCTTCTTGCCAGGCTGCCTGGCCAGAGACCTTCATGCCAAAGTTCTCTTTACTTGTTGTTATCTGGGGCCCCTGACTTGTAATAAGCCACCTCTATGGGTCCCCTTTGATCCTCCCTTTTCAGCTGCTGGCTCTTGTTCGCTGGCTCTTGTAGCCACTGATGACTGTCGGGTGAAAACTGGAGCCCCGGGTGGCAGCCCTGAGGAGTGACAGGAGATCAAGGGCAGACGGGCCTCTGAGTTTACTATCGTCCCTTACTGTTTCTCAGAAGCTGCTGGTGACATCGAGACTCACAGCTGACCTGGTCTCTATCTCCCAGGCTCCGAAGGTACACACTGCTATCAGTTACTTTTAATAACCCTGAAGATACCCCAGCCACATCCTATTGCAAACAGCGGAGGTCAGGGGGGTAGGTCAGCGCCCTTCAGGCTGTTCAGCGGAGCAGCCAGCTCAGGTTAATGGTTTTCCTGTTCCACGGGAGGTGACCTGCCCTTCGGATGCTTGTCTTCCCCTGGCCGAGGTCTAACTGGGCCTCATCTCCAGTACTTTTCCTACTTCCTTTGTAGAAGCAATCTGCTGCTTGTGTGCGAATCCTTAAGGACTGGGCTGTCTTTTTATAAAGAACTTGCTGGAAATCTCTCAGCTCTGGAACCTGCTTGTTTCAGGTTAAAAGGGAAGGATTCTGGAAAGGTGCTGGGTTCTCTGCATTTTTCGACTCATCTAATTTAAATTATTTAAAGGACATATTTCCAATTGCGGGGACAAGAATAGGCTTGCCTAACTTGCAGCCAGCCATTTCCATACAACCTTTTAAAAAAATAATATATCTGCACACCATCTGTGATAGTCTACCTTGATATTTCACATGAAATAGCTGACACTATTCTTACCCTAAGCAATATTTGTAAAATCATGGTTTGATGTGATAGGTATAAGTTGATTTTTTTAATCCTCACCTAAGGATATGTTTTCATTGATTTTATTCTATTACTAGAGGACGGAAGGACATCTGGTCTAATTAGCATATTATGCTTTTATTATTATAGATTATTTTTTTCATTGATTTGAGAGGGAGGGAGGGAAGGAGGGAGAAAGGTAAAAAGGGAGAGAGAGTAAGAGAGAGAGAGAGAGAGAGAGAGAGAGAGAGAGAGAAAGAGAGAGAGAGAGAAACATCGATTGGTTGCCTCCCAACCAGGATCAAACCTGTAACCTTTGAGCCACCTGACCAGGGCATAGTGATAAGTGTAATTGTTAAAAAGAAATACTTCCCTGTCTGCCATCTACAATTATTTCCTATCCTACCAATGTGAGCCTCCCATGTTGAGGGACACGCATCTAGAATACAGTTTTGGGAAGAGATTTTCATGAAGAACTTTGCAGGAACAAATCTAATACCATTTCAATTGAGCCAAAGATGGAATAATAATTTATCATTATTCTGTTCACAATACTTTTGGAGATTAAAGAAATTTAACTAATTCCAGAATAATGCAAAATATCTCACTGCCTATAGGTCAATACTTATATGAGACAGAAAACTTATAAGCATTATTAAATCCTATTTTTTAAAAGCCACCTGAGCTCTTTCTTTAAAAGTTGGTCAGTTAGCCACTTAACCTCACATCTGGGGGGAACCAGAAGACATTGCTGTCTGCATGGTCCCAGCACATATAGGCTGGACTAGAAAAACATAACAGGTGCTATCATCTTCCCAGCCCGCACCCGGACCCTCCACCTCCAACAGCAGAACCAAGCTCAGCTGTGATCTGTGATAATTCCATTAGCCCTGCAATGAAGCATTAAATTAAACTGCCTAGTGCAGAGTCTTCTTTTGCTACAAGGGGAGACGTACCTTGTAAGGCCTGCACTTCATGCTAATGGATTTATTAACCAATTACGTGTTTACAGGAGAGCACAAACAAGCAAAATAATTTGGCGAGATTGTGAAATCTCCAGTGGGAGTGTCACAACAGCTGACTTTTCCCCCTGATAATATTTACTCTGAAGATTTTATTTCTAGAGAGCTTTACCTTTAGAAAGAGCCCTCTCATGATTCATCTTTCTGTGGAATCTCCAAACTACTCCTTTAAAAAAAAGTAATTACAGGAACACAACTGACTCGAGCTGGCACTGGTGTGGAAAGCCTTTTGTCATCTCTCGTACAAATCACCACCTTGGACCCATGGGGGCGGAGGGAGCGGGTTGGACTCTGAAAAGTACGGACTCCAGTCAGTGGCAGAGCCTGGGCCAGGTCCCCATTCCTCACGCTAATGCAGCATGCTCTCTCCATCAGCCGAAGCTCCCCAGCCTTCCTGAGAGAATGTGAAGACTTCCCTTCAGCAAATCCCATTTCTGGGGGTGCCTTCGGTGTCTGCCTCTTTAGTACGCTGCCCTATTCCTCTGAAGCCAGAGAACCACAAAGTCCCCTAACTCCTTGTAAACAGTGTGCTCTGATAAGAGAACGACAAGAAGCTGGGCTTGTGCTACGAATATTTGGCTTTCCAACACCTGAGGGTTAGCACCCCTCACATCTAAATTCCACGGTATGTCTCACCAGCCCAGATGTGGAGAGAGGTCAAGTATGTCAAAAAAATCCTGGCACAGACAGGTCCCTGAAGGTGCTGAAATCTAGAGATACAGCACCAAGGCGCTCGAAGGGGTCTTAGGAATCACAACGGCCCAAACCTCTTCTCTAATAGATTGCTCACAGTCACAGAATAGGTTTGTGTCAGAGTAAGGACTAGAAACTTAGATGCCAAGTATCCCTCTTTCTTTATTCTAGTGTTTTCTGAAGCTTTTTTCGTCTCTGATAGTAGCAGCAATGAAGACTGGTGATGCCCTATATAACCTCAACTGCTCAGCGCTCTAATCTCAGGGCAGGTGTATAAGTCTGAACACTTAAGCCTTGCCTCCCATTACCAGGCAACGGGAGACTGAGGGTGAGGCCAGCTCAGCTGAGGCCGGAGCTCCCATCTGCACACACACCTGTGCATCCCGAGGGACTCTGTTCCAAGCTGCAGTGCCTAGAAAGCTGCCAAACAGAGGAAGGAAAGCAGATCCCAGGGGCCTGCTGAGCTGTCCAAGATGCATAGCAACAGTCAAAACAACAACGAAAAGGACTCCAGCCTGAACTCCCTGTGCTCTCGCTCTCAGAAGCACCGTCTGACGCAGAGCAGAGCTGGAGCACCTTTCAGCCCCCTCCTTCCTACTGTGTCTGCTGCTCACCCCAGGCATGGCTTCGGGCCTCCGAGCCTCCATGTGGGTGAAGCAGCCCCCCATTCGCTCTTAGTATCACCACCCTCATTTCTCAGGCCGCTGTGGAAGGACCCCTGCACCTGGCCAACCCCAAGTGGAGCCGCTTACCTGTCGGCGTCTCCGAGGCCCAGGGAGGTGTTTCTTTGCAGGGTCTCCCGCACTACAGCCATCCCATCAGGGAGCCGGTTCAGGCGGCGGGTATAGAGGCCAAGTCCGCCATCGGTCATGTACCTTTAAAAGAAGAGGAGGATGCAAACGTATGGTCAAAAGCAAGTCTCGTACAGTCTCGTCATTCATGTCCAGGGAAGGCACCGAGGCTTCACCGAGGCTCCGTCACTGATGGCAGCCCAGACTCACTCGGCCACCGAGTCAGCCCAAAGGATCACCAGCTCACTAGCAAAAATAGAACTCCACTTAATTAACCCATACTCACAGGAATCTGTGAAGCAGAAGGGAACTAGTGAATAAAATTAACAGCCAGATGTGTCAGCTATTATACAAGCAGGTTTTTTATCCAAGTCCTGTGAATGAAACTGACAAGTCATAAGCACATCAGAGAAAACAACAGTGCAGAACAGGGCCCTGGAGGAGGCAGGCAAGCTTTTGAGAGAGGTGGAAAGAAAGGCTAGAGGATAAGAGAGGCATCACAGGCAAGTCACTTCTCTGGGGTTTTCATTAAATGATGGGCATATCACAGCCTTCCCACCTCACAAGGCGAAGGTGGGCATTAGTGAGATAAGGCCTGTGAAAGTGCTCTGCAATGTGCAGTGGAACCTACAAAGGAGAGACATCCTTAGGGTTGTCATCATCCTGAAGTATCTACGATGCATTCACCTTTAACACTGATGTCTTCAGGTGATTGTCACAAAGCTCTCTGAATAACACGAATGCTAATGTACTGCTCTCTGGATCTCTTGGTGATGCAACAATACTATCTTCTGATGAAATCGGTGTTGTCCAGGGAAGGGGGGTGACCCATGGGACTTTCTGTATCGATGGCTGACTGTCCACAGACCAGACGCGTTCCTGAGTCAGCAGTAGGAGGTGGTTCAGATTCGAAGCAGCTTTCCCCCTCTACCTTGGCTCCCTCACAACCCGATAAAGGAGACTGCTGTGTCACTGCCCTTCTCCAGAGAACCGAAAGGCAAAGCAAAACCTGGGCAGAGCAAGAAACCAAACTCAATTCCCTTTAATTCCTACACGGGCCCATGAGAAAGACCTGCAAGGGGTCTGACAATGTATTTTACATTTCAAGTCAAAAGAAGACCCATGAGTAGCTTATTTTCCTGAAAAAGTCAGCTGAGCTACATGACGGAATGTTTCACAGAATCTAACACACACACACACACACACACACACACACACACACACACATTTTGTTGTTGGTATTAATTCTCACCTGAGGATATTTTTCCATTGATTTTTTTAGGGAGAGGGGAAGAGAGAGGGCAAGACAGAGTAACATCGATGTGAGACAAACACATCTATTGGGTGCCTCCTGCACGTGTCTGACCAGGGCCCAGGCTGAGGAGGAGCCTGCAACCAAGGTACGTGCCCTTGACAGGAATTGAACATGGGACACTTTGGTCCAAAGGCCCACACTCTATCCATTGAGCCAAACTGGTTAGGGCCACAGATTCTAATATTTTAGCTTTAGAATATACGGGTTAGATCCTAATGGTTTTCAATTCTTGAATTTTTCCCCCTCCCGTTTGGGAACTTCTTGTGACATATTCTTAGAAAACGGAATTATAAGATGCTGCGGGGGTTGCCCAGAACCAGGAAGTTCAAGTTAGGGGCAGAGAAGAGAGTGCTCAGGGGAGCCATCTGGGGTGAGAAGGAGCTCCCAGGATGGGACAGAGAACTTCCCGTAGAGCAGCTTCCAGGACACCATGCCTGAATTGAACTCTGATGTCTCCCCCTTGCCCCCAGTTATGACATTAAAGACCACAGACAATGCAATGCCAACATAATGGAAACTGTAGGAGTCAGTCAAACCAATTGTTTGTGGTTGTGCCAACCACACAACAGGACAGGCTGAGCTTTTCATTCAACTGTACCATATTAACGACAAGCAGCACTTTGTGAATAGACTAAAAACCACTGAAACTGCCTTCCCAATCCACTCTCCTCCTAATTTTGTTTTTCTCAGGGAGGGTGAGAGGGCCATGAGCTTGACTAGTCTAAGCCAATCATAGGACTTCTATACGCCTTGCCACTGACTAGTTTAGAAATGGGTTGTATGATATAAATTTGGCTAATGAAGTCAAGTCTGCTGGAGACTTCTGGGGAAGTTTTTCCACTCTTAAAAATGACCTAAGTGGCTCAGTTGGTTGAGCATCATCCTTTGCACCAAATGGTTGCCAGTTCACTTCCCAGGGCACATACCTGGGTTGTGGGTTTGGTCCCTGGTTGGGTGTATAAGGAAGGCAACTGATCAACTTTTCTCTCTCACATCGATGTTTCTCTCTCTTTCTCTCCCCTGCTCCCCACCCCCTTCTCTCTCTCACCATCTCTCCAGAGGAAATAGCAAAAAGATGGCTGTGTGCAAGCCAGGAAGACACCCCCACCATGAATCGAATCTTCAGACACTTTAATTTTAAACTTCCCAGACGCCGGTAGTGTCTGAAATAAATGTTTGTTGTTTAAGCCTAAAGAAACAAATACCACTGAATTTTGTACTTTAAATGGTGAATTTTATGGTATATAAATTACATATTAATTTAAAAAAGTGATGACAGCTGGAGTTAAATAATTCTTTGTGTAATTACTTTTTAATGCTTGCCTCTCCCATACAAGACAGTAACTTCCCTGAAGGCAGGGACTATTCTTATTTTGTTCAGCTCTGTATCCCATGTGCCTAGCACATCCTCAGTGCTTCTTAAATACTATTGTTGTTGAATGAGTGAAGCCCAAAAACAGAGTCATCGGGTGGGGTGTAGCAAGAACTTGTTGGAAGGACACCAATTACAGGTTTTCCTTCTTCTTAAATGTCAGCAAACTTGACATCTAAGACATATGGCAAGGCAAAGTAAATGACCTGTCAGTCTGTCCACCTGTCTCTCCATCCTTCCACCCACCCATCCAACAGAGGTAGTGACTCGTGGTCCAGCAGTGGGCTACATGCACACATCCTACAACTCGCACATGCAGAGAAAATCACCTGCACCCAGATGCAGTAACTTTGCCAGAGGCTAGACTTGCTAGAGCAAATGTCCTTTCAAGGACAATTCCATGGAAGCTCTTCAAAACACAATCTTGCACCATTAAGCAAGGCAGTTAATTTGATGTCAGTAAAGTCCTTTCAAGCATATAGATAAACAAAAAATTTCCAACTGGGGAGATCTTGTCAAAGGATAAACTAACTTTAGCATTCACTTCCCTGCCAGATTTTTATTGCCGGTGAAACAACACACACAGTTGGGCAATTACACGTACCCGGGCATGTAGATGAGGCCCACACACAACACCCCTGGCTTTCTGTGAAGGGCGGAGCACAGAGCCTGGTCAGCATTCCCGAGATGGGGCACTGAGACGTGATGCAGCCCAGCCTGGCAGCACCCAGTTGCAATATAGTTTGGTTGAAAAATGACCACCAATGACAGTGGGAAGGCCTTGGAGGGTGGGACTGATGTGATAAATTGGCTTGGCTGGTGCTGGGAATTCCAATTTTGTTTAGACAGAGAGGAAGGGAAAGCCAAGGCTAAATCCAGATCCTCTGCCTTCTAAAATGCACCTGAAAGTTAGGGAGCTGAATGCAACTCATCTGATAATAATTCAGTTTTATTGCAAATCTATTTCATTCATTCATTCATTCATTCATTCATTCATGTGTGTGTGTGTGTGTGTATGTGTGTGTGTGTGTGTGTGTGTGTGTGTGTGAGAGAGAGAGAGAGAGAGAGAGAGAGAGAGAGGGAATTTACTTTTTCTCCTAGAGGTTTGTAGAAATATTAAATCCTATATTTTTTATAATATTATCCAAAATAAATTCTGTTGAATGTTCTCATTAGCAGACGGCATAGCACTGGGGATAGTTGTCACTAGAACCAGCCTTATATTCAAAAGAATCTAATTTGACATACTTATTTCTAAGTTATTATCCACTGATTACAACAGTCTGATTTACAAAAAAGCTTGGCATCTATTTTTCAGTAACTCTCTAGCCTCAATACAAAGATACATTTTTTTGCTCAATCCAAGTTTGCATAGAAATTGTCTATAGAATACGTTAATGTAGACTGCTGTGATCAAGTTAATAATAACTTATACAGGAAAGAAAGCATAATTCACAGGGGAAGCCATCACTGGCATGTTCTTCTGAAACACCAGCCCTTGCCCAGCAGTTAGAAAGGCTGGTGTGTCTGAAGGCTCGGGGCAGGGTGGTGGTGGGGGGGACGGGGGTAGGAGTGATGGCTGCGCCCCATCTTGGGGAGATTTTGGGAGGCGCACGTAGAGTGGAGATGAAATAACTTGCCTGAGGTCACAAGGAAAGGAACCCGCTGATCCAGGGACTGAATCCTGAGCCCTGTGCTGGTTTCCTTCTCCTTGGGGAAATAAACAACTAGTGCTGGAGCCTAACGAGGTGCTGGTAACATCCTAGAATTTGCTCGACGAGGTCCTGCCTGAGCGGCCAAGCAACTGAAGGATTCCATATTCCCTCCCGAGTTCTGCAGCGATGGATGGAGGGGGCTCGCTGCCTCGCCTTCCACCGCTTCCACTAGGGCTGGGATGGAGAGTGGGAGCCTCTGCTAAAGACACAAGGTGTCTGTGGGGTGTTTCCCTTGCTGTTCGAGGCTGGGGTACTCTGGGGTGGCCAACGAACATCGGAGCTAGAAACAGGGCTCTGTGTTCAGACAGGCCTGGGTTCCAGGTCTCCTCTGCCCCTTGCTAGCAAAGCGACCTCACACACATCACTATGAACATGAACTAACCATTACTGACGCTTGCTGGGTACTGTGCGAAGGGCTTCACCTAAGTCCTATCAAGTGTATTATCTCTAGTTTTCTGACGAAGAAAATAAAACTGGGGTCAAGATCACAGTGCAAGCAGATGGGTTCAAATCTCAGCTGTCACTTTCTGGGTATATTTTCTTTGAATTTCAGTTTCCACATCTGCAGGATGGGTGGAGCTGCAGACTGGCCTCACAGGGCTGTGGTGGGGGAGAGACAGTGCGCAGACAGCCCAGTGCTGGGCTCGTCGGGAACGCTTATCACAGTGCAATGACTGCATAACCACCTCCCTCTTCAGTTCCATCAACAGCAGGCTCTGTGCCAGGTACAGAGATGGAAAGGCCCAGTGCTTGCCCTGCTCTGGCATAGCTCAAAGCCTACAAGGGGCTCAATCATAGAACAGGTAACTACCCCTAGGTGAAGAGCAGTATCACAGATGATGTACACCAGGCCCTGAGCACATGGGGAAGGTGCCACAGAGGGGTGCTGGCTAAGCTGGCCCTTGAAGGGTGCAGAGGAGTTTGCCAGCCAGAGGAGCAACATCCATCTAGGTACCTGGATAACATGGACAAAGGCAAAGAGAAAGGGAGGGGAGGGTAAGTTAGGAGAAGGGCAAGTAGTTCACCGTGGCTGGAACATCAGGAGCAAAGACATCAGCTAGGCTGTGTGGGGACTGGGGCGCAGTCAGGAAGGGCTTGCATGCCAGCTGGGGTGGAGACCTCTGCCTGAGAACCTGGGGAGCTATGAAGGTAGGTACTAAGCTAATGAGTAGCCGGCTCTGGCTTCTGTTTCAAAGGGAACCCTCACTCATGACTCCATTTTTGGTGAGCATCTTCTCACTGCTATTCCCTTCTACAGATTTTTCAGGATGCACCATCTGTCTGAATCCTCCCTGAGTCACCCCAGGCATCTGGGGAATGGCCAGACTTGCAGGGTAGACCTCACCATCCCTCCAGCCAAGAGAGGTCTGTGGGGGTGACGTGCGTATTACAAGAAGTTTCTCAACAAAATAGGTGCCTCCCGTGTAACTGACACTAGCTATGAAGGAGCTCTCGCATCTAATAGGACCTGTTAGAACAGTGGTCGGCAAACTCATTAGTCAACAGAGCCAAATATCAACAGTACAACGATTGAAATTTCTTTTGAGAGCCTAATTTTTTAAACTTAAACTTCTTCTAACGCCACTTCTTCAAAATAGACTCGCCCAGGCCGTGGTATTTTGTGGAAGAGCCACACTCAAGGGGCCAAAGGCCGCATGTGACTCACGAGCCGCAGTTTGCCGACCACTGTGTTAAAACAAATACACTAGATTCTGAGTCCAACGTTCAGTTAATAGGTCTCTCCTCTTATTTAAATTTAATGAGGCAACAATGAGAAACCGGTGAGGCTGGCCTTGTGCGTCACCTTGGGAAGGAGGGACAGGTGGCTCCTTGTTTTCAAGGTTCACAGTTCAACATGGCCTGCAAAGGTGACAAACGGACCTTCACTGACCTCCAAAGTTCCTGACCTTTGGTCGGGGACTGGGAAGGTGAGAAAGACGGGAGGGTGAGAAACACGTACTGCCCTGATCTAGTTCAGCACATTGCTAACAGAGCATGACATTAAAAAAAATCTAAAAATCCCTCGGATATGAGAAATGAAAGCCGTGCAAACAGGAGAAAGAAAAATATCAAGCCTAGACGAATGCTTTTCTTTAAAGACATGTCAGCCTGTCTATGTTTTCTGGACACCCTTTTGGTTCAACTGTGAACATGGTAAAGAAAACAGAATGAAAGAAATATGTAAAATTTTCCTTGCCAATATCAATATAAAAAATGAACACTTATATCAACACATACTTTGAGAAGTGAGGTTAAAAGCAAGGATGTGGGCTGATGAAGGCCTTGAAGTTGAGCCTCTCACCAACATCCAACTCCCCAAACAACACTGGCTCTCACAGTGCCTTCTACTCCTTACAATGCGGCCTGACATTCATTCCCCAAGTTCATTAGGATGTAAATTGAGTTTCTGGACAAACCTGTAAAAGGATCCCTTTGGTTTAGGGCCTCTTGGAAGTCAGTTGAGCAAACTTCACTCTGGGTCACAGAAGGACAAATGGACAAGCTAGTCTAACAGAGCCGCCTGAATCTTTGGGAAGAAAGCAGATCTTCATGGCGGAAAAAGAAACCGCTACATTTGACTCAAGGGTAGAACAGAATTGCATTTGAAATGCAAAAGATGATTGGGACAAAAATGGGCTTGATTTGTCAGTGCTAATTATAGAACCACCCCACTCAAATTTAGGCGAACACTTAAAATTTTATTGAGGAAACACTTGGAAAAACCTCCACATTTTTAGGTACAAGAACTTGTGCAAATATGGCATATTTCATTTACCTCTGCCCACTGCCTCCACCCCAAATGACAAGGACAGAGACGTATTGCAGAGTGATTCTAATGCCCTCCTCTCAGGATATAGTTAATATTTTTAATCCAAATAAAGGTGAATTGTGATCAGAGAACATGGAGCTGTTTCTCTGTTATGGGTCGTCCCAAACGTATACACAATGAAACAAAACCAACAGCAGCCTTTGGAGAGAAAGCCCAAGGTTGGCAGGTCTTTCCCTGTAACAACAGGACTTTAATATAAATAATCTGGGCAGGACAATACAGATACTCGAGAAACATTTGTTTCCACGTCTCTGGGGACTCTGCCGGCAGAGGGCAGAGGGGAGACGGGCCTAGCGAACCCCAGCAGTTTCCTACCTTTCTGCTGGATGCAGAGCTGGGGCGCCTGGCAGCCCTGCTGCCTCTTCAGTTCCTCACCACGCTGGGATCTGACTCCTTTTAGGAGGATGTGGGAGCTCCATTCTCATCTCTAGCAGACGCTTCCCTTATTTTGCTCAAGCCTGGAGCTGCCACCCGAGGCCACGCCAGGAGCCACCTCGACCCAAAGCACGGACCAGGACCATGGCAAACGCTGTCAATGAGGGGAGCTCCTCCAATGGCCCGAGCCACCAACCGGGAATATCCACAGCTCAGGGGACAGCGGCCCCTGCCCTGGCTGGTCTGCACCTCCTTTCCATCTCACGGAGTCCTGCCTGGGAAGCAACCAGGTGGCTGGGAAAACCCCGTGTGTTCTCTGATCCCGGTGTGGCAGGAAGTCAAGCTGCCACAGAAGGGACTGGGCTCAGGAGGTCTGGAGCCTCCTTTAGCCAGCCAGTCACAGAGCACGCCTCCTTGGGGAGCACTGCACCGACGTTGCCAAGCTAGTCAGACAAGAGCCCAGCTCCGGCAGACCATGGGGACCAAGGCAGCTGCAGGAGAAGGCAAGCCTGGGTGAAGGAGGTGTCACAGTGTCTCCGGGCCTCCTTGAGGCCTCACTGGGAGCAGGGGGGTGTGCCACAGACTTCATTTCCTAAAGCCGCGGTCAGCAAACTGCGGCTCGCGAGCCACATGCGGCTCTTTGGCCCCTTGAGTGTGGCTCTTCCACATATTACCACGGCCTGGGAGAGTCTATTTTGAAGAAATGGTGTTAGAAGAAGTTTAAGTTCAAAAATTTGGCTCTCAAAAGAAATTTCAATCGTTGTACTTGTTGATATTTGGCTCTGTTGACTAATGAGTTTACCGACCACTGTCCTAAAGTTAAGTGCTGCAAAGGTACACTGCTGGGGTCACGTGCCTGGCCCTCTACCTGCCACTCAAAATCTGGACCAGGGACCAGCAGCTTCAGCATTGCCTGGCAACCTTGCAGAAGTGCAGTATCCCGACCTCCTGAATCAGATGCTGCGGTTCCACAAGCTTTGAGTACAAGTAGAGAGTGGAAAGCACTGGGCTCTGTATGGGGAGCAGATGACCCACAGGGGAAACTGAAGTGCTTCTGTGTAGACTTATCGCGCCCCCTTGCATTCCTATGTTTTGTGTAGCTGTCATAGTTAACACGATATTTCAGTAGCATGGCACAGGTGGTATTTAAAAACAAAGAGCTTGTTCCTCCTAATAGAGGAACAAGCTCTTTATACAACCCAAACTGCTTAGCAACCGCTAGCTAAAGCAGAAATTCCTAAATCTTCTTAAGGTATGGGCCCTTTTGGGAAACTGCTGAAAGCGATGGAACACGAGATCTCACATATTGTCCAAATCGTGCATCCAGTGTGAGTCAGGTTCACAGACCCCTCCCCAGACTCCATGCTCGGGGCCCCTCTCCTGAGCTAAGGCAGAAGGTGGTCCTGGCTGAGATGGGCCTTTCAGCACTTTCTCTGAGAGTTTCCACACCCCAAGGCTCTGGGCTGTGTTTGCTCTGAGCTGACTCAGCCGTGCCCAGGGCATTGCTGTAACTCACACGTCACCCTGAATTTTTGCACACAGGCTCAACCTCACCACCGCTTTGGGTTCGGGCTTGCTCTCGCCAAACTCCTAGCGGAGGAGGGATTGAGCAAGTGGGGAAATTCCTGCCTGGTGAAGAAACACGCTGCCAGGGTCTGTGTGACTTTCACAAAATACCAGGTGAAATTTCACACGTTTAACAAAATTCCACATGGCACCCATTTCCACAGCATTTCGGTTTAGCCTCCTTAAGGGTCTGTGCACCTATCAACTCCAAAAGTGTGTTAATGTAAAAAATCCACCATTTTTACTAATAAAACACACAATCACACAGAGAGCCAGGGATTATAACAAGAGTGGATCGATCACTCCCATTTGGATCGACACACACGCACACTTTTCAGACTAGTCTGTCACTATGCCAGTTTGAAATGGGAGCTGGCAGAGGCTGCACACGCGGGGAATCTGACAGCCCCACGCCCGGAACGTGGTCGGGCCCCGATTCTCTTTATTGTGGCTCTGCTGTCAGCGTGGCATTGCAGCAGCGCCTCTCGCACTAGCACAGGAAGCTTTCTGTCCACCCACTGAAAGATGAAACACATGCTAACACACAGGAGACAGTTCTCCAGACAAAGCCCCTTTAAGCTCCTTCCTGGAATGAAACAGATGGTGAAAGGAGGCTGACTGACGGCCAGGAATTCTCAAACCTCTGGAATACACCTGAGTCACCTGGGGAACCCAAGAAAGAAAGGGCACGTTTCCAGGCCCCGGCTTCACAGAGGCAGAATGTCATTAGTGGGGCCCACACCCTGCTCTATTTTTTTTTTTTTTTTAGAGCATTTGAGGTTTACAGAGAAATTGCACAGAAAGTAGAGCTCCAATACACTCCCTCTCTCCTACCACCAGTCTCCCCTATTAACATCTTGCATTAGTGTGATGCATTTGCTAAAATTGATGAACAGATACTGATGCATTATTTCATATGAATAACTACATTCATTATTAGTAATGTCATTAATAATATTCATACCTTATTACTAACCAAAGTCCATGGTTTAGATTCGGGTTCACTGTGTGTTGTATGGGTTTTGGCAAATGCATATTATGTATCCACCATCATGGTATTATACAGATAGAGTTTTATTACCCTTAAAATGCCATCCTCCCCCTAATCATCCCTTCCCCCAAACCTGCATTTTCCCCCCATTGACTTTTAGAGAGTGGAAGAGAGGAAGGGAAGGAAAGAGAGAGAGACAGAGAGAGAGAGAGAGAGAGAGAGAGAGAGAGAGAGAGAGAGAGAGAGAGAGAAACATCACTGTGAGAGAGACACATTGATTGGTTGCCTCCCACACACACCGAGGGGGTGCGTATTGAACCCGCAGCCTAGGTACGTGCCCTTGATCTGGAATCCAACCTGTGACCCTTCAGTTAGTGACACTCTAAACACTGAGCTACACCGGCCAGGGCCAAACCAGCATTTTAACAGACATGCACATAATTTCTTGCAGGTAGTGAGGATCAGAAGTGCTGAATTAAATCTTGAGACCTAGATGGAGGAACTGTGAGCCAGACTGGCCTCAGTTTCCCTAATGGCCAAATAGTCACTTAATGTAATTTAACTTTCAAATCCTCACCATGACTAGTCGTGGCCCTCTATATTAAGGGGACAATGTGCATGTTAACAGTACCTGATCCCTGCGGGCCCCTCCATTTCACATTAAGGCTCAATAAGCATTGTGAGGACTCCAAAGTTTTTCCAAAATATCCATGAACTCATGGTCTTGGACATACAAGCCTACAGGCCTCAGAACAGTGCAACTGTGGAAGCCCAGACGAGTGAGCATGAGTGAGCAGCGCCTGGCACACTGAATGCAGATACTGGGCGATGTGTGGGTGACGCAGCAGGGGCGAATTAGATGCCAGTCCCCTGGAAAAGCCTCCCACTTTGTCAAAACATCCTTCCTCCCAGACGTGCTCACCAGCCGCCTGGACGCTGCTGCACCTTATCGTTCCTGTGACTCCAGACACGCCTTCCCAACCCCAAAGTGCTCTAGGACACACGTCCACGTTCCCATTAGGTCAGCGGAATTTATGATGGTTTTTGGGATTGTGTGTTACCTTTTATGGATGACAAGCACCCCAGGGGCGGGAGCCAGACAGCCAGTGTCTCCTCGTCTGGTTTCATGGAGACACCCCCCCAGGTAACAACCATAGTCACGACCAAACTGGCGAGAAGCCAGCCGGCGCTCCGTTTGGGCCCCTGCAAGTTTCGCCTTGTCCTCCCAGGGCTGCGGCTAAAGAAACCGTCAAGATGCACGGAGAACAGTGGGGCAGGAAGGTGACTAACCCCTTCTGCCAACTGAGGTGCAGAGCAGCCTTGGGGGCCTCTCCCAACCCCAGCCAGGGTTTCTGGAAGCCGCTGCGGGGCTGCACTAGCGCCACATGCAGGCTGCTGCCCTCGAGATGGTGCCCGTTTGGAGGTGGTATCATTTGTTCAATACACACTTATGCAGCCCTTACTGTGAGGCAGGCCCTGGCCTGTGTGCTGGGAATGAGACTCAGACTAAGTCCTTGACCTCGAGGGGGGCTCAGTGTCTGGGTGGGGGAAACAGGCCTGCAGATGTTGCGTGGGGTTCAGCAAGGGGCAGAGCAGGGAGAGGCCAGAAAGGGCTGCTTAGAGGAAGGAACTCTCCAGTGGCACCTGGAAGGGTGAGCAGGTGCCCCTTGGGTTGGGGCAAGGAAATTAGAGAGGTCGCACAGACAAACATGCCAATGCAAAGGACCTACAATGTGCAGTGAGTTCACCGTGTGGCCTTAGATGCTAAATTTCTGCCAGGTGATATTTTCATTAATATCATTTTCTTAAAAAAGAAAAAAAAAAGTAAAAAGTATCATTATGCTGGACACTCATTCTAAATGGGATTCAATAAATATACTACTAAAGAAATATAAAGGCCTCTGGCCTTCAAGCATGGGGATTAAGCAAAATTGGGTGACCCCAAGATGCTCAAATTCCCTGCCTCTAAATGCACAGACACAACAGCTGGCGACACAGGAGGCCTGACCCTGCTCGCTTTCCCACGTCTTCACATGCTCAGGGCTCAGAAACAGAACCCCAGGGGCCCAGAGCCTTGGCTCTCAGTGGGAGTGGGCCCATCTCCGGGGTGGAGCAGCAGTTTGAAAGAGCACATCTGATGTTATAAATTTACCATTTAAACCAAAGGTAAAAACTGTTTCCTCCTAGAATTCCAACATGTATGGGCCTGGATGGTGCCACTGGCGTTTTTGAAACAGGGGCAGGTGTAGCACCGACTGTGTAGACGAGCATGTCCCTCCTCCTCATAGCAGGACAGCTGTTGGAGGTGACTTGGGCATGAGACAGACACCCAGAAGCCACGTGGCCAAGCACTCAGGCCAATCAGCTCGCTTGTGCACAAAGAGCAGCACAGGGTGGTGTCACTGAGAGCGACAGGGGCCCCCCCAGCGGCAGCTGCCCCACTCTGGTGGGAAGGGCAGGCTAACAGGGACCTGAGCACAGGCCCATGGCCTCGAGAGCAGAAGGAAGAAATCGGTTGCCTACAGGCTACTCAGATTACCTTCCACCAGTGCAGCAGGAACTGCAGTCATAACAGCTGTCTGGTGATCACAGACAAAAAGAACAGGGTTCCTGACACGTTTCCTCACTTTTCAACGTATTCAAATGCTTGTACTTGCACAAGAATGGGATTCAGGGCAGCTGAAGTAGTTCTTCAAATGAGGCTGGGCACAGCTGGATTTCCCAGACCCTGCACAGCTGGAGCGAGCACATTCAATACTGTAACATTTTTACTCTTTAAATAACTACCGTTTGCGTGACACGACCTACAGAGTGTGACTTTCACTAACAGCCTGGGTAGTGTGCAGACGCTGAGCTCACAGTGACTCTCAATAGTCACAGTCCACTCTGCCTCCCACTCCTGTATCTTCCAGAACCTGCAGCAGGGAAAGGAGGCGAGCACAATTTCTGTGTTTATTTTTTAATTGATTATTATTTTTATTTATTTTTGTGTTAATCCTCACCCAAGGATTTCTCCCCCCCACCACCCCCCCATTGATTTTTTGAGAGAGTGGAAGGGAGGGAGAGAGAAACATGGATGTGAGAGAGACACATTGATTGGTTGCCTCCTGCATGCGCACCAACTGGGCCCAGGGATCGAGCCTGCAACCGAGGTACATGCCCTTGACCAGAATCAAACCTCAACTCTTCAGTCCGCAGGCTGACGCTCCAACCACTGAGCAAAACTGACTAGGGCAGATGTTTGTGTTTTAAAAAAGGGGATGTGGGTGAGATAATTTTCAGAATGAACAGCTTTGGTGTCCTGCGACCACACCCAGGCTGGCGCGGCCTGTGAAAGCCTGACTTGTCCAAGAGACCTCTTTCTCCTGAACATAACACCAGCTCTGCTCCATCGGTATCGGAGCCTCGGTGGTTCCTATGGGAGCCTGGACACTCTGCATCTTAGACCAGAAAGAACTCTTAAAGGTCACGTCTCAGCCTTGCACCTCACACAGAAATCGCTCTGCAATGTGTGGACACAGATTCCCAGGTTCTACTTGATTACGCTCAGGAATAGGGGGCTCGTGCCCTTGCAAAAGCAGCCCAGCCTGCTTTGGGCAGGTCTACTTTTCAGCATATTTTCCTTTCACTGATTAATGGTCATCCCTGTGTTTAGGAAATGAAAAATTGAAGTCTAACTTCCACCTACTGTTCGGGTTTGGTCCTCTGGAATTTACCCTCTTCTAAGAGTTTTCCACATCAAGCAGATTTGTTTCTACAAACATTTCTGTTATGTTTTGGGTTTTGAACCCTTCACCTTCCTTGTTCCCTTTACCTAAACAAACCTCTGCCTGACTCTGCTCCCCTTAAAACCTGGCACAGAGAACAAAACAGACTTTGTCTAACTTGTAGATACTCTATTGCTTCCCATATTATTATTCCACTAATCCGGTTAAAGGTTAGGATTTCTAGACCTCTCTAGAACCTAGCTACAGTACATCTTTGGGTCTCAGAACCTAAAACCCAGTGGGTGGCAGCACCCAAAGGGAAGGGGCTTGGGCCTCAATGGCTGAGTCCTCACATTTCCCGAAACTGGCTGCACCCTGTAGCAGCAGTATGACCTTAGACAAGTGACTTCTCTCATCCTCAGTTTCTACATCTGTACAATGGGGGTGATAACATGTTATAGACCTCCTAGGATTTCTGTAAGAATTCAGTGAGCTAATACTGCCATGTGAAAAGCCCTCGACAAACACTGGCTGCCATTATGGCTATGAAATACTACTCTCCCTCTCCCTTCATTCTACCCCCACTATGGAGCATAGACAGTACATCTGGCAGGAGTTAGAAATGCAGGGGTAAATTACACAATCCCCCTGCTCAAGGGTATCTTGGTCTTGGGGACTGTTATACAAACAGACAAAGCCAAAAAGAACTGGGAGGTATGAACAGGTGTTTGGGAACCCAGAGGAGGAGCCCCATGTCTGCTGGGGTTGCCTGGGAAGGCTTCCTAGCCTCAGCAGATCCTTAAAGGACTGTGGCAGGTGGATGGCAACTGAGAGCAGAGGGGTTGATAGAGAACAGACGCATGTACAGGCCCAGAGTTATAAGAATGTGGTTCTACATCAAAGAAAATGTCAGTGGTCCAGAGTGGCAGGATCGGGTTGCCCATCGGGGGGTGGGCGTGAGGGGAGGAGGAGATAACAGAAATGAGCTTCGGCAAGTGAATCCATCACTCATCAGCCCCCCAAATAAAAGGGAGGGCTATGCACTGTGCTGGGCACAGGAGATAGTGGTCAGGAAGACAGACAAGGTCTGTGCCTCCATGGAGCTTATACACCAACGTGGCCTTGTATGTCATGCTGGGAAATAGAGGGTTAGGACATAGCGGGCTGTATTTTCCAAAGATGACCACAGCAATGTTTCCTGTCCCATCCACATGACCTTCAAGGTGACCTTGCCACCCTCCCATTGAGAAAGAGGATCTATGTCCCCTCCTCCTGAATCTGGAGGGCTGACTGCTTTGTTTAACCCAGTAGGGTGATAGTGACACTCTGAGGTCTGAGGGTGGGTGATAAAAGGTGATGCAGCTTCACTTTGCAAACTGTAACACTCACCTTTGGGAGTTCTGAGGTCCCAGGTAAGAAATCTACTCATCCTAGGGCCTCCATGTTGTGAGGAAGCCACGTGGAGAGGTCACGAGTGTCCTACCTTCAATTTTCCCAGGCCAAGTGTCAGTTATGTGAGTCGACAAGCTCTGGGATGACATGGACCCTCAGGCATCAAGCCAGCACCAGCCCTGGTGGCTCCCAGCCGAGGCTGTAGATGAGGTAGAGCACAGACCAGCCCTCTCACTGTACCTGTCCCAATTCCTGATGCAGAGAAACACAGACCCCCGTTTCCCATGTGTCCCCGTGAGCATAAGAACGTGGTGGCTTCAAGCAGCTAGGTTTTGGAGTCATTTGTTAATCAACAATAGAAGCTAAAACAGAGTTTACTGAGAAGGCAATGTGGTGCCAGGTGATAATGTGATCAGGTCTACACACTAGAAAGATTTTTCTCACTGAAAGGTAGGACGGATCTGTTGGATGGGCACTGAGATCAGAGGCAAGGAAAACAAGGAAGGCTTGACTGCAGACCTCTGGGGAGAAATATGAGCAGGGAGACTAGAAAACATGGCAGGAGATGCCAAAGAGACAGGATCAGCCAACTTAGAGCCGGCCTTCCAGGGACAAGGGAATGAAAAGTCTGAGCGCCTTCTAGGTTCCGGCTGTGGAAGAGAAATGGGTGTGGAAACACGGGAGGAGAAACGAGTTTGGGGGTAAGAAGAGGAGTAGATTTTTGACATGTTTACACAGCTTCAGTGAGAACCCTGACACATGGTGGCCTCGTTCCTGTGTGGTGGTCAGCCTGGCTGCCTAACCCACCCGCTCTGTAACCTCGGGCAGATTACTGCTCTCTTGTGGTGTCCCCGTCCGGAGAACAGGCGGAAGACCACACAGGTTAGTTAGCGAGGCTGAAATGAGATAATGCATACAAAGTGCTGCAGACAGGGTTTGGCATTCAGAAATGCCCATGAACGGTAGCTGCTACTATTCCTATGATTACATGATTGTGATTACTAACTAGCTTATAGACGTGGTCAGGGGCTGGGCAGGTTCTTTGTACCCAGAGGGCCTGGCTGCAGGACATTAATGAAAGCTGTTCCCATGGAACCGCACACGTATCCTGGGTGAATGGTTTATTCAACCGTGAAGTCTGTGTCAACTTCTACAATAGCTGCACCAGCCTGCAGAGGCGTGAGGGAAGCCAATCTGTTAGCGGTCCTCAATTTTGTTCTCCCTCCCTTTCTCCCAACTCCATGGTTGAGTGGTTTTAATTAACAGCTCCCACAGAGTTAAAGCAAAAGTCACTCGATTAATAAAGCTCTCACTCGCCACGCATGGTTCTCAGGTCCCCAGGTGGCGCTGAGCTTGTAATTGTGTGTTTTGTTTGGGATCACAGCTGGTGGGGGCTCTGAGAGTAGAATTTCCTTGGAGAAGTTCAGGTTCCCCATCTACAGAGGCAGGTGACGGACACACCCAGCTCCACGAGCTTTAGCAGCCGGAGCCGTGCTGTGGGAGGCACCTCAGTAAGTCACCATGCGACACGGGCTCCGGAGCAGAACCTTCCTGCCCCCAACCACATCATTGGTTCTCATTTCCGACATCCAAGGAACCGGTTTTGCCCCCATTTACTTTCTGCACAGGCACCCGGGGAATGTTGACACAAGTGTTTCTAAGGCTGCACTAGAGACCTGGGGTGTTTAATTGAAATGAAACACATAATAATGCTTTTGAGGCAAAGGAAAGTATCTGCCTTGGCTGCGGCCCCGCCGGCCTGGCCATCCTGTGGTCCCCGCGCAAGCATTCCCCAAGCATTTTCAAGCTCCCGTGCAACGCGGCCCTCTGCGCCTCACCCTTCGGAACACCACCTTTTAGCTCCATTTATGGCTCCTTAAAATGGCACAGGGGGTTAGCCAGGGACTCCGATGTCCAGAAGGTGCCCACTCTTCCTTTCTGGCCTTGCCTCCCATCCATCAGAGCATGGGGTCTAGCTTCAGTGAAAAGCCACACTGCAGAGTTCTTGGAGCAAGGGCTGTGAATTCAGCCCGGTTGAACACATGGTTCTAGCAGTTACTACCTGTGTGACCTGTTCAAGCAACTTAACCTCTCTGATCTTGGTCTCCCAACTGCAAAAGGAGAATGAAAAACAGCCCCTCTCTCAAAGAACTGGTCTGAAGAATGAGTGAGACATTACACGTAAAGAGTTCAGCCCGGGGCCTAGCATATAACAGGGACCGCAAAGCAGTTTCGCTGCCAGGAATCACAGAACGGCTGCTGCGGACCAGGCAGAAGGGAGGGCCTGTGTTAGCAGGCACTGCTGGGTGACTTCTTCCTTCAGAGCCAACACCACATTTATTCCGTCCCATGTCTCTGACAACTTCACCCTTTAAACTTCACGGCTCAAGTATGCGAGATTTCTGGTTTCAAAACTGATAACCGGGCGATTACAAGCACAAGGCTCTGGGGCCTGGGACCCGGATTCTGACAACACAGCAGAGAGAAACACAGACCCCTGTTTCCCACGCGTCCCAAGATCAAGAAGTGAATGGGGGCTTGATTTACAGCTAGAAGACTCTGGAGACAGACGTGGACCTCTCCTTTGACTGGGACTCTCATTTTACTTGGGGTCTCGAAAATCCTCAGGCCTCCAGAGCTGTCCATGCCTGGTGTCTGTCTCATTCCGTAGCTATTTCGGGATTAAGAGGAAAGGTGGAAACTTCCATTTCTCAGGGAGATTTCTTATCAGGACCCCAGGGATTCTGGAAGGGATGCCATGATTCTTCCAAGGCTGCACAGCGTCTTGATTTGTGGTCACAGCCAGGCAGGACGCGGCAGCCCGGAGCCCTCGCAGATGTTTCTAGGGGCTGATGCGCTGCTCTTTGTCTCTGGGCCGCAGGTCAGCTGCCTCCTGACCCAGATGACTCATTCCCACGGACCATGCTGCAGACGGTGATGGTTAATTTTATGTGTCAGTGTGGCTAGGCCATGGTACTGGATATTTGGGAAAACACTAGTCCAGATGTCTCTGTGAAGGTACTTTTTAGAGGAGATGAACATTTAATTCAATAGGCTTTAAGGAAAACAGATTATCCTCTAGCATGTGGGTGGGCCACACCCACTCAGTTGAAGGAAAGAAAGACTATCAGTTGATATTCCCCAGGGAAGAGGGGATTCTGTCTCCAGGCTGCCTTTGGACTCAAGTTGTAAAATTTCCCTTTGGAGAACCCTAATACACAGACCAATTCGGACCCAGTTGGCAGACATGTGGTCACTATACTCAGGACTAAGAAATAGCATGAGATCATCTCAGTGAATATTCTAAGTACAGTAAAGGATTGGGAAGGCAAGTGGATGCAATAACTCTGAAAAGCTGAAGGGAACTTCCATTCTGTGTGTGTCAAACTATCTCCTTTCTTTTTCACCACACACCTGAGAGGAAGGTTACCATTTAACAGATGGGAAACAGGCTCAGAAAAGGCAGCGATTTCCCCAAGAACACACAGATGGCAAGCAAGGACGGTGAGGCCAGGTCTTCTGACTCCACTTCTGTCTTCCATAACCCCATGACCCCGAGCAGGATCATGGGAGGATCATGAGTGCTCAACAAAACTGCAGTTTCTTATCTTGATCTGAGCACAGGCACATATGGCCTACTTTTTTGAGTCTTTCAACATGGGCTTACTGTCCCAGGGCCAAATCCTCCCAACCTCATCCAAATGTTTCTTCTCATATTCACCTCAACTCGAACTTGGTATCCTCCAACCTTGCCATCATAAATCTGTTGAGCGGCTCTGTAGCTGCTGCCCCTTGAAAAATAACTGGGAAGGGTATTTTTTTCCCAGTGATTTATACGCGTAAGATAAAAATTTATATATATGGACTGGGTTTTCTAGAGGGAGCTACACGAGAACATAACAAAACTGTGCAAAAACTTCACAGGACAAGGGGACCTCAGGGTCCCTCCGTGACACCTCAGTTCTCCCCATTCCTGGCACATCTGTGAAGCACTGAGCAGAGAAAGAGGAGCCTGCCTGCAAGGGGTTGGTCCTGAAGGAGGCGACAGAATAGCCAACTAATGTCCAGCAAAGTGACAGAGGCACCAAGTCACACTGAAATTCCAGGGCGCCAAGAGAAAGAAACAACAGAATGCCAGGCCACCTTTTTCATCTCTTCCATGGGCTTCAAACCATTAAGTGACAATTTTCCTTATTCGTCAAGTGTAAACGATGTCGTATAAAGCTAGGGTCTGGGGGTTACGATGCTCAGCATATGGAAGGGGTGCAATACATCCCCGCCACCCACCGAGAGCTACAGAGCTGGAGGATGTTTCTCCTGTATGTGTAACTACCTCTCCATAAATGCAAGCTCACAGGTCCCAAGTTTATCCTGAGGAGAACCTATAAGGACCAAAAGTGAACCTCCAAAATAACGAGAACCAGATGGGGCAGCCCTAAGAACAAGTTTCGTCTGTCCTACCCCAGAGAACAGCCTGGGACCAAGGAGATATTTGTTAAATGTTTGTTGATTTGAAATAACGAAAATACAGAGTCTCTCTATAGCGTTGATTAATGAACCCAAGGTGGAATCTCCCTGTTAAACACCCAGGGCCAGTCTGAGTCATGCCCACATGTCACCATGTTGACGTTGCTTACCAATGAAGAGCTCTGTGCAGGGCAGGAAGTCTACCTCGACAGGCAGCAGGCAGTCCAGAGGGTGCGAAGGAGTGCCTTGCTCAGTCTGACTCACCACAGCAGGGTTTGCAAACCCAGCACAGTGATTGTCTATCTGTCTGTCAGCTGGAGTGTTTAGGGGTATTCGTATTTGTCATGTGAGTGTCAGTTACAGTCTCATCTCAAACCCCATCCACTGTAAGGAGAGGGTGCTCCAGGTTGGCAATGAGTAAGGGTGGAAGAGAATGAAATATATTGAGTGTTCTCATCCTGCACCAGGCACTGAACTAGGTAGTATGTGTACACAGTGTCCCATTTAATCTTGGTGGCATCATCATTACCATGAGGATGATTGGAAGGATCTATAACACCCCAGGCACGGTACCAGCACTTCGCATGTGTTGGTATCTCATTACAGCAACTCCAGACATATTATTCTCATGTGCAGATGAGGGAAGCTGGCTTCCCAGAAGGATGAAGTGAGGACATTAAAGGCCCCCGCTGGCTTGCTCTATTCTCAGATTCCCTTTGGAGCCCCCATATCATGCCTCTCAATTTTAACATTTATTGCCACCTGCCTTGTGTTAGAATTAAGTGCTGACGCACAGGGAACCTCCCCCACTGGGCCCCATGCTTCTCTGGGGCAAGCCTAGGAAGGCTGTGAGATTGGGGTTTTCCCAAAGCCCCCAGAATTACAGTCCACAGGCTGCTCTACTTAAACATTCAGCCATCCCTGGTCCCTGAGGCCTGAGACAGTCAGAGGGACTGGGTGGGTGTCAACAGGCAAGAGGGAGCACCGGAAACGGACTGAGGGTGCTGAGGACAAAGGTCAACTACTTCCCAGCTGGTTTCATTCAGGCTGCAACCTGGAAATTGTCCTTGTCTATCTGACACCTTCGTGCTCCTTGTCAAATGACCCCATGTCAGGCTGAATCATGTGAAAAGTCCCTCGAACCCTCTGTGCATCTGTTCCCAAGGCCTCGGCCTCACATAGAGCCACATCCCCGCTCTCTGGACCCTGATAGCTTCTGACCGAGCCCACCCGCTCCAGTCCTTCCCAGGCACCATTCTCGGGAAAACATGCCCCACGTCCATGTGTTCTCATGCCCTTGCTCTTGACCTTGATCAGCCTGGCCACTTGTGCACCTTTCAAGATGCTGTTGCTGCTAGTAGACCTGAGGGTAGTGCCATCCACTGAGCGCTCCATCCAGGTACAATCTCATGGGAGCCCACAACTCCCCTGTGAGAGAGGCACGAGGCATTCAGTAGCTTGCACCTGCACACACGCTAGGAGTGGTGTTGCCAGCCCCAGAATCCAGCTCGGGCTCCACAACTACACTCTTCCCACTGCCCCTACCACACAGTAGGCTCTTTGTTTTCTGTCAATTCTCCCTACAGAATTCACTGATTCCCTCACTGATCTCTGCAGCTCAGCACTCCTGTAGTGACTGACACACTTCCTTTCCATGAGCTCCTGTCCATGGTATTAGAAGTTGGGGACTGGGTTTTGTTCATTCCCCTTGGGCTCAGTGCCTTTGGCATAGTCTCTAGTACACAACAAACTCAATAAACACTTTCAAATGGAATTTTACTGCCTTTTGCCTGGAGCCTCCTCTGAAGGCAGGCCAAAGGAATGGTTGCCAGTTCCCAGGAGAGCCCACGCCTTGGAAAGCTTCAGGACCAGGAGGGTGTCGCCAAGGATCAGAGGGTGAGCAGCCCCTTCAGGGACCACTCAAGAAGGGCTGAGGCCTGACTTGCTTCTCCCAAAGCACCCATGTTTCCTTCTCCTTTTCCGTCCCCACAGGATTCAAATCTCAAAGCAACCTTGGAAATTCAAGTCAGGGCCTAATCCTGGTTTCCTGAGAAGATGAGACACCCCTTTTTTCTCTCTTACCCATAACTCATGAGGCTATTAGTTATGAGTGGCAGTCTGGGCTGCCCATGTCAGGGTGGGACCACACTTCATTTCTCCATGGGGCTGTTGGCCAATAAATCTTCTTTTTAAATCCCAGTCTCTGCCTGCTAAATCCATAGTCACCAACAGTGGTGAGGGTAAGTGAGAGAATGCTGGATAATCTCTCCACTTTTGGGCATGTTGTTAGCTCAGTTGTTCTTTCTCCTCTGATAAAAGTGCCTCTCCAGCTGCTGATAAAGCCCAATAGATTTCTCACACTCTGTAAATCAAGTGGGCCCACGGTGGATGCAAGAAGAAGCGGACAATTGATGCCTCCCCAGCCGTCGGGGACGACCGAGACTAGTAGCCGGAGCCATGACTCTGCCACACTGCCCATGTCTCATGACATCACAACCACACAGGGTGAGCTACCACACTGCCCATGTCTCATGACATCACAACCACACAGGGAGAGCTGCCACACTGCCCATGTCTCTTGACATCACAACCACACAGGGAGAGCTGCCACACTGCCCATGTCTCATGACATCACAACCACACAGGGTGAGCTGCCACACTGCCCATGTCTCATGACATCACAACCACACAGGGAGAGCTGCCACACTGCCCATGTCTCATGACATCACAACCACACAGGGAGAGCTGCCACTGAGTGGGCAACACTTGGGGAAATGAACCCTGCCCCATGCATGGCTCCCTATTCTTGCTTACTCTCCCTACAGAGCTGCCTGTGAAAACAGGGCTCATTGTATTTGCCTGGGATATTTAACACTAAGGAAAATATCAGACAGGAAGTGGTGTTTATGGTTTCTGTGAATTCATACATCGGTAAGACCTGTCAGTGAGAAGCCACTGAGGGAAGAAGAGGGAAATAGAAAGACCCCTTGACTAGGGCCTGGCCCAGCCCCTTCTCCAACGTATCGGGCGACTCTGGGCCTAGAGGCTTCTTATTCTAGCTCTAGAGTGTGTGTGTGTGTGTGTGTGTGTGTGTGTGTGTGAGAGGGTGAGAGAGAGAGAGAGAGAGAGGGAGAGAGAGAGAGAGAGAGTGTGTGTTTGAAGAGTATGGCAGTGTATTAGGGCCAAGTTACTTGCCCAAGGCCCTAAAGATTTGTCTTCAGAGCTGAGTCTTTATCCTCCCACGTCAGGTAAACCTTTCTAACCCCACTGAGGCCCACCCGGCAGTTGGCTGACTGGCAACCTGGAGTTCATAAGCCTTCCCAGAGCTGCACAAGCCAAGACTATTTTAGAAGGGAACCACCCAGAGAAACAAGAGCCCCTCCTGTCAAATCCCAGAACTGCCCGCCACGCCCTGTTGGAACCGCCATGACCTGGCGCCTTCTAGGACGGCCTTGCCTAAAATCATTTGTCTTGGCTCCGGGGTGCAATTTTGGCTGTAAGGAGTTTCTGGCTTCCCCTCCTTCCCATCAATTTGCCAGGAACAACAGCCTGTCAAGGTCGCTTCAGATCTGGCCTGGGAAGGTCACGAGAAACAGTCACCAGATAAGAAAGCCTTTCTTGCTGTCGGTGCTGCATGTTTGATTCACAGGCTGCGTGCTGTGTGCTCTGCTGAATTGGTGACAAACACCTCGCACATCTGTCCCATCGTGGTCAACAGATAAAGAAAAAGAAGAACAGAGGCACTTCCATCTCCATGACCCCATGGCACATGGTCCACTCTCCGAGCTGCCTCTTTTCTCCTGTACTGTCACTGTCCGGCTCATTGGGGCTGAGGTGGTCCAAGTCTGGAATAATGGGACAGTATAAGACAGGGCCAAGGAGAGGAACAGTACATGGCTGGTCCCCAAGCTCAAGGGGCTTCCGTCTTAGGCACATATTCATTCAGAGGCAGGCGACTGGTCTTGGTCTGCTGAAGGCCAGGTGTAGCATTCATTCAGCAAATATGTGTTGACTACTTATTAACATGTTAAGCGCCCAGCCTGTTTTGTCTTCCGGACAGAAAGTATAGTGTCAGTCACCAGTGATTGACATGGCACTTAACATGTTAAGGAACAGCCAGGCACTGGGCCAGCCAATGGAGATATGCAAGCATTTAAGATAGATTTGACTTAACCTTTAAGGGCTTATAATGGCTATGGGGCTCCTTCCTCATAATCAGTGCACTAAAACTGTTGTATGGGTGCCTTGTTTGATTTTACACACACACACACACACACACACACACACACACACACACACACACAGAGGTGTTTATAATTCTGAGGTCGTGCTACCGGTGCTATTATGGGCATGTTAAGTGCCACAGAAGCCCAGAGGAAAGAATCGCCGCCTCTGCTTGGACAGAATCAGGGAAGGCTCCCGCAAGGAGGCAACCTGGTAGGCAGTAATGAAAAGGCAACCCAATCACAGAGTGTTACACATGTGATGCCTGGAAGCATGAAACACCTTGTTATGGATTAAACATTTGTGTCCTCCCCAATCATGTGTTGAAGCCCCAACCCCCAATATGATGGTTCTAGGAGGTGGGACCTCTGGGATGTGTTTGGGTTTGATGATGTCATGATGGGATTGGTGCCCTCATAAGAAGAGGAAGACACACCAGAGCCTCCTCTCTCCGCCATGTGAGGACAGAGTAGGCCGGGAAGGAGGCTCTCTGTGGAGCCCCACCATGCTGCACTTTGATCCTGGACTTCCCGCCTCCAGAACTGTGAGAAATAAGTCTGCTCTGAGCCCGCAGGCTATGGTATTTCACTAGGGCAGCCCAAGCTGATAAAGACACACCCTGACATGTTTATGAGCTACCGGAACTTCAGCAAGGATGGGTTCCTCAGCTGCTAAGGCACTGAGTCTACCAGCAGGCACCAGTGTGCACACGGTACCCATTGATGTAGGAATCCCTGCCACATGGCAGGGATGACGTCAGCCATTACAATGTCAGCATTGAAGCCCAACTTGTTCAAAACCCCTTTTTCTCTCCCACACTAGACTACTCAGCAGGCTACATCGGAAGACAAGCCAACTATTACAATGTCCATTTCCTCCGCCCTCAGTCGTAAACCGATATAAGGACTCTTAAGAGTTAAAAGCAATCAAAACCACAGCGTCACATCCTATATTGGCCACTAGGTGGAGCTATGTATCGCACCAAAAGACACCAGAGGTGAAGCTGATTTCCCCAAGTGTTCTGTAAACAGAACCATTGAGTGACACAGCTGGTTGTGGCAAGTTATATAAGCCCAAGGTCCTGTGAGGGTAGGGCTGCAGAATAGACCATTCACAAAATAACCATCAGATACCTATCTGTACTAGTCTCTGAGTTTAGAAAAATAATGGGCACTGTCTGCCTTCTAGGACCTACACGTTTGGAGTAGGAAACATACGTGCACCCACATGTGTGCACACATGTGCACACATACGCTGCCCATTTCTTGAGCATCTCAGACTCTGTCAGGTGCTTTTCTTTCTTTTTTTTTAAAAAATATATTTTATTGATATTTTACAGAGAGGAAGGGAGAGGGATAGAGAGCTAGAAACATCGATGAGAGAGAAACATCGATCAGCTGCCTCCTGCACACCCCCCACTGGGGATGTGCCCGCAACCAAGGTACATGCCCTTGACCGGAATCGAACCCGGGACCCTTCAGTCCGCAGGCCGACGCTCTATCCACTGAGCCAAACCGGTTTCGGCTGTCAGGTGCTTTTCAAGTCTCATCTCTAATTCCCAAAGATTAAGAACTTGTTCCAGTTCAGGTGGCAGAGCCAGGACTAAAACTCAAATCTGTTTCCTCAACACCGTCCAGGCCCTCTCAAACAGTTTCCCATGCAAAGTGAAAGGCTCACCCACAAGGTTGGCTGTAAACCAAAGCCACCAGGAACGCACGAGGCAGAGCTAACTCTGACTGGAAACGTCAGGAGGGCATCAGAGAGGTGGTGTTTATTTTAGGGTCAGTTCGATGGGCTTGATGGGAAAGGAATTCTGGGAAGGAAGTGGCATGTCCTGATGGCACAGAGCTTTGCAAATGCAGGGAAGAGCCTTCTGTAATGAATGGCAGGTAGCCTAGAGCGGTGGGGCGTGTGGGGGTTTGAGGAGAGATGTGACCAGGGCTAAGTCAGAGAGGGTGACTGAGGGGAGGATCATAAAGAGCCTCCCATGTTCTGTGAAGAAGTTGAGATCTGTTCCCACAGGCAATGGGAAGCCATCAAAGGGGCTTGGATAATTTTCTGATGCTAAATGTAAATGGTCATTTTTTTTCCCCAGGAGGGGATGTATATTCATACTTTAGAAGATTATACAGCTCAGTGCCTCCTTGGAAAAGAAAAACAATCATCTCTCCAAACATATGGGTGCTAAGTCTGTCCCCTTAATTTTATTCTGCACCATATGTCACCCTGAATGCTTAGAAGATGAGTAGATGGCTTGACTTCACAGATCAAAACTTAGTAAGAAATGTCTTCATCTGTTATTTTAAACTCTTTCCTACTCACAATAGTCAAAGCCCAATTTATCGATCTAATAAAAGGAAGTGGCGAGGTCAGGTGGCAACTTGTAAAGTCCTTAGATGTGGCTGGCACATACAGGGAGTTAATTTACACACACACGCATGCACACATTCCGCACTAGGTTCTTATTAATGTCATTTCAGCCCCACCTTCGGTAGACCTGAACGATACACACAGACACACGTGCGTACTATCCAGTGGAGACGATGAACTACAGACATCAAAAGATAGCTGTTACCCCAAGCAGAGGTGTCATTTTAAAAACAAAGGCCATAGGTTTTCAGAAACTAGAATTTACTCCACACCAGGCTTTCTAAATAAACTTGCTGTAAACTTTTACAAGAACTCTTTTCAAAGAGCCTCCTCAGGGGTTTATATATTACTCATACATCAAGGCTGTCCCCACTAAGCCAAACACACATCTGGATGAAGACTTGAATCATTTCATTGTTTCCAAGTGCCTGGCTGTTTGAGGTTGATAAGATACCTAGACCCTGTCTGCGACGCTGTGGCTTTATCAGGTATTTGCCATTAATCGGATGCAACCTCACAGAGAGACCTAACTTAGAAGGTTAAGGACCATGTTAATGACAGTGCTTCCAGGCCCAGCGAAGTGGATGACGTGCCCAGGGCCACAGAGCTCACAGGGGCTGAGCCGGCTTTAAGCTCCCGGCGTCTGACATCTCAGTCTGTTTTCTTTCCACTACACTGATTGCCTAGGTAATATGACTTATTTCGCAGATTCTGAAGCAGAGGCTAAGTGACCAGTCCTTCAATATCTACAACTCTGTCATGTTTATCAAAGGAAAAAGGAATGAGTACAAAGGACATTCAATGACTTGCCCCGGACTCAGCATGTGAAGCAAACTGATAACGTAGCCCCAGAGCAAACACTCGTGTGCATTCCCGCAGAGTGGAGCCACGCTTAGCTCGCATTCTGGAAGGTCACAACCAGGAGGAGCAGCAAGTGCCACCTGGGCCATCTCTCCTCCTTTGGGAGGTAAATTTCTACATTAAGAGAATGTGAGAAGAAAAACCAGACCGGAGTTCTCTAGTTTCAGTAATCGGGTGGTTTGCTTACATGTCTGCACCGTTATCTACACTTGCTCTGAGAGATAGCTCACTTTGTAAAAAAAAAAAAAAAAATGTCAGCTTCCCAGAGCAGGAGCTGAAAGGTAAACATCTGTGCTTGTTAGCAGGGGTAAAGGCTCTGGTTTGAGTAGCCAAGAAAACTAGGACTTTCTCACCAAGGTTCAAGCTTTAGTGTTTCAATGTCTCCACCTTGTGGAAACTGTCAATACTGCATCAAAATCGACACTGACCATCTACTGAGGATTCAGAGGCGGATCCAACAATAAAATAAACTATTACAGGATACAAAAGTTGCAAAGTAACCACTTCTTGGTAGTATATGACAGTGAGATTTGCTAATGAAAACCTTGAGGCCATGCTGGATTCCAAAAGTCTTCTAATTAATAATGAAAAGATTAAATCACAGGCAGCTTAATTTTAGTAATAGGCATAGGTTATTGTAGGTTTACAAAAAACTAGAAACACAAAAATGATGCCCTAAGGTTAACGGGATCATTTCATTTATCAGTCCATCAACTCTCCCAGCCATTCTGGATGGCAGAAATTTGTTAGGTTATAAGGGTTCGGTGGCTCCTGTCATCCAAATTTTCACTACAGGATGCTTCTAAAGTAACAGGCAGAAAGCCAAAACACCTATATGTCTAAACTTTTAATTAACTCAAAGAACATTTCTAGTCAGACTGGTAGAACTAAGCAAAAGTAAATTAATTTTGAAATAAATTCCAGTTGTGCTACTTCAATGCAGCAATGAGATACTGGGCACGATGGTGAGGCACAGTGGCTAAGGAGCAGGGCTCTGGAGCTGCTGGGCCTGGGCTCTGCTCCTTAACTACTGTAGGGCCTTGGGCAAGTTAATTTACCTTCCCGAGCCTCAGTTTACTCATCCATAAAATGGGGATTGTGATATCACCTACCTCGAAGGATTGCTGTGAAGACAGAAGAAGGAAATATACATAAAGCACCTAGCACAGGGCTTGGTACATAGTGGGAGAATTAACTATTATTTAATTATGAAAATATTGATTCACCCATGGGTTCTTGATCACTGTTATGGAAATGAGTGGCATAAGTTTTATGCCTGATTTTTACTGTCAATAATTTTGGCTGCTAGAATGCTAGAAGAGGGAAAGATCTTGGAAAACTTCCATGCAAGTGAGGGGAACAGATTAAGTCTCAGGCAAGTGGCATACACAGATGCATCTTTGGTTTACACCACGATCGGGGAGTAGAGCAGGGAACCAGAGGGAGGCCTAGAACTGCACGTGGTCACAGCGCGGCTTAGGCAGCAAGCAGCTCATTACAGAGAGGTTGGGTTTGTGCTGTCACCCATGAATGCATGTGCTCTTCAATTCAGCAATATCTACAACTCCCAGATGTATAATGCACTGGGCACTTGGCAGTGGACAAGCCAGACAATGTCCTTGCTTCATGGAGCTTATTATTGCAAGCAGGAGGGGATGGGGAGACCATAAAATATACACAAATAATCAGAGTAATTTGAAACAGTGATAAGGTTTCAGAGGAACATAAGACAGGGTGATGGAGAGGACAGGGTAAGGGGCAAAGCTACATAAACTACTTCAAGTTGAATGGTCCAGATGGGCTCCTGCAAAGAGATGCCCGCTGAGCAACACGAAGGAACCAAGCCAGGCAGAGAAACAGAGGGTGCAAAGGCACTGTTGCAGGGAAGAGCTTGATGAGACTGAGGACTGCAAGGAACAGCTTCACCAGGGGAAGCAGGGAGTGAGGAGGGCGGAAAATGGTGCGATCTAAGAGTCAGGTAAGAGCCAGACCCCGTAGGACCAGGTAGGCCATGCTGAGGAGGCTGGACTCCACCCTAAGTGCCAGGTTTTGATTAAAGAACTGACACCGTGTGGTTTGTTGTCAAGTGTCACTCTGGCTGCAGGTGGAGCCTTGCTAGAACCACCCAGTGAGGAGCTGCCAAGCCTGGACCAGGGCCCAAGTCACGTGATTGTCCCAGAAGGTTCCCCTCCGCACCACACAGCCTTGGACGTGGACGGCAGAAAGTGAAGTAGGCAGTTTGATGGGCTCCAGAGAACTTCAAGTGCTGCCAACACAAATAAACAAACAAACACTAGGTGCCAAGCCTTCTCCCGCTCTGTGAAGAGAGAAACCCCAAGGACTCACCCGCTGGTGATGTCATCCGTCCGGATGTTCTTGCTCAGCACGTCCCCATCGCTCATGTAGCCGGGGGCGTCCACGCTGAGGCCCTCCAGGTCCATCTCGTCTCCGGCCTTGTCCGAGACGTCCACGTGGCACACGCTGCTGCCCCTGGACGCCAGCTGCCTCCTCAGAGGGGCAGGGTACACGTAGCGGCCCGACTCGGTGTTGATGAACCGGCTGGCATTGGCTCGAGGCGGGTACCCGTTGCCCATGGAGGGGGCATCTCCCGCTTGGAGCCGAGGGCTGGACTGGCCGAGTCTCCAGGACAGAGGAGTGGGCCTGCTCGTCAAGCTGAGGATACTGCGCCCGCTGACCTCCGTGGTGACGTTGGTGTCAAACGTGGTTTCTAATGTGCTGAACACATAAAAGCCTTGGGTTAGAGCCCACTGTGCCTAGAATCCTTTGCAGTTTATATGTTCTTTAATGTTTTTAAAATCATGAACGATTTCCCATATACAAGACAGGATCGAACAACAGGTGCCCATGGACCACCCTCTGTTAGGACAGAACAGAGGAAGATGCACACCCACACAGCATCCGGGAAAGCCCAGTGAAGGCTGTCCCCACCAAAACACGGCACAAGGCACTCATGACCATGACCTTGATGCCGTTACCTTAGCTACTGGAATCGTCTTTCTAACCCAGGAAGGAACATGGAAAATGCTGCCCTGATAACAACGGGCACAGCGTCCCCACCTGGGATGCTGCCTCACAGCTCCCCCTTTCCAAGGGCAGGACGCACCTGTCCCCTGTGCAGCTCCTAACACCAGACCTCCTTCCCTCAGCCCCTCCTGACCGAGCAGGCAGAGGCAGTCTTGACCTTCTAACTCTCTCAGGTTCATTTCCCCCACACGTTGGCTTCTACATTTTGCCCCAAATGACAACTAAACCTGGGGCCAAAGGCTGGGAAGAGTGGTACATGCCTAGGCTTGAGACCACATCACTTGGGGCATAAACCAAAGTGCATGGGTCCCTGGCACCGGGAAGACTCTTTTGCAGTCCCCTGTGCTTCAGCCCCGACACAGTCAAGGCAGGCGGGGCACCTCCTCAGAGCTGCATAGGGTCTCCTACTGTGCAGAGCGAGCGGGAGTCTTTCCGGCAGGAGAAACCACCGACGCTGCCCCTTCTGTCATTATCATCCTAGTCCAAGCCAAGGAACCCACAGTCGGTCCATTGCAGCGATTATGGTAGAAACAGGGGCGTTTTATATCTAATCACAGAGCCCCAGGGTCCAATGCATGGCTCCATGCCATCAGAAAGCTAAAGGCTTAAGGGGCCCCCCACTAACGCCAAGTTCACTCTCCTCTAGAAGAATCAAGTTGTTTGGTGCCTCCGCTGCTTTTGTTTCCCTCTGATCCTGCAAGCGGCCTCACCTTCCATAGGCCTGGGTCCCCCTAAGGTTTGGGCCCCGTTCTTACTTAAGATGGAACCCACGGTGCTTCACCTCGATCTGCCAAAACAGCGGGCAGTGGGGAAGCCCTGCCGTTTCCTTGCTAATTCATTTATCAAAGCGATTGAAGATGAGAAGCCAAGGGGAGCCTGGGAGATGAGCGGGGGGTACCTAGGACTTGGCCTTGATTACCAAAGCCAGACCCAGGCCGTAAATCTCCACTCTGCCAAAATCTCGGAGGGTGTCCTAGGGTTGCATCCTTTTCAGCTTCTTGTTCAGCAATGAAAGCAACCTGATATATGTTTCCAAGGTAATGCTAGATTTCATCCAAGGAAGTCACTGTTCAAACACAACCATGCATTTTTATAAAGATGACCTTACATGTCTTATAGGCGCGCATGACTAACAGCATTACAGAGTAATGACTGCCAGAAGACGGGACAGGAATTCGAGTTATTCACTTTATCGCTCAGGTCAAATACAGTTCACCTGCTCGTTTCGACAGCACAGCGTAGTTGTGGAAAATGCACGCAAAGTGGAATTTAAATGGAGCTGGTTGAATGGATTTAGCAGCCTCCTGCTTTGGGGGGAATCTGTCCATACTAATTCTTGCTACTTACACTTCTCTTCTGCCCGCTGCATGGCATTCTTTGTCATTTCCAGCACATTTGGCAATCAAGGGTATTTATTCAATTATTAGCCAACTCAGTGGCACGAACAAACAGGAGAAGCCATGTGACCGTCAAGTTACCAGCTAGTTCAGTAAAGTAATTCACACTTCTGATACCTGTGTGTAACCTGAGTTCCCCGTAAACTGGACATGGTCTCCTCCAAATTCTGCCGCAGATCAGCAATGTTCTTCACTGTCCGCAATCGCCGGGCCTCGGGGTCTTCCCCTGGAAAGACGAGGGTTAGGACTGCTTTAATTCCCAGGTAGATGGTGAGCTTCATGGGAGCAGTAATTGTGTCCATGATGTAACCGTGGTCCACGCTCAGGGCCTGGTCACCACGGGTGCTTCAGAAGGATTTGAGAATGAATGAATGAATGAATGGATGGATGGATGGATGGATGGAGGCACGCATGCCCAAAGGAGAGTGTTAAATCCAAGGAGAGAAGTGATTCTTCTCCCTCTAAATCTCTCCTAAAATATGTGATGTTTAGTTCGTGGGCGAAGCATAGAAACATAAATACACTGTCACACTGATTCCAATACAGACATGCACATGTGAGGTCCGATTCCCATGAGCGTTTTCTGCCCGTGAGAAAGTGGGGTGTTTTCTCATCCATTGGTGATACACACTGCTGTCTACCGGCCCTACGTGACAAAGGGACTTGGAGTGGCTAAAAGATCTGTACTTATTCATCAAAAACATGTCTACCGAGAGAGGTTTGCCTTTTCTTTATTATGTCGTCTTAAATTCTGGCTCCTCTACTCACCGGCTGTGGTATCATGGGGAAGGTGCCGACCCGCTCCATCCTTCCGGTGCCACCACCCTAAAGCGAGGACAGTAACGGAACTGACTTCGAAGGACCACTGTGAGGACTAAATGGCACAGGGCTGGGGATCCAGGGCATGGATCCTCACCAGCTTCAACTCTTGGCCATGCCCGTTGGTGCTGCAGAGCAGGGAGCCACCAGGAAGACTCAGGGCCTCGCTTTGGGAGACAAAGGACTTCCATTCTCTGGGCACGGTTTTCCACAAAGTATGTGGCCCCGGAGAGGTCAAGCTGGCATGGATGTCCCAGGAGATGCAGGCTACACAAGCAGAAGCCATGTCTCTCTCACAGTATGCAGCCTTGCTTCGGTGCTCTGGCTGTTCTGTTGTGTTTGGACTTACAAAGGGAAGAAGAGGAGGGGAATGACCACATAACACTGAGAGGGATCAAACATCTTTCCCTCAGAGAAACTTCAGGGGCTGCTGAGAAGACGGAAGAGCCACAACCAAGGGTCTTTAAACACCTGTGATCATTTCAAGTGTGAAGCAACATTTTAAAAGAAATCTCCATAGAGAACATGGTCTACACTGGCAGCAGCAAGTGGAATCTACATCAGACGCTAAGTAGGACTTCCAGCAGTTGTCATTAGTAGGACAATAGACAGCTAAGAAATGTCATAGGATTAACCTTCTTTCTGAGACAGATGACCAACTCCTTAGGTTGTTCTCAGCATGGTGGTGCCCGGAGGCTGGTGAATGGATTAAATAACAGTTATGTGATTTTATGGAGGAAATTTGCTATAGCAAACTCTTTATCCTTGGATATGCAAGTGTTTTCAATTTTCTCCCTCTTTTTAACCAAGAGAAATTTGGAAGGCATTCTCCTCCCCCCTCTTATCTGAAAAGTGGTCAGACTTACACTTCCCACCCAATTCTTTAAAATACATCTATGTAGGTATGTGTTTTTGAATGAAAGCAGTGTTGGAATGGCCCTGGAGGAATGTAATTGCATCGATCTCCTGGGCCATAATGAAACATCTGCTGCTGCTGGGGTGGCCACATTTCATCTAAGTAAGGCTGCCAACAAAGGTAAGATCCTACGGAAAGCTCTAGGCCCTGCAGCCAACATTTATTATGAAACTAATGACCTTCATTAATTAGCTTAATCACACACACACAAAGTCTAATAATTATTTTACTGATCCATGTCCCTATTAATGACATGGTTGCTTGTGTTAACTCTCCTTCAGAAATTCAAAGAAATTTGAGATGGGATGGCATCTCCCCTTTGCATCTGGTAGCCCCCACATGTATCTATCGATGCCCAAGAAATATTTATTGTCCAAAAGACGTGTGGCCAGTGCAGGGCTGAAGAAAGAGCATGGGAGTTGCATTCTGAGAGATAAAAGTTTGAATCGTGGCACGGCTGCAGACTAGCCACTTGACCTTGGACAAGTCACCTATTCTCTCCAAAGGACATCTGTGAAATTGGGATAAAATCCTTCCTTTCAAAGGGTAGGAGGGGGATCAGATGAGATGACACATAAGATATGCCTGGCACAAAATGAGGGCTCGTTAGATGACTGCCTGGTTCCCTCTGGGGAGGGTCTGGGGGTCCTGCTGGGAAATGTGCGCTTCCCGCACAGCCCTATACACACCAGATTCCAAGGGTGACACAGAAATGCAAACTAGTAATCACTTGTTCTGCTTAGGGATCATGTTCTGAACTGTCAATTCTGCCTCCTTGGAAGATGCCTGAGTGTAAGATTATCCCCAGCTCTCAGACCAAACAAAGTAATAATATACCTGGTAGCCATGCTCTAGTGTAGAGAGCAGGATCCTTTCAGCTCATGTACAGAGATCATAAAAATTAAGCTATTCCACGTCTACCTGTGCCTTTCGCATCAGCCAAGGGCAGCCCTCCCTCAAGTCATTGGCCATGATGGAGAGAACACCGCACATTCTGACCCAATAGGGCTGTTTTTAGAGATGCCGGGTGAGGGTGTTGAACGTGGAAGGAACCTGGGATTCTTACTTGGAAGAAGAGGCTTAAGGGACAAGCTGCTACATGGCAAAGATTGACATTGTCTGTGGGCTTTAGGAAGCTGGATTCTATCCAGGGATTAGAAATGTAAGAATAAAGAACTCTGTTACCCATTAAAGCCACAAAATATGGAAAGGCTGCTTTATGAAGGAATAATTTTCCCGTCACAGGAAATACCCAAGCAGAATCTGAAAGAGGAGTCATCAGTGAATGACAGAAGGGATTCACAGGCTGGATAGTAAACAAACAGAAGTGTGTGGTTCCTTCAAACTCTACAATCCAAGACACGGTCTTAACTGTAATGCTATGTACATGACAAAGCACCATGGGAAAATCCATCTATTTGCAGAAGCACGGGAAAGAACTAAGCAACTGATCAAACAGCCTCATAAAAGTCCATTCCTAAATAAACACACCACTCGTTTTCATTTCAAGGGATCAGTTATGGAAAAGTTAAATTCAACCCTGTTGCCACCATGCAGCGTCTCCACAAAATGATTCACCCCATAGCCACACACGCGAGGAGTCCTACTGCTTGAATGTAAAGACATGTCACCCCATGAAAAAAATGTTCATTAGCCACCAACACCATTTAACTTATGGGGAAGAGGGCTTGCTCAGGCCCGACTGGCTGTGCGGGGCTGTTCCCCAAAGCAGCCGACAGCACTCAGGATCTCTGAGCTCTCGCTGGTTTCCCAGTCCCGAGGCAACGGAGACATGGGCAGAAGGAGAAAAGCTAGTGATCACAGGCTGCTATTGGATCACATGCTCCAGAATGTGTTATGTGGAATATTCTCTGGTGGCTGCTTTTTCAAATGTGACTTTTGCTGAACCGCATGCCTGACACGCATCCACATGGCTCCTCAGGACATACATCTGATCCACGCCGGGCTCTGAAGCCTGGCCTCGCTCTCTTGATGTGTGCACAGAAGAACACGAGCTGGAATGTGTGGAGACCTGAGCAGGCACCTGAGCTCCACACCCTTCCCTTGGTCCCTTTCCTGGGCTATCTGTGCCCACCTATGTGTGCAAAGGAGCTACAAACCCTGGAGAAAAGCAAGCAGAATCCATCCTACATGTGGGACCCTAAACAATTGGAAGATGGATCACTCACAAACGACTTGAGCACTCTCTGCCCCATTGCTGTGCCCAGCCAGCAAAACCAGAAGGAAATAGTTAAATCATTCAGATGATCCTTGGAAATTAATCCTCGAAGCTACTGGTAAGATGGGTAAGATTCGGTCATACGGGCTGCAGACCAATGCCGCCGCTGGAGTGGCTATTTAAATGATGTGATCATGGTCAGTGAGTCCAATAAATGGATTTCAAACACAGACTCAATTTCCAGCCCAAGTCTGGAAGTGGTAAGAGAGGAGAATAACACGGCCACTGCTAAAAGTGCTTACCACTCACTTCCCTGGTTAGAAGTTGCTGGAACCCAAGGCACAGAGCTGGGGGTGGGGAAGAGAGACAGAGGTGGCCACCCAGAATGCACCGCAGCAGGCATTCTAACTCAGATGCTAACTTTTCTCCTTAAATGAAGGCTGATGGTGTAGCGTTAATATTTGTGGAATTAACTACAAGACAACTGTGGATTCTATGTCTTTACAGAATGCTCCTTTAATCATCATGGTCTGGGCTATACTAGTAGTTAAATATACATATATATTTTGGTTTTGGTAAAAGCAGCATACTGTAATCTTTCCAGTTAATAGAGGATGCTGAGAACAATGTTCAATTGGTGTTTCCATACAGGAAAGAAAAAAAAAGGCAGTATTTTGAGTCCCAACTTTTGTGGGAACGAGATTTTAAGAGTAAACATGGTGCTTCAAAGTTCAGTGTCAGAGCAGCCCAGTGCCCCCACATGCATGGAATGGGACATATCTTAAAAGATGATTTGCCAGCAGGTAAGAGACTTATGTACAGTTCTGGGGAGGAGGGAACAGATTGTGTGAGAGACAGAACAGGAAAGAAAGAGAAGAAAAATAATAAGAAAAATAATAAATTTGTTTAGCTCATCAATCAATATCACAGCAAACCAACTTCAAATCATGCTGGGTTCATGCCCTCCCAGCAGGTGGCTCCACGGGAGGCCGCATCGCCAAGGGCCACAGAGTTTCTGGGGCTCCACACTCACCGGTGAGTTCTTCCAGGGCAGGCTGTCCACTCTTGGAGTAGTGGCTGGGCTCCATGCTCACCCCCGCGGAGCTGGACTCGGCGGTAACATTCCCTTCGGTGTCTGTCTGGGACCTTCACACACAAACCAAAGCAGAGACGCTTGTCATGAGCGGTAACTCCCACGTCTGGACCACTGCAGTCTTTCCACAGCACCCCCCCCTCCAACCCCTAGCCCCTCCTTCAGCAAGAAGCTTTAGAATGGAGCAGACCAGCAGACTGACGCTAAATAATTCATTAGCGCATGTGGAGCAATGTCCTAGAAACAGAGAGAGCCACCAAACTGGAAAAGATGAAATATTCATCGCGCAAATGGAGGGTCTGCTCTCCTGCACTGGGGAACACTCCTCTGTGTCCCCATTAGGGCGCTAGGTCTGGCAGGAAAAATGCTGGAGAGTACTGGGTGGTTTGGACCATTTAGTCAATGCCAAACAGTGACTTCCACATCACCAGCAACACCAGCAAGTCAAGCATAAGATGACTCCACTGGCAGCCCCCTTCCTCACCCCACTCCTCCTGGCATGGGCTCTCTGGAAAGGTGACTGACACACCAGTCAGGACTTGGTGCCAAGCAGGTGTGTTTGCCCTCCAGGTGTCTGATTCACAGCTCAGATCTGCTGACATGAAAGGTCTCACTGATCATTCTTTCAACATTTGACTGAAATGTGTACTTCCCCAAACTTTCTCCAGGCCCTTATGTGTCAAGCCAATTGAGGCAAATGCTTCATGCAATGTGTTCTTGCCCTGACTACCCCTGTTCATTTAGGGCAGTGGTCAGCAAACTGCGGCTTGCGAGCCACATGCGGCTCTTTGGCCCCTTGAGTGTGGCTCTTCCACAAAATACCATGGCCTGGGCGAGTCTATTTTGAAGAAGTGGTGTTAGAAGAAGTTTAAGTTTAAAAAATTAGGCTCTCAAAAGAAATTTCAATCGTTGTACTGTTGATATTTGGCTCTGTTGACTAATGAGTTTGCCGACCACTGATTTAGAGCTTGCAAATGTATAGCGGCACTCAGATGCATAACCCCAGGTGTCACATTATTAATTCATTAGCATCCTGAGCTAATTCACAACCAGATTTCACTGTCTATGAAGAAAGCGTTTGCCAAGAATGAGAATTGTCTTAAATGTGGGGAATGTGCTGATAACCCTCAAGTCATCTATCTAGTCTTCCTTCCTTTGGCCTGGAGCCATCGGTTCCCATTTCTGGTCATCTCTACCTTTAAAGAGTTTTCATATTCCCAGTGTTCCTCTCCATCTGCTGGCCAGAGTCCCAGCTCTCCTCAACTCTGCCTCGGCCCCATGAGGGCTTTGTAAACAGGTATGCTGCCTCCAGCCCAGGGGCTGTATGTGGCAGCCAGGTGTAGAAACCAACCCACAGATTTTATTCTTATTGGTACGCACACTGTTTTAAAGCTTTTGAATTAGTTTCAACATTTAAAAATTGGGAGATTGCACAAGAAATAGCTGGAATTCTGCCTTCCCCAGTAAAAATAAGAAACTCTGGATTGAATGAGCTCCACCAGCCGGTGCCACGTGTTGGCTGCTCGTCTAGAGGCATGGAGTTCCCTCTGCCAGAGCCCGGCTCATCCTGAGACTCCCGTTTTTTTTATACTACCTTTGGGGCCCAAGCAGGAGATTGGCTCTATCCTAGACTGTCCCTAGGTCTGGTCCTCTCCACACACCATCTCCACTGTTCTCTGTGATCCTGATGTGACCACATCACCCTCTGATCAAAGGCCTCAAATGGTTTCCTATTTCCCACAGAATAAGGTCTACACTCCTTATTGTGGTGGAAGGTGCCCTACGTCACGGAAGTCTTCTTTCACTCCCAGCCCCATCTCCTGCCACTCCTGCCCTGTACACCCAGGCCTGCCCTCTGCCCCACCCACACGTGGCTCCTCTCCATCCCCAGATCGTGCCATGCCCTTGGCGGTGTTGTCTCTGTAGTTTTTGTGACCGCTGCCTAAAGGCCCCGCTCCTCTTTCTTCTTTAGTTTGCTCCTAATCTGCCTTTAAGACGCAGTCCCGAGTCATCTTGAGCTGGAAGCCCTGCCTGGCTTAGCCATCAGCCAGCTGATCACGCCACCCCGTGTGCTCACGCCACCCCGTGTGCATGTCTACAGCACTCCTTATTCTCCCGAGGCCTGTTTGTTACACTCTGATGTAATTAATAAATCTTTCTTCAACTCGATGGAGAGCTCTGTAGGCGAAGGCTGGCTCTTTGACATGTGCCCATAAGAACACCGTCTGTTAAGTTCACACACTGAGCAGGCACTCAAGGCAGGATAAATGCATTGAATGAATGAATAAGAAACGTGTAAGTCTAGGACGGTGCTGGGCAGTGGGAGGAACATCACACTTGGGGCCTGACCCTGTAGCTGGCTTCAGGTCTGGAGTCCATAACTTGATAGCCATGCACATCGGAGTAAGTCACTTCACCTCTGAACCTCTGGGCCTGCATCTGTATAGTGGGAACAATGGCGACCTCTCTTGGCTGCTACAAAAACCATATGTGGAACGACATAAAAGTGATAGAGGCGTTCACTGTTGCTTCTACATTGATAAATCGAATTCATTCTGAGTGATTCCTAAAATGATTTATCTTCCTTTCATCCCCTGGTAAAATCACTAACATGGAGAGGATTTGGGGAGAGCCCTGTAGGTTACATACAGTGAGCCATCAACTGGAGAGAGCGATTTAATGCATAAAGGAAGTCTGCATCATTTTAAAAACCTCTTTGATCGAGTCTCTCACTCCAGAGATGGAGACAATCTGGCGCAGAGATGCAGTGACCTGCAGAGCCGAGACAGTGCAGCGGCCAGCAATGTTCTCTCTCACTGAGCCGAGGGGTAAACACTAGCTCTCCTGGCTACCAGCTCTGTGACTGAGAGCAGGTTATCTAATTCCTCTAAGCCTCCGCTTGTTCAGCTATAGAACGAGGATTTCAGAAAAGGTAGGCAGCTCATAGAAACATGGGGATGAAGAAATGAGCCGAGGCATGAAGAGCTCTTAGCTGGGTCTCTGCAGACACTTGGTGCTCACTCAGCGGTGGTTCCTGCGGCCAGTCCCAGGACCACACAGGGTGCTGCAGGAGGGACAGAGGCCAGGGCCCCTGGCTCCACCTCAGAGCTTTTCTTCCCAGCCTCTGCCTGCCTCACCAAAAGAGCAAAGGCACCTCGAGGGGCAGAGGGACATCAGACTGGGGAAGCTTAACATGAGGCTTGACAGATACACATGGAATTTTCTCCTTCCTCCTACTTGCCAAATGCTTGCTTTTTACCATTAAGAGTGTTTCCTATCATAAAAAAGCTTGAAATGTTTGCCCTGGCCAGTGTTGCTCAGTGGTTAGAGTGCCAGCCTGTGCACCACAGGGTAAAGGGTTCGATTCCCAGTCAAGGGCACGTGTCTGGGTTGCAGGTTTGATCCCTGGCCCCAGTCGGACGCATGCGGGGAACAACCAATTGATGTGACTCTCTCATATCGATATTTCTTTCCCTCTTTCTCTCTCTCTCTCTCCCCCCCCCCATCTCTCCCACCCTTCCACTCTCTCTAAAACCCAATGGGAAAAATATCCTCAGGTGAGGATTAACAAAAAGAAAACAAAACAAAAAAGCTTTAAATTTTAAAGAAAATTTAGATATTTTTATAAACTTGTAAATGATTCCAGACCCCAAAAAAGGGGGGAATAGGACTGATGGTGATCAAAGACTGCCATATATTTTAATTTTGAAAACTGTTCAGAGAACAACTGTATTAAAAGCTGTGCGTGCAGACGAGTGCTGAGTCGTTATCTAAGCCTTGGCCCTCTTCTCTGGACTGTTAGCGGAGCTGATGACGTGATTTAATAAAAAGATGACTAGCTCCCAGTTAAAAGGTACAGGCGTGACCCTCAGGCCTGACATTGCCTCACTGGCTGGACCCGGCTGGCTTTACTCTGAAGCCACTCCAGTCAGTCTTGCCAGCAGCTATTGGCAGGAGTGCTAACAATCTCCTAGGACACAACTCAGGCAGGGAGAGAGGGGAATGGGCACGAGTCTAAGCCTATGAACAGCTATGTACACACATGTGTGCATATGTGCACTAGCATTTTATATACAAATGTGTACCTGTGCTCACACTTCTCTGTGACTGTTGATGTACTTCCACATACCTATGGGCGTATGAGTGTGTGTGTACAGCTGTGTATGTGTATGTACTTAGGGTGGAAACTATAAAATGAGAGCCTCTATGACATTCAATTATTCAATCCTTAGTCCCCTTTTGCTATGTAGAGGTATCAGTTATCATCCAGTTGTGCAGCGTGGCCAAGGACACGACACATCCGAAGCTCAGGATCAAGCTGACCACTGGGAGCACAGCTCTGGGGCTTCCTTAAGATCAGTGCTAGGGGAGCTTCCACCCGCTGGAGCGGACTCCTCCACATGCACCAAGTAGTGCCCGGCCAGTGTCTGCATTTTGCAAAGGCGTGTGGTGGGGGCTGAGCAGCCAGAGGCTCTCACGGGGCCAGAACCACACAGAGCAGAGCAAGCAGCACCTGGCTCCATGCATGTTCCCATGGATGTGCTGCTATCAGAGTCAGAGACCGAGGGACAGATAACAGACAGACGGATGGTCAGATGCCAACGCCCAGGCTTGTCTCCTCAGTACACCCTGGGTTCTTCCCTTCTTCTAGAACTGGCCCCTCTCGCCGCTCCCTGTCTCCCTCTTCCTGCTCTCTCCTCCGACATCCCAGCACACAGCAGGGCCTGGAAACCTGCTTACTCGGTGTGCTGTGGTGAGAAACGGCGTCCAAGACCACACCTCTGTGAGAAGAAGCCTCAGCTACTCAGCAGGGTGGCTTCTGGGTTTTTCATTTTTAAAGCACATTCAGGATGGGCTGATGTTGGAGCCTGTGGAGTGACACCAAACCACCCCGCAAGCACCTGCTCGTGCTGCTGCCGCTTCTGAAATGCCCCTCCCCCTCGTCCCTACTCCCCATCCCCACAGGCCTGGTGCACTCCTACTCATCCCGGGTCAGCTCAAATTTGACCTCCTCTCTTTCGCTTTCTCTGACCCTCCCCAAGCCGTGCAGTATTCATTGCTCCCTCAAGCGCACTGCCTATTCCTCTGTGAGAGCTTATCCCTGGTACCTCAGCTGTTGACCTAAATGTTCCCAGAGGGCAGTCCTGGTTCCTGCCCTCGATCACCTAGAAGCCACCAGAAAGGCCTCCTTGTCCATGGCCCAGGAAGGGCGGGGCGGCTGCTCCTACCTGTACAGGAAAGGCGCCACCGTGGCAGTGTTGGGGTGGTTGTACTGCTGCTGGGGCTGAGGTAGCTGAACACTGACGGTGTTGCTTCCTGTGGTCTGGGTGGTCCCGATGGACCCACTGACAGTCTGGCTGCTGATGCTGTGGTTCAGGGTGGTCCCGCCGGGGCCTTTGCCTTCCGAGGACGCCAGGCTGGAGGAGGAACTGGAGTGTCGGCCGTCCAGCTGAGGCTTCTGCTGGGGGAGCCCCGAGCTCGGCTTCCCACCCCGGCTCCGCTCCCCATCCTTGGAAGGGGCAGGGGCACTTGGGGACTTCCCGGGCATGCTCTTCATCCCCGGTTTTGGTATTCCACTGAGGGAAGGGGCCGGGGCCTCCTTCTTGGCACTGCTGAGCTTGCCCCCTTTGGGGATGAAGCTGGCGATCTTGGAGGACTTTTTTGGCATCTCGGTCGCAGCTGCCCCATTGGGGTCTTCTTTGGGCCCCTCTTTGAGGTCCGGCCTCTCCGTCACAGAGGCTCTCTTGGCAAGGTCCTTGCTTTTCTCCTTTTCCTTCTCCCGCTGCTGTTTCTCCTTTTCCTTCTCATTGCCTTTCGGGGAACTCTTCTTGGTGGTCAGCGCCCGGCTGAACGTTCTCTGGGCAATGCCCTTGAGTGCGATCTTGGGGCTGCTGGAAGCGGGGCCCGCCGTGGAGAGCGTGCGGCCGGTGGCCTCCATCTCTTCGCTCTCTTCGACGCTGGACAGAATCTCCAGCCGCTCACAGCTCGTGTCCCGAGACCCTGGGCCCTCCCCTGCCTTGGAGCCCCCTTTGCTGTTGAAGAGCTTTAGCTTTTCCAGCATGGACTTCTGGGTGTTGGGCGCTGGCTTCAAGGCTTCGGGGCTGGGCCTGGGGGCCTCGGGCACAGGCTGCTTGACCGAGAGCATGGACGACGTGGCGCTGTGCTTCACGCTGATGGACTTGCTGCGCCAGGGCTTGGTGGCAGCGCTGGGCTGGGGAATGGCCGAGGAGACACCGCAGTTAGCAAGGGCGGAGCTGCTGCCACTCTCGAAAGAAGCAGGTGCACTTTCGCTCATCCCGGGGTGGGAGGAGGCTGGGCTGGCCAAGGGCTCTGCAGAGATGGGAGAGAGAAGGAAGACTGAGTTACACTGGTGGGCCTCACTGACGGCAAGGAGGGTCGGCCATGGTTCCTCAGCCGCTCGCTTCCAGCCCAAGTGCCTCAGGGCCCCACTCCCTGCTCTGTGCGTTACCTGAGGTTAAGTTTAAATCCTTCCTCCACTTCCTCCTGCTCTCCATCACTCACAGTTCACATTTCCGCACTTGCTGTGCAAAGGCACGCTGATCTGAGCATCAAATGTGCATGCACAGAGCACAATTAACACTGATATTTACGGAAAAACAAACAAACTCACACCTGCACCCCCACTGTGGTGTTGTAGGAAGGATGTAGGAAACGTCTACTGCTTTGAATTATTCAGCCCACAGCACCAGTTCCCAGTTATGGGAAACAATTGAGCATTATCCAACCCAACTGTAAGAAAACAATATAGCAGATACATGAAAACAGAACAAGAAAAAAAAAAAAAAAAGGAAAGGAAAGGAAAGGCCCTGGCCAGTGTGGCTAGTTGGTTAGGCACCCTCCTGTCCTATACATCAAAGGGCTGCCTGTTGGATTCCAGGTCAGGGCACATGCCCCATAGGGGGCATGCAGGAGGCAGCCGCTTGATGTTTCACTCTCACATCAATGTTCCTCTCTCCCTCTCCCTTCCTCTCTCTGAAAAATCAATAAAAATATTTGGGGGGTGGTGAAGGAAAAGAAGGAAACCAAGTACAATCTTCACAGAAGGATGATTACCCACAGAAGTTGCTAAGTCCTATCAAAGCAGATCCGTTTTCCCTGTTTGGCACTTTTAAAGAGTTACAAACACGATTCAGACTAGACTTAAAATAGGAAAGACTTTTCAGCTTAGCGTATAAGCCGGCATGGGGCTTCATTGTCACGGGTTATCTGAAAGTCAAGGCTTCCCCTTTCGCGCTCAGAGGGGATGTCCCCAGCCAGACTCTGCTCAGAAAAGCTTCAACATATTTCCAAACTGGAACTGGCATTTATTCTGGGAAGGGCGGGTTCCCAACTGGAGTTCTGCTCACCACCAAGGCAGCCGTTATCACGGACATGAGCACCGTAGCGCCCTCCTCAGGAATAGCCAGAACCATGCAGTCCTGGCTGCGAGCAAGGGCGCCCTCCGAGCCAAGGCAGCAGGAAGGCCTGTGGTGGCTGAGCCCCGTGCCCACCCGCACCCGCGTGCGCCCACCCGCCCGCCCGGTGCACGGAGCAGAGGGATGCGGCACTTCAGACCCCTGAGCGCACGTCCCTGTTTGCAGTCAGAGTGACACGACTTACCGAGCGGCAGCCACTTTCTCCCGAAACAACTCCCTGTGAAAAACTCTCCTACCGGAGAAGCTGTCCTTCCAATTGTCACAAGTGTTTTTGGTTAAACTGCTCATGTTTCTAATTAGCTTTTGTCATCCGTAACTGCTCCGGTGCCCAGAAGCCGGCAGGATTAACGGCTGCTTCTTCTGCTCTTTCTTTCCTTCTTTTCTCTCTCTCTCTAATACCTATCTTCCGCTGCCTTCTAGCAACAGAGTAAACTGTGTACAGAGCGGCTTTTTATGATTTAAAAGTCAACGGCCGCCCAAGCGGAGTGAAGGCAGCCCCTGTGTGGGACACGCGCGGTGCGGGGGTGGGGTGGGGGGGGGAGCTCCAGGCAGGGGAACGGCTTCCCTCGCTCTCAGCTGCTCAGGGAAGCCACAGCCCAGGGTGATCCAAAGCAGACCTCCCAATGTTTTAAAACACATACATCTTCCTGACTTACTGGGGATTTGGGTTGGGGTGGGGAGTGGGGGTGGGGTGCTGCACAATCCTCTCTAAGAAAACTCACGGGGCGGTGCTGGATCTTTTCCTGGGGAGGCCGGAGACTGGCTCGGAGACAGGCTCATGGCACCCACCCACACTGCCTGCCTTCCGAGCTCTCACAGCCTGGCGCTGCTTCCAGAGGGCCTCGGGGTGTCGGGGCATAGTGTTAGACGCACATGCGGTGAAGAGGGGATAACTGCCCAACTTTAGGGACGAGGAAACTGAGGTTCAGGGAGGGCTAATGAGAGACCCTAACTCATGCAGCTGGAAGCGAACATCTGTGGGATGGGAGCCCAGGGCTCCTGACACAGTGCTCCTGTGGGACCATATCACAGCAACCTCCTTTGAGGAAGAATACATGTAAACAACAGCCACGTGAAGGACGAGAGTGCTTTCCAGGCATCGCCTTTTCTATTGCGTAGGTGTGTTTATGACATCCGAGGTGAGGCCTGAGCCAGCCCAGACACTGGAAAGGAGGCAGCCTGTACCCCAAGAGGCCAGCTCTCTGGAGGAAATCCTCATGCCCTTCCAATGCCCAATTCTACTTCTCTTAGGACAGCTGTCTTCCCTTTACCAGGGGGGCTCAGACCTGGGGCAGAGCATTCATTCATTCAATATATTCATTCATATCAATAGTTACTCATTCAATGAGCACCTTAGTATGTGCAGACATGGTAGGCACTTGGGATACATTGATGACAAACAAAGATCCTTGCCCTCCTGGAGCGGATATCCTAGTGGGAGGGACAAACGACAGTCAACACCATTCACTGTATCATCTGTTAGGAATAAGTGCTCGGGAGAAGGGGACTTTGCAGCAGTCTTACAGGAACGACGATGTCACATCTAGAGGCACACCGCTCTTCCCCAAAGAAGTTTTAGGCATATTCCCCACTGACCATGCACTGACCATACACACATGAATCACTGGGCCGTCTCTGCTCCCACGCATTCCTTAGAACTCAGAAAGCTTGTTGGAAATGGTTTGATGAGCAATGCCCCTACCTAGCATCTCTGTGTATTTTTTAAAAGGTTTTTATTGATTTTTAAAGAGGGAGAGAGCGAGATGGGGAGAGAAACATCGATGAGAGAGAAACATCCATAGGCTGCCTCCTACACTCCATCTAGTGAGGATCAAGCCTGAAACCTGGGCATATGCCCTGACCGGGAATCAGACCAATGACCTTTCAGTGCATGAGGCAATGTTGAACCAAATGAGCCACACCGGCCAGACAACATACCCATCTGGAAATTAACCAACAACTAACTAGCTAAGGACTGACCCAGAGTTAAACAGACGTGAAATGTGCAGACTAACTGAAGATGCTTGTCTCCCTCAGGAAAGGTGCGGGGTGGGGGGAAAGGGCTCACACAATGTAGGCAGGACAGGCGTTCACAGAGTCACTTCTCAGGCCCTGCTGAGACAGCTCCCAGAACCTCCTACTTGTCTTTCAAACCCCAGCTCAGTGTCTTCTCCTCCGCCACACTGTCTGAGACCCTCCAGCTGAAGGAACTGTCTGGCTTGCATCACGTGGAATTGCTCCCTACTCTGTGTTTTCCTAAAAGACTGTCCATACCTCCCCATAAAAGGATTTTGGCGGGCCATCTACTTACACCAGGCACTGGAAATACAGAGTTGCATAAAATACAGCTGCTGCCCTCTATGAACTCACTGTCCAAAGGGGCAACAGACCTCAAAACAGAACACAGCAATCACATAAAGGGCTGTGAGGGCTGTGCAAGACCCAAGGACCGGCATCCACCAATTCTTCCTGGAGGGTTTGGGAAACCCTCACAGAGGAGGTGACTTGAGTTTGTCACGCTATGGGCTGGTTTCGTATTCCACCGGTCTGTGAGTTCCTCCAGGACAGACTCCCGCCCCTTCCTGATTCATCTTTGTGTCCCAACACCTGCCAGAGCCCCGGAAATGGTTATATAGTTAACCCTAGAACAACAGCTGAAAATCATATATAACTTTGACTCCCCCAAAACTTAACTACTAACAACCTACTACTGAGTGGAAGTCTTACCAACAACATAAATAGTCCATCAACACATATTTTGGATGTTTTATGTAATATATACACTGTTCTTACAATAAAATAAGCTAGAGAAAAGAAAATGTTATTAAGAAAATCACAAGGAAGAGAAAATACGTTTATAGTATTTCTTGGGGGAAATCTTTGTATCAGTGGGCCTACACAGTTCAAATCCGGATTGTTCAAGGGTCAACTATACATGGTTTCTGAATTATTGGTTGGTAGTTTTGACATTTGCAAGTTACAGTTAAGGCAATGGGAGACACAAGATTTGTGATCAGTCATTAGGGTTTTATTAAAACTTCTCAGTCTAAACTCAGAAAAACAAACAAACCCATACCCCAGGATCAGGGCTCAGAGCTTCAGAACTTCTACGTGGCCTTTAGCCTGGGCTCCCCTGGTTGTGAGATCCTGGGGGCATTTGAAGGACACGCATTACCGCTATAAAGGGAAGCGCCTGGAGATGCCTGTGCACTTGCTTTCCAGAAGTTCCCTAAGCAGGACGACAGGCAGCTGAGGATCAGATCAATACTCAGAGCTTATGTCATCGCCAAAATCCCCTTAAAGGTGAAGGGGGCTCAGGGTCCCGCGTGGTCTGCCCAGGTTCACTTGACACGGCTCTGTCACTCACCTCAGATGCTGGTGAAGTAGCTGGTGGGGCCTGCTCCTCTATCTTTGGAAAGCAGCCATTTTTAATACCAGGTGCTGAGATTCTGAGCACGAGTATTCTTACCAAGCCTCAGAGTTTGTCATCAACAAAGGGTGTGACCCTAGATATGCCGTTTTGCCCCTCTGTGCCCCAGTCGCCCCACTTGTAAGAAAGAGGAGGAGCTGTTTCCCTAGAGTCCTTTCAGCTCTATTTCTATCCCATCTCAGCGGGTCTCCACGTGGCCCTGTAAAGCTGGGCCACAACCAGGCCTGTCCCTCTGGCCCATGAACGCAGCCCACTCACCAAGTTCTACCGTCACCCTGAGCTATGACACACAGGGCTTCTCTACCTCTAAACAGTCCCCTCCACAGTCCTCTCAGAATGTTTACTGATCAATGGAGAAAACTGGTCCAGGTATAGTCAACCTTGGAGGAGTTGCTAGTGAGTTCAGAAATGCTAGTATTTATGAAGCAAGCATGGAAAAGAGAGGGTAGGGTGAATCCTTTAAAATTAAGAGCACTTCTCTCTCTGATAACGGAAAGCTCATTTCTTTTCTCATGTCTGAGAACCTTTGTTAGAGCAAAGGCATGGAAGAGGGAGAAAAGAACATCAGTAGTTGCCCAACACTGCCATGTGGACCTCTGAGATAGGTGACCTTGTTTTACAGGGCACATGGGTGAGCACTTTTATATTTTAAAAATTACATATTTATTTTGTTGCATATTAGGAAAGATAAATAGCTATCTATAAAGTTGCCGTTTCATGAATATTAAATGTAGATTAAATTTGAGTTGATTTAAGGAAAATAGGAAACAAACAAAAATACAAGTGGTTCACAGATTTGGCAAAAATCACACAGAAGGTTTGTGAAAGACTAAAGTTGGGGAAGCACTTTTCCATCAAACAAGAAATATTTACGTTATATTAAATCTTTTTGATGTAATCAACCAAATAGAAATCAAATCAGAAGGCGCGAATAAAGGCGAGGTTCAAAACTATTCTAAGATGGCTACTTTTAGAACTTTATACATATTTAAGCATGACATTTTGCTGAGAATGTCCAGGTAGGGCAACATGACTGGGCTTTGTTTAGCCAAAGAAAATTTTAAAAATAATGCCTTTCACAAGTTTTTGATTACTAAACATAGTCAGAATGACAGTTTACATCACACCCAATAAGTCTCAAAATACCATATGTCAAACTAAAAAATATCAAGACATCCTCTTAGGATGTACAGTGAACTCTGATATGTGCTGATCACAGGACCCCGGACAGACTTTATGTCTCACTAATGGACCAGACCGTGCCCAGCATACTGCACATCTCGGCTTGAAAAGACCAGCTTACAAGGTCCACCCACCACCAACTGACAAAGCAATCAAGAAGAAAAAGTCTCATTTGAAATATTGCAGCAAGAAGAAAAAGTCTCATTTGAAATATTGCAGACAGGATGCCTTTGAAGAAAGGCTTTTATTTTGTTATTTTTTTAAACGATTTAGGGAGAGCATGAATCCTCCTTTGGGGAGGGGAACAGCTTGGTTTTTCTGGCAACCAGCCTTCACCTTCCCTGACAGTAACCGAAATACTTCGTAAATGAAAATACTGTCCATCACAGATAAACAAGCGTGTCTTCCTCTCTCCCTCCACGAGGGCCAACACTAGCCCCGGGTCCCTCTGTCCCCAGCGTCTTAGTTCAGATCTGAGTTAAGGAGACGTTGGTGGTCTGGTCCCAATGCCAGCAGGTACTCAGGGAGGGTACTCCAGGCCTGTGGATCTCAGCTCCCACCACCCTACTGTGATTGTAAACCTGCCTCAGGGAGGTTTCCCTGCCTAAGTCTTCCCTGTAATCTTTAGGAAAAGGCCTGATAATTGGGCCTGGGAAAATGTTTGCAATTTCCTATAATTTGTTAAGGTGTCAATCTTGAGCATTTGAATGTGTTAGGGTAATTGAAACCAGTTGTGTGTGTGTGTGTGTGTGTGTGTGTGTGTGTGTGTGTGTGCTTTTTTAAGTACATAGACTCCAGGCGCAAGGGCTGGAGACTGTTTTCAGACCTGCTTAAGTCAATTTCTGTCCCACCCTGTGAGCCACCCTCGATCCACTCAGTGGTGCTGCAGGATGCCCTGAGCCTGGCCGGAGAAACTTTCTCAGAGCTGTTGTGACCAACGTCTACTATTAAGGGCACGGGCTTCAACACAGTCTTCTAACTCCTTGGAGAGAACCCTTGGGGGTAGGAAGAGAGAGGAAGAAGGCATGAGAATCACAAGGACAGTGAGAGGGCATGGAGTGAGGAGAAGTTGGACTCTGGGTCCATATGCTCTGAATCGTCTTGTGTCTACAATTCCACAAGCTCCTGGAACAATCAAGTTAGAACGAAGGCAGTGATTTACACAAACAAATCTTTGTTTTTAAAGTTGTTGTTAATTCAACCCCTGTCAAAATCCCAATGATTGTGGGTTTTTTTTTTTTTTGCAGAAATAGAAAAATCCATCCTAAAATTCATACAGAATTTCAAGCTACTCCAAATAACCAAAAACAATCTTGAAAAAGAACAAAATTAGAGATCGCATAAATCCAGATTTCAAACGTACTACAAAACTACAATAATCAAGTTTGTGTGATGCTGGCATAAAGACAGACATATAGACCAATGGAGTAGATAGTGAGCCCAGAAATAAACCTTTGTATATATGGTCAAATGATTTTCAAGACTATTCAATGGGGTAAGGAGAGTATATTCAAGAAGTGATGCTGGGAAAACTGGATATTCACAGGCAAAAAAAAAAAAAAAATGAAGTTGGATTAATACCTTATACCATATAAAAAATAACTCAAAATGGATCACAGACGTAAATGTAAGAGCTAAAAGTATAACACTTAGAAGAAAACAGAGGACAAAAGCTTCATGACCCTGGACTTGGCAATGGTTTCTTGGACATGACTCCAAAAGTAGAGGCAACAAAAGAAAAACAGATAAGTTAAACTTCCAAAAATTAAAAACATTTGTGCATCAAAAGACACTATCAACAGAGTGAAAAGGCAACCTATGAAATTGGAGAAAATACTTGCAAATCACATATATAATAAGGAATTGATATCCAGAATACAAAAAGAGCCCCTGTAACTCAACAACACAACAAACTGATTAAAAATGGGCAAAGGACTTGAATAGACTTTTCTCCAAAGACGATATCCAAATAGCCAATACGCACATGGAAAGATATTCACATCGTCAATGATCAGGGAACGCAAACCAAAACCACAATGAGATACCACTTCATACCTATTAGGATGGCTATTAAAAAAACAAAAACAGAAAATAAGTGTTATTGTGGGAATGTAAGATGGCACAGCCATTGTGGAAAACACAATGGCAGCTCCTGAAAAAAAATTAAACATAGAATATGATCCAGTAATTTCAATCCTGGGTAAATACCCTAAACAAAGTTAAAGTAGGGACTTGAACAGATATCTGTACACCTATGTTCACAGCAGCATTACACACAATAGCCAAAAAGGTAAAAGCAACCCGAGTGTCCATCAATGGATAAACAATAAACATTGTTTGGATGAATGAATGGACAAACTAAATGTGGTATGTACATACAATGGAATGTTAATTCAGCCTTCAAAAGGAGGGAAATTCTGACATATGCTATATCATAGATGAACTTCAAAGACATGCAAACTGAAATGGACCAATCATGAAAGGACAAATACTACGTAATTCCACTCATAAGTGGTACCTAGAGTAATCAAATTCATAGAGACAAAAGTAGAATGGTGGTTGCCAGGAACTGGGGGAGGACGGAATGGGGAATTATTGTTCAATGGGTACAGAATTTCAGCAGGGGAAGACCAAAAAGTTTGGGAGATAGATGGTGTAATGTTGTACTACAGTGTGAATGTACTTAATGTTTCTAATGATTGTTAGAGAGAAACATTGATGTGAGAAAGAAACATCAATTGGTTGCCTCTCATGTGTGCCCCAACCGGAATCAAACCCACACACAACCTTTTGGTGTACGAGACGATGCTCCAACCAACTGAGCCACCTGGCCAGGGCCAGTACATTATGTTTTTAAATGGCTAACATGGACAATATTATATGAGACTAGAGGCCCTGTGCACGAAATTTGTGCAATGGGGGGGGGGTGTCCCTCAGCCTAGCCAGCACCCTCTCCAATCTGGGACCCATCGGGGGATGTCCGACTAAACTGGCAGTTGGACATCCCTCTCACAATCCAGGACTGCTGGCACCTAACCACTCGCCTGCCTGCCTGCCTGATTGCCCCTAACCGCTTCTGCCTGCTGGCTTGATCGCCCCCAACTGCCCTCCCCTACCGGCCTGTTCACTCCAAACTGCCCTCCCTTGCTGGCCATCTTGTGGCAGCCATCTTGTGGTGGCTATCTTGTGACAACGTTGGGATGGCCATCTTGTGATGACGTGAGGGTATCGCACGAGGGCCACCTAGGCTTTTATTAGTATAGATATATTTTATTACAATAAAAAAGTAAGAGTTGTGTTTGGCTGCAGGTAACAGAATTCTGACCACCATGGCCTACACAGGTGAAGGGTTCACTACTTTTTTTCCAGTGCTTAGCATGGGCCTTGCATACACAAAGGGCTCAATAAATGCTGGTTAATTCTTTTTAAAGTTTCTCTGTTAGTTTGATGGTTAATGAATCATGTGAAATTGTAAAGTTTTGAGTATTACCTTATCAGTGCTATTTCATTCTAGCTTGAAAAACAATTGCTTTAACGGACTAGTGGTCCTCTAACAAACCCTGGCAGGCACATAAATTACACCACTTGGCTTTTCCTCCTTAACTTGGCCGTCACTAACTCTTCGGTCAAGCTCTTTCCTCGGACTGGGATGCCTCAGTGCCCCCTCATCGCCTCACACCCATACCCAACCTTAGCCCCCCGTCCCCCTTCCCTGCCATTTCCTCTGGGAAACCAGAAGCCACCCCTTTTCATCTAAAGAGCCACAAGGCCCTGTGGGGCTTCTCTGGGGTCCCTGACCCTTGCTGGCCTGCACAAGTGGTTAGCAGTTGCACTCAGCTTACTTACAAGAATGGCTAATGCACTAATAGGTGCCCAGAAATGGTTGTTGAAAAAAAATCAAACAACAAAAATCTATTACTCACACTGGACCCCTCCATATGGTTCAAAATTAAAATCAGGTGTGCCTGGCTTTCCCCTCTTAGCTAACTGTGCCAGCTGTTCTCTTTAAAGCTAAATGAACTTAGAAGACTAGAAACCTTGGTGATGTTTGTGATGCTTTCAATGATCTTTTTTTCTTCTTCTATGTACGGTGGAATTCTTGCTACACGGGTCACTGCAAATTCCATGTACGAGTACTCCAGTGTCTGTGCAGGTGTGACTCAAATCAATGTGCAGGTTGTAGAAGTGTGTTATCATAACAATGAAGCTGCCTCTTTCTGCATGACCATGAAGTTCCCTGCTGTCCTGATGACTTTCTCACCCAGGAGGCAGTGGGAAAGAGGCCCTCAACAGCTGGGGCAATGGCAGTGATATTTCTTTTTAATACATGACAAGGTAATTCTTTTACTTCAGTAGCTTATTTTGGAGAAAACAAAGTGAACGAGGGTTAATGTGGTCACTTGCTTCTCTGTTGGTAACTAAAGGGCCGTAAAAGAAAATAAGGAAGTATCATTTTCCTACACAGTTTCCACTACCTTTCTTCCAGTTTCACAAGGCATATTTTCAAACCCCACTTACTGGCATAAAGAACCGGTAAAGCCAAGCAAAGGCTAGACTTGCTGGAAGCATTTGTATATAGCCGGGCTTATGTTTCACCTTGTAATAGCAGCTTAAAAGGAGAATGCATTCTTAAAACCTCACCCTCCCTCCCACACACCCTGCACCTCAAAAGGTGCCCTACACATATTTTTGAAATCTTCCCACTCAGCTGGATAAGGAGACATTGTTCGACTGCTGACATTTCAAGGAAGATAACTTAAAAAAAGTGTTCCTGTTCTTTATCTTTCATTTCTTGAAGCCAGATCACCCATGAAACACCTCCTTCCTCTCTTTTGAACTTATTTGCTCAAAATCCCAAGCAACATGTTTCAGGAGAAAGCTTTTGTTCTAATTGGCCGAGCCATTTCTCTATCTTGTACCATATATGGCTATGAAAAAGTACAAAACTGGCTGCAGGAAACCTTCTCTTTTTTTAAAGGGTGTATGAAATTTTAGAGATTATAAACACTTTTCAGGGGGCCGGGCTCATTCTTGCAGGAGGTCACTGTCCACGCTAACAGCTCTTCGGCAGGGTGCAGCAGTTGTACACTATTGCCAATCCATCCCTCTAAGACACAGTGAGCTAAGGCAGTGGTCGGCAAACTCATTAGTCAACAGAGCCATATATCAACAGTACAACGATTGAAATTTCTTTTGAGAGCCTAATTTTTTAAACTTAAACTTCTTCTAACGCCACTTCTTCAAAATAGACTCGCCCAGGCCGTGGTATTTTGTGGAAGAGCCACACTCAAGGGGCCAAAGAGCAGCATGTGGCTTGCGAGCTGCGGTTTGCCGACCACTGACCTAAGGAATTCCGCAGGCCCCTCCTCTCAGATCCCAGCCCAACCTTCCTGCTTTCTCCTGGGGCAAAGGACTGCCACTCAGAGATAGGAGCCTCCAAACCAATGTTAAACCAAAATGCTTTCCACTGAACGACACAAGTAATAGAGAGAAGGGATTCTAGGGTCACACACATTTGGAAAACAGAGGGCTAAATAGAGGCATACCTCGTTTTATTGTGCTTTGCTATATTGTGCTTCACAGATTTTGCTATTTTTTTCCCCAAATTGAAGGTAATACCCTCTCCACGCCATCAAAAGAATTATGATTGCCTTATTGCAGTACTCTATAGCAGTGGTCTGGAAGGGAACCCACAGTATCTCCACGATAAGTCTGTAGTAGTCAAACAGTGTCCTTGCCTGCAGGACTTCTCAGAGTCTTTACTGTGCTTGCTTACACTGGAAATATGCAAGATGACAATGGGATGGTATGATTCCTTACATGTATTTTTGCTGCCATAGAACTGATTTTATGGAAGAGCTTAAGGAAATAGCCTATTATGGGATGCAATTTGGTAAACACGGTCCTAGTGGAGAAAATGGGAACAAAACTCAAATCAGAGAAGACAGCTGTTCAACAGGCTACAGCCACTAACCAGGAGAGCTACACAAGGGAGAAGGAAGAGCATAATCCCCCGTTACTCCCCCTCCCCCGCCCCGAGAAGTTACAATCTAATAGACTGTGGAAGGATTTCATGATATGCACTCTGGGCATTCAGCATCCTTAATGTGTACCTGTTCCCTTTTATTTCAAAAGGATTAGTGGGAGGCTCTTCACTAAAGCCCATGACTGCATGAAAACAGGAAGCAGGCATTCTGGCTGCACCGTGATATGCCCGAAGAAGAGATTTCTATCAACAGTTAGGCTCACTGTGACTCAGCCCCACAAGCACTGATGTGTTCTTGGCCTGTGTTAATAGAAGAATCACATTCAGAACAAGGGAGGTGAGATCTTATGCAGCTGTGCACAGCTCAGATGCAAGCTAGAATGGTGAAATCTTCAGACTTTTGGACCTGGGAAGGCTTCTTAGAGATCTGCTATGAACTCACCCATTTCCCAACACAGGGACATGCCTTAGGCAGGTAATGCCTTCTCTGGGGTCTTGCAGTTGATAAATGGCACAGCTGTTGTTGAACTTGGGACTCTGGAGCTGGTTAAATAAAGTAGCTTTGCTGGTCCTACTCCCCAACCCACCAATTCAGAGCGTCTGGGAGGGACCCAAGTGGCGGGAGTGCTAGCTGTCGTCCCTGTTGAAGTGCAAAACCCAGGTATTTAAGAATTCCAGTCTTCCTACAACACTGAGAAATGGTAGCTTGCCAAGGACCAGAACTAGAAACTGAGGATGACCCTAATCACTCTCAATAAGGAGCAGCCTAAATGACTGAGACATCAGGCGTGGAGAAGAGGACTTAGGATAAGGCAAGTATTCCAGGAACTCACATCACCAAGGTGGCTTTCCTTTCTCTTTGATTTTTCTGCCCACTGACCCTGAACAGAAATTTAAAAAAATAGGCCCATGGCTCATGTCGGCTCTGAACAAGAGTGTGTGGACAGTGAGAGGCCAAGGACCCATGACAGCACTGGGGGTGGGGGTCCCAGGTTCCACGGAGAGACGTAGGGACAGCCAAGGAGGGGCCAGAGCTGGGGAAGGCAGTGTTCATAGCAACTATGGAAAAGGGGAGCGCAGCCAATCTGTTTTTATATGTTCTCTGCTTTACTTCTACCAGAGCAGCTCTCTTACATGTAAGATTTTATTTGACGTAAGATTTTCATAGGAAAAAAACCTATAACAATATTAATAATTATATGTTAATAAGAATAATAGCCAACATATATGGAGCCTGTACTTTGTGCCAGACACTGTGCTAGAAAGCATTTTTAAAAATATGTTTTTATTGATTTTTAGAGAGAGAAATGGAGAAGGAGGGAGGGCAGGAAGGAAGGAGGGAGAGGGAGAGGGCGGGGAGAGAGAGAGACAGAGAAACATAGATGGGTTGTCTCCCGCATGCACACTGACCAGGGATGGAACTTGCAACCTGGGCATGTGCCCTGACTGGGAATCAAACTGATGACCTTTAGGCGTACAGGACAGCACTCAACCAACTGAGCCACACCAGCCAGGGCTAGAAAGCATTTTTATTGTATTGACTTTTCATCTACAAGATAAATCCAGTGAAGGAGATAATGATGGTTCCATTTTACCAAGGAGGAAACTGAGTCATGGGGCTTTAGCAGGTTACCCATGTTCAAACAGATGAGGGCCAGCCAACTTTAATTCAAGTCCACACTCCAGCGGCTCTCCTAGTCTGCCCTGCCTTCAGAGGAGACAATGAACTGGACTCTCAATGCACATGCTCCTCTCTTGGGACAAGATACAGCATTTTCATCAAGTCTTCTGTCAATGGTTTTCAGAGACTCAACAGCAAAGTTCTCCAACCTTTAACTCCTTCCCTGAGGAAAAAGGGAATTTTTCCCTCCAGGAGGTTCTTTTTAAAAATGGGGCTGTCAAACACTAAGCAATAATTCAAGTATGGTTTTTGTTCTTCAAAATGTAGGATGCTGGCAAAATGTAATCTTTCTGCTATTATTTTTTCTGCCAATCAAAATCAGAAGCCAACCAAAGACCTAACTTACTAGATTTCTCCGGGGGAATCAATGCGGAAACTGAGAGCTGAATTGGACTATTATTCACTATCAGTGATTGTATTATGCCAAATGTGCAGAAACAGAAAGAAAAAGAACAGTCATTTATCTGGATTCTGCCAAGAGTGCAGACACTCAGTATCAGATAGATCAAATGATTTCGGGGCTTCGTGGATGTCACTGATCCACACAGCGCTCTCCCAGACTTCTGAGCCTTTTCACCTGACAGTTGTCTTCTTAATAAAAAAACAGAATTTCTCTTCTGAGGAAACAAAATACAGCGAGGTAGAAAGTGCCCCTGGAGACTGCTCACAGGCTTGACTCACCCAAATCGGGAAGCAATTTCCTCCAGGTGTCTGCTTTGTTTTATGCAACAGGCCTGGCTGTGACAAGCTGGGGGTAGACTGCGTTTTCTTAAATGGCGCACTCATCTTAGTAACTCTTCTGTGAGGCTAAGACATCTTTTAAAAACAAGACAATTGTGACGAAGCGGGAAGCATGCCAAGGTCATTGCCGTATTTTGCACGGTGCTCTTCGCACCTCCTGGAGAAGTATGCAACAGCAGCACTTTGTGGATGGGGTCAAGTCCAACTGAATAGCTTGGTACCCTGGAGTGGGTTACTTGGGCTAGCTGAGCTCCAGTTTATTCATAAGTGAAAATAAAACTAACACCAGTGACTATCATTTACTGAGTGCTGACCATGTGGCAGGTACTACTGTACTGTGCTAAGTGCTTTAAATTATTTCATTTAACGAATTCATTTAATTAGTGATTTCATTCATTCAAACATAAGCAAGCGATGAAATGGATTTAACTGCAGCTCAGACACGTTAGCAGCTTGCCCAATGCCATGACTAGCGATTGGTAGAGCGAGGCTTTGAACACAAACGCCTGTGCTTTTCATCCATGGACTGTACTGCGGGGCGATGGTGACCAGAGCGTTCTGCCTTCCCCACGAGGAGCAGAGGGGCAATGATGGGAGAGCACCCTGCAGAAAGCCTGCACACAGATCTTCAATCCCCTACAAACATTGAGCTTTCTCAGAGTGAGGTACAGCTGTGGCAAATGTTGGTGGAATTGTCTTCCATAAGCAGAGCTGGACCAGGGGACCCCCTAAAAGCCCTCTCTGACCCAACTCTATAGAGGAAGAGACAAGTGCCCTTCCCAAGGCCCTGTGCAGTCTAAACTCCCCAAATTTTGCAAGGAGCTCCCCACAGCACTGCCCAGGCAAGCTGCAATCACTGGCAAGCTCCCGGTTCCTCTCCCTACCAGGGCCCCGTGTGCCTCGTCCACCTCACCAGGCTCTCTGGAGGCAGCCCAGTTCACACACAGCTCTGCTGTCTGCCATGATGACTCAGACACTCCTGGCAACATCTGCTCTGTTTCCGTAAGACTCAAAGGGCTCTTCACATGAGTGCGGGTGAAAGGGATTCAAGGGGCTTCTCACCCGTGCGCAGGGCTCTGAGACGTAATGTGGAAACCAGGCTCGCTCAAGAACCAGCTTGGAGGATTTAATGCACACTTACTCACGCCAAAGCTCATTACACGCTGTACCAGGGGATCTCTGTCATCTTGAATAAAAAATTCTGGAGGTATAATAACCAGAGGTATGATTGGGGCTCGAAGTGATTTGGAGATGTTTCTCCTCGGAATCTTAAAAGAACCACAACATGCAGTGTTTGTTCCTCCATTAATCCTTTCCCATCCCATCCCTCCAACATTTTGGACATGTCTGTTCCAGGAACTTTCCCAGGTGCTGGAGATAGAGCAATGAATGTATGGTCTACGCCTTTAAGGGGTTCTAAATCTTGGGGGTGAGAGAGACCATGAAGCGGAAGTAACAACAAAGTGTGGAACTGTTGTGATGGGATGTTCATGGAGCTGTGGATCACAAAGTGGTGACTTAATTGTGCAAGTCAAGAAAGCCATTTGAGCCAGGGTTTCCCACCTCTGCATAGAACATTTAGAACGTAATTCTTCACAAAGCATGAAAAGGAAATGAAGTGTCTAGAGACCGAAACCTAGTGATTCCAATCAAACTCTGCAGGACAAAATTCCCAGATTCTCCACTTGATCAGGGTAAAATCTGGTCAGCCAAATGCATTCATGGTACTAATCACAATCAGTAACTTCAGGGGCATATCCACGGCACCCAGGCATAATGAAAATCGGGACACAGACACAGTCAGAATGTTATTCCTCTTGCTCACCCAGCATACATATACTCGCTTCATTCAGCACACTTACTGAATTTATCTCTACACTGAAGGATCAATACTTACAGTCCCAGACCAGGCTGGAGAAAATAGACCTTCAGACTCGACTCTTTCATTCTTCCCCAAAGCTAGCTGACAAGCCAAAAGCAATGTTGATGGTTTCAAATAATATCACTGACTACTGATCTAGTCTCTCCCTGCTATCAATCCAGACACCACAAGTTCAAGGCAATGGCTAAACTTCCTCTATCAAGAGACACATATCGCCATGACAAAGATGGGAATGAGTGACAGAGACCCCAATGCAATTTTATACTCTCAATTTGGGACTTAAAGGAGGAAATGAAGGCAGGAAAAGACAACTAATATGAGCTCCACACTGGCCAGGACTGAGCTTGGCATCTGGTTTCCGTCCTTAATCTTCACAACCGCCTCCTGAGAAGGGCAGTATCAAGCCTGTTTCACAGAACAGTGAACTCAGGCTCAGGGAGGTTGAGTACTGGCCTGACAGCACACAGCTGGTGAGGGCCAAGGTGAGATTCAAGCTGAGTTCTGTGCAACATGGAGGCTAATAGTTCGTTGCCTCAGCTTCATTCTCTTTTGTAAAAATTAATGGAACTGTGGGACCAAAGCTATGGAGTGAGGGATGAGAAGGGGGTAGCAGAATATTTCTTGGCAGCCACTGTTTGTTAGGGCAACAAAAGCACCAGGATTTGTTAGGATGGGAGAGTTGTCTCTGGTTGAATTCCTTTACAAGCCACTTCAGCCTGGGCAAAGGAAGTCCTGGGGAACCTGAATATGGGGACAATTGTCTTGCAGAAGGAAAAGAACTGCTTGCTTAGATCAAAAGGAGGAAAAAGAAGTGGGCAGGACAAGCAAGCTAGGGGACATGTGAGATGTAACATTTCCCTCCCTGTGGCACCACAATAAACTCTCAGAAAAGTTACTAAAAAAATAGGAACTGAGTGCTATGAATGGCCATTCCTTGGAAACTAACAAGAAAGTAGGCTTCTGTGTTCAGGGTATTGGGGTGGAATGGAGAAAACCTTCACAGAGAGCAGCTGGGGAAACAGTTTCTGGGATCGCACAGAAATCCTGAGCGGGGTTACAGGCAGACATCAATCAGCTCTCCCAAGAGCAGGAAGGTCTTTGCAAGTATTGGGGCTGGTTGGTTAGGACGGCTGACCTCTCAGTTACCCAGGCATTGCCACGGTCTGCATCAAGGGCAGCCCTGCATCTGTTCCTCCCTTTCTTAGTCTGCTCTCCTTTACCTCACAGCACCCCCACCTCTCTCCCCTACTTCTCCCTGTGAGGGTCACAGCCCAGCTCATCCTTTTCTCATCTCTTCATCCTCATCCCTTACAGGTCGTAGCCCCCTGTGCCCACCGTAAGCCTGAAACAGACTCAGCTGACTGTAAGTGAGTATCTTCTCCTCTAGGACAGAGGTCAGCAAACCAGGGCCCAAAAGCCAAATCTGGCCCACCATTAATTTTTGTAAATAAAGTTTTATTGGAACACAGCCATGCTCCATTCATTTACATATTGTTTATAGTTGCTTTCTCACTATAATGGTAGAACTGAGCAGTTGCAACAGAGGCCTTATGACCCACAAAGCCCAAAATATTTACCATCTGGTTATTTAAGAGAATGTTTGCTAAGCCTGGCTCAAGAATACTAATTCCTTCAGGCTAGGGACCCTGTTTCATTCATTCTTTTATCTCCAGCACCTGATAAGAATAAATGTTACTTAAGTGGGTGAATGCATGCATGAGGGTTAGAGTAGTGTCATTAGTAAGGAACCTAATATAGTGATTATTGCAAAAAGGATAATCAGAAATGCTTTAAATAACCAAGAAGAGAGAAGCTAGCTAATTGTGTTTTCTAGTTAAGCCAGTTAGCAGCAATAACAAAAGCCTTTTATGTTTTAATGTTCATTGATTTGTTTTGTTTATTTTCCCTCAAAAGCATGTTATTCCATTTCCCTTCCTCAGTAAACTTGGATCTAATTGAAAATTCCATGTGATGCTTCAGGCTGCATTTCTGAACATTAGTATCCATTACTGAAAATCACAGCTGTAGCTTTTAGATGTAAGGTAATCCATCTTCCAGTTAAATGCGAGTTACTGTGTTTTGGTACATATCCCAAAAATATAAACTTATTTCTCCATCATTTTAATTATTAATAACAGCTCAATAACTTATTGAGCATATATTGTGTAAAACTCACTGTGCTAAGTACTTTACTTGGATTGCCTAATTTACTCCTCACAATATCCAAGAAGCAGATACTGCTACATCCCCAATTTATAGATGGGAAAATGGAGGCCTGGAAAGATTAAGTAGCTTGTCCAATGTCAAAGGTCAGGTACACATCTTCTGGCTCTAGTGTCTGAGCTTAAATAATCATTCTATAGCTCATTCACTCATTCATTCACTCTACCAACAAATGTTTATTTGAAGTCTCTGCATACCAAGTTCTGTGTTGGCAATAGAGAGAGGAGAACAAGGCCCAGTCCCCGCTCTCAAGGAGCTCACCTGCTAATGAAGGACAGACAAGATAACCATAAGGCATGGGGAGGATGACTGGGGATAAAGGTCAGGGTGCTGTGGGAACTCAGAGAAGGGGTTTCACACCCAGTCCCGGGGGTCAGGAAAAGCTTTCTAGAGGAAACAAAGTCTAACCTGGAACACCGAAGAGGAATTAGAAACTTGGTGGGAAGAATAAGGAACGAGGAGTGCAGAATGCATTTCAAACAGAGAGCAGATATGTGAGAGTATACGTGCCCTGCACGAAACTGCTCACTGCTCCACATGGCGGAAACTTCACATGAGAAGGCAGGCCAGCTCACAGGGGTTTTGTAGGCCAGGGTGGCAAGTATCCACCCTCCAAATGGTCAAACAGAGAGGAAAATGATAAAAGAGTGTTCCAAGGTCCATTCTAGAGCAGGGTAGGGAGCATCTGGCCCATGAGCCATATCATTTGGTCTGACCCTGCCAAGGAAACTGCAGGCGGGTCTCAAAATTCATTAAATCTAGGAGCTTTTTTTTCATAAAAACGTAATTTTTAAGTTGATAATTTTGTATGGCCTGTGAATGATGTTATAAATATCCAAATGGCCCTTGGCAGAAAAAAGGTTCCCCACCCCTGCTTTAGAGGTTCTCCCGACTACAATTTCCCCCCTCTCAAGAAAAGTCATTTTCTTCTTTATGAAAATAAGACAATTTCTTATTTGGGATTTCACCCTACCCCTACCCTACCAAAAACTAACCCCTGATGGACTCATTGAAACCATTAGACTAGCTGTGCCCCAAATTTAAATCACTGAATTGGTGCAGCAAAGTTGTGTCCCATTTTTGAGTTAAATCAAATTATTCACTGGAGGGACTAGCTACCAAGCTTTGGAGAGGGAGGAATGTGAAAAAACAATATGATTTTAACAGCTGGTACCAGAGCTCCTCTTAGAAGCTTTGTTTGGGAAATACCTTGGATCTAGGCCATTCCAATTGTGGAAGATGAGGCGGTGGGGGTGGGGTCTGGAAGGAGACAAGAAGACAGAGATAAATTGCTCTGTATAAGAAAGGGGAAGGAGAGATGGACACTGAACAATGCAGTAGGTCCAATATTCCATTTTAATCTGTTTGTATTGCAGCATTGTAACCCCTCCATGGCCCTAAACCTCCAGGAAAAATCTACCATGCACCCAAAGCCTTATGTCACTCTTTTGAGGATCGAGTGAGTTGGGTCGGTTCCAAAGGGCAAGAGAGGGATATTGCACATGGAATGGTAAGATGCATGATCTACAAGCTCAAGTATTTCAGCAAAATAGGAACTGACCAATAGTGTGCTTACTGCTCAAGATCATTCTTCAAATTAGGAGCAGACCTGGGACCAGCGCTGGGGCTGTGTGCCTCCCTCCCTCGTGCCTCCAAGTCCTTCTCTCAGGGAAGGACAGGCACAGACTTGGCTGGCACTGGGCAGGGGCTCCCACAGGTGGCTCTGGTTAAACTTTAACATCTGAGCAGCTTGCCATTTGGAGAGATTCTGACTCTCCCCGCAAGAAAGGGAAGAACTCTACCAGGATGTATGTGAGCATGAGAAAGCCAGCCACCGGCCCAGCCAACAAGAGAAGACTCACCTGGGGTGGTCAGCAGCAAAGCAATGAGCAGATAGACTTCTCCAAGAATTGCCAAGGAAGTGGATGGAAATAGCGGGCTGATGGGATATTCCTGACTGAAAGGAGCCCCCACACCCATGTTGATGGGCAAGGAACAGGAAGAGCAGAGAAAGGAGGCCCTTTTAGGTTCTTAATACATCTCCAAACACAAAAATACAAAGTGTACAAAGATGATGTTTCCCTTTCATTGCAATAAAGATCAAATTAGGCATCCTCAATGTTTTTCCAAGGATTTCTGGCCTGGTTATGTTACAGAAACCAGGGCAGGGTGATTCAAACCTGCTGTCCATACAGAGGAAAGGAGAGAAAGGCCAGCAATTCTGCAGCTGCCCGGCCAGAGTCCTGGAGAAGCTGCTGTCACAGAAATGCTGACGCACAGAAACAAGCCAACTTCCAGAGTAGGACTTAAACCAAATAAACCCGAAGGCTATCGATTTAGGAGGCGAGCCTTAAAATAGCAACCAGGAATGCGTGAGTTCCCTCGGACAACTCAGATGACATGCCCCATCCCCGCCTTTAGTCAAACTGTGCACTGAAAATGTCTGTTTAGTCAAGTTTCTGAGTTGCCAATATGTTTTCAGGTCATGGAAGTCCATCTGGATGCAAACATACTGGGTGAGCAAATGCACAAAGGGATTCACTTGTAGGGTACCCAGAGAAATCAGACAAAATTTGGATCCCCAGGAAAATCATTCCAGAGTTAGGAAGAGGAGTACCCACAGTGTCATGCCCCCAAGGTGAGGATTTCCAGTGAACCTAATGGGATGGTCTTCAGGAAGATGGTATTTGAAATGGACTCTGAAGGATGCATTTTCTTTAAAAAAAAAAAAAAATATATATATATATATATATATATATATATATATATATATATATATATATTATTGATTTCAGGGAGGAAGGGAGAGGGAGAGAGGATAGAAACATCAATGATGAGAGAATCATTGATTGGCTGCCTCCTGCACACCCCCTACTTGGGGATAGAGCCAGCAACCTGGGCATGCACCCTCCTTACTAGGAATCAAAGGAACCGTGATCTCCTGGTTCAAAGATCGATGTTCAACCACTGAGCCATGCCAGCTGGGCCTTTCTTTAAAGGCGTGTCTATTTTGTGACGGGTTATGGGACACAGCCATTAGCAGTGACCAGTCTCATGGGGGGATAAGGAGAGTCAGGCATTCTGAAATATTACAGTTAAACACTGTTTGTTTTTTTCCTGTTTCATTTAATTAACATTTTAGTAACCAGCAGCACAGATGGTAAAGTCCAAACGTGATTGATTAGGTGGAATGTAAATATTTGCTCAAAGCTGCGGGTGTTTGAAAGCAGAGCAGCCTTTCTCAAGAGATACAGAAATGCATGAAAATCTCTTTTTTTTTTTTTTGCAGTCCCCCCCCCCCTTGCAAATAAAGAGGGGGAAATGTCCTAGAGTCCAGATCTCAATTTCATTTCTACTCTTTTTTTTTTTTAAGTTACAAAACCAATTGACCCTAGCCCAACTTGCTCTTGAGAGTTCACTAATCAAAACACACACACACACACACACACACACAGAGTTCACTAATCTTTATTTAATGAGATAAAATTAAGAATCACTACCCAACGAACATTTGCTTAAAAATTAGAATGTAAGCACCAAAACAATTTCCTCGGTGGAGCTCTACCCTGGCAGAGGATCAGCGATGAAGTCCCTGCAGCCCACCTTCTCACCAAGGAGACCTGGCTGCCACAGTGGCTGCAGGAGTCATCACATGCTCATGAAGGCAGAGCTGCCTTTTGCTAAGAGCCATTGAAACTCCCTGGGATGTAGCTGTCCCAGGTCTACATCACCAGAGCTCCATCAGGGCCCTCATGTCCACAAGTACATCTGTCACTGGGTCCTGGTGGGCCTTCCCTTCTACTGTTAGCCCACCACCATGTCAGCAAAGCTCCTTGGGCAGAACTGTGTGTGTCTCCTGCCCTGGGCTGGGATTTATCGCTCCACAGTGCCAGGAAAATGGATTTCTGCCCTGACTGGCCTGTGTGGGCCCACTGGGTCATTAAAAGGATTCTAGTACCAATTCCCATGTGTAAGTGTATGTGTGGGGGAGGTGTTCTCCACCTACCCAAGCAATTCTCCATCATCAGCTGGGTATCCTACAATTCAACTCAATTCTGACACTATCTGCCTGAAGATAGCATCAGATCCCACAGGTGAAGGGCTCCCACAAGACTATCCCTCCCTCAACCTCAGATACCAGCTGCAAACCCAGATTGCCACCTATGCTTCTGACTGACTGGCAATAGATTGCAAGTTCCCATGATCCTCTTTCTTGGATTTAATTAATTTGCTAGAGCAGCTCACAGAACTCAGAGAAACATTTTACTCACTAGGTTACTAATTTACATATATAAAAGCCTAATATGCAAAGTGTGCCCTCAGGAGTTCAATGACTGGGAATTTGATCGCTCACTATGATGTGCGCTGACCACCAGGGAGTGGCGCAGAATGAAGGAAGGCCCCAGTCGACAGCTGGCAGCTGCTAGGGACCCTACCCGTGCAAGAATTTCATGCACTAGGCCTCTAGCTTATTATAACAGGAACAGCCAGATGGAACAGATGCGTATGGTAAGCTCTCTAAATCAAAGGCTCCATTACATAGGCATGACTGATTAAGTCATTGACCATTGGTGATCAAACACAACCTCCAGCCCCCCACCTCCCTTTTAAGCCAAGAGGTAGAACTTAAAGTTCTAATCCGTTAATCACAAGGTTGGCTTCATTGGCAACCAGTCCCATCCTTAAGTGCCTTCTCAAAGTCATTAACCCAATAAGACACCTCTATGCCACTCATCCCTTAGGAAATTCCAAGGGTTTTAGAACCACTATGCCAGAAAAGAGGAAGAAGACCAAATATATATCCATTATAGATCACAATATGACAAGCATCCACTGTCCAAGACAGATTTGGAATTGTCCAGGAGTTTGCACAGTGAGATGACTGGGCAGAGCACTAAATAGGCTGAGGAAATCTGGGTCCTAATCCCATTCCAGCCACCATCTCTTTTTTCAATAAGGATTTATTGAACATAGCAAAATGTTACCTGCCCTCAGAGAACTCAGAGTCTAGCACTGATTTGCTGGGTGGAATTGAGAAAGTCATTTTGGCTGCTTCAGACAGACACATGCCCACACTCATCTTTCATTTCCTTGATCACACCACGCTCTCTCTCACACCCTAGTCACTGGGCATGTTCCCTCCTCTCCCTCTATGCAGTTAAGTCACCATGCATCTAGTGCAGCCATGGGCAAACTACGGCCCACGGGCCGGATCCGGCCCGTTCGGCTGTTCTATCCGGCCCGTGGAGCCGAAAGAGCAGAGGGTTCTCTTGCTCTCCCCTCCGCTCCTTCACCAGCAGCAGTGTTAACTTGGCAACGTCGGGAAACACGACCACAGCTCCTTCTTCTGAGTGGGCGGACTTATATCCGCCCATTCAGTAGAAGGAACAACCTCTCAATCTTCCAGAGGCTCCTTGTAATGCCCGCGGACGCGTCCCCCGACATCACCCTGGGAATGCGTAGACACGTTATCGTGGTGATGTAGGGAGACACGCCCCTGGAGAGCACAGTATCAGAGCATTAGCTAAAAAGGTGACCAACAACACTGTTCCCACTGAAGTTGATGTTTTAAAGACCAAAAACCTTTCAACCCAGTCTACATTGCCATCTACATCTATGTCCCGGGCATAATTTGGAAGTTGCACTAAAGAAAATGTTTAATTTACTGTTTACACATTTTGTTCTTTTCTATTTGTTTTAGTTTTAAATTATTTTATTATATTTAAGTTTAATTTGAAAGGCTTTTGTACCTTTCCTTTGTTAGGCAATTTTATTTTGCCTTTGCCATCTTCAATATAAGGTATGTTATTGTGCTATGATTCCTCCATTTTTTGAAGTTTCAAATTATAATAATTAGTGTTTACATTCTTCTTGTTAAAATGTTTGAAATGAATAAAACTATTGAAATAAAAAAAAAAGACCGTACCCTTTTATGTAATGATGTTTACTTTGAATTTATATTAGTTCACACAAACACTCCATCCATGCTTTTGTTCCGGCCCTCCGATCCAGTTTAAGAACCCATTGTGGCCCTCGAGTCAAAAAGTTTGCCCACTCCTGATCTAGTGTCTGCTGGTTCTGGTCAGAGCTGCCTCTCCAGCGATTAGTACAACCCCTGACCCACAAGAGGGGCTCAGTGAGGAGTGAACTTACTCAAAAGTAGCTTCTATGCTAGTATGCTAGTTATAACCAAAATACCAGCTTTGGAATCAGATATCCTAGTTGAAATCAGAAATCTGGCCCTTGCCAGTTCTATGATGTAGGTGACTTGTTTAATCACATTGAGCTTGTTTTTGCATCTGTAAAATGGAGAAGATACCACTGACATCTCCTGGTAGTGGTAGGAAGGATTCAATAAAGCTATGTATGCAAAGTACCTAAAACATAAGAGTTCCTCTAAACCAGCAGCTCCCGTCACCATGATCTTCATTATTATTGTAGCAATGACCCTTCCTGGTCATAGTCCATGGCCTCACCTACACTAAAAGCAGGTTTTTAATCATTCACAAGGTAGGCATTTATAACGCCTGCTTGTTGACACACATAGGGCTTTATAACAGTGATAAAGAGGGGGAAGAAAGTGGTGATGGTAACAATTACTTCCTCTGATGCCATGATTTGTGACTCTTTGATGGACCTTTGTTTTCGGGAAGCCCATAGAGGAGCCGGAAAGGGGAAATACCTGCTCAAGCCTGCTCCTGAAGGAACGCAGCCTCTACTCCCAGAGACTCCACAGGATCCCCTGACCACAAACCACCAAGACCTGCAAGACATTTTACAGCCAGGAACCTCCACCCTGTCCCCCGAGAGCCGCTCCTGTGCATTAGATCCATTGGCAACTCAGAGTCACTATCGGTTTTTATCTGGATCAAAGGCAAAAAGATACACATCTCAGCTGTCATTTAAAATTCCCAGACCTGCACCAAAGGTTCTCTACACCGTGGTTCCAGAGGGACTGGACGGGGCAGGGCAGCCTGTTACCTGCCTTAAAGCTGTTGAGTGCCTGCGGCTCGCCTGGGGCAGCTTCTGGATTTGGGTTCCCAGAAAGAGGGGCTCATTCTCCACCCCAGGGACCATCCCATCGGAACTGGATGGAAGTAAAGGGAGAGGAGGACCAGAAATTCCCTTCTTTGCTGCCTTTGAGGCAAAGGGAACACCTTTATTTTAATTGAGGGGAAACTGAGGCCCAGGGAGGGGGAGACACGTAACCAGGAGCACTGGGCAGGGGTGGAGCTGAGGTCAGCACACTGGCTTACTGTGGCATGAAAGCAGCCGTTTATTTCAACCACTTTAAGATATAATCCATGTGCCTTAACCCTCACCCACTCACAGTGTACCATTCAATGGTTTTGGTGCAACCAACATCACCGCTAATTCTTTAAAATTACAGCAAAAAAACAACAACAAAAAACAACAACCCTCCATGCTCATTAGTAGTCACCTCCTCCCCACACACACCTAGCCCAACTGCTACCCCTGGCAACCACTCATCTACTTTCTGTTGACATAGATTTGCTTATTCTGGACATTTCATATAAATGGACTCATAAAATAATTGGTCTTTTGTGACTAGGAAGCCACTCTTAAATACACACACACACACACACACACACACACGTATATATTTAAGGAGCCCCTCAGATCACCTTCTGGCATGAAAGAATATATATATATTCTTATTGATTTCAGAAAGGAAGAGAGAGGAACATCAATGATGAGAGAGAATCATTGATCAACTGCCTCTTTCACACCCCACACTGGGGATCAAGCCCACAACCCTGGCATGTGCCCTGATGGAATCGAACTGTGACTGCCTGGTTCATAGTCGATGCTCAATCACTGAGCCACATCAGATGGGCTAGGAAGCCACTTTTTAATGGCAGACTCAACAGTAGACCCTCTGGTTGTTCACTAAACTATTACGCAGAGCTGTGCTGTCAGATACTGTAGCCACTACCCATGTGTGGCGATTTACATGAATTAACATTGCATATATTAAATGTCAGCTATCAGTTCCTCATGTCACTAGCCACATGTTAAGTGCTTACAGTACCTAAGTCCAGATGTGCTCCCTGCTCCTCCTGGCGTTGGAAAGTTACCCTCACAGCACAGAGTGAGAGCCAGGAACAGCTCTTGGGAGGGGGAGGGAGAGAAGAAGCGAGGGAGTGGGGGGCTAGTTAGAGCTAACCCCTCCTCCTGCCCTGCCCACCCCTACCTCAGTGCTGCTCTCAGTGCCAGGGAGCTCCCCCCAACTCTCCCCTCCAGGCCTGAAAAGCGCTCTGTTTAGTTAAGCTCATCCAAAAGGCAGATATGCCAAAGCCTTTGGACGCACTTCAAGGAATCCAGCCTCTACCTCAGCCCTTTGATGATTTCTAGAGCGTTTCATGCCAGAAGGTGATCTGAGGGGCTCCTTAATGAGACTGAACAGTCCTAACCAGTTTCCGGCCAGCAGTGGCTACTTCATGTGCCAAGACATGACCACTAAGGCTGACGACACCCCAAGGCCAGAGCCGTGGCACCCTGGCATGCTCAGGCAGAAGGGGACGCAGAAACCGCCACCCCCTGCATCGCGCCAGGCCTTTCCTGGGGCTGTTCATCGGTTCAGCCACAGAACCTTTCCTCTATTGACCAAAGATGCTTCAGTCACCAGCTCCCACAAACCGGGCAGCAGGTTGTATCAAATTGTGGGTTTGGGTGGATTAAGGTGATCAGAGAGCCCAGACTAAAAGATGACGGACAAACAACAACAACAAAAAAAGGAATTACATTCAGAAAAAAAAAATCCTTTACTAATCAAAGGGCCCTTTGTTCCAAAACACTGTGCAAAAGTCATCAAGCATGACCTTTTAAAGCTGTTTTAAAGGAATATAATTAAGTTGGCCAATATCCTTTTGTTCAAAACTTGGCTGAAAGGTATATCTGCTTTCTTCTACTTTAGTAGCCAATTTATTTAAAAGGAAAGACAACCTAACAAATGCTTCTTCCGATATGCTTGCTTGTCTAAATCAATGCTTCTGTCTTGAATTCCCCCTTCTCAATGAGTGGCAGTGGGGGAATTTCAAGAATCAGTATGTTACATTTCTAAGATACAGGAGCAAAAGATAACCAGGTGGATGGATATTTACTAAACTCTGGTAAATGTTCACTTGCTAACAAGCTGTTCTTTTAATGAGGGTCACTGTGTTTCTTGGTCCCTCGGTTTTCAAAACCATCCTTCACCGAAGATTACCCAGAAGAGATATAGCGCCCTAACCGGTTTGGCTCAGTGGATAGAGCGTTGGCCTGCGGACTGAAGGGTCCCGGGTTCGATTCTGGTCAAGGGCATGTACCCTGGTTGCAGGTACATCCCCAGTGGGGGGTGTGCAGGAGGCAGCTGATCGATGTCTCTCTCTCATCGATGTTTCTAACTCTCTATCCTTCCCCCTTCCTCTCTGTAAAAAATCAATTAAAATATATTTAAAAAAATTAAAAAAAAAGAAGAGATATAGCAAAGCAAGATGTGGTTGCTTTAGACTTTTGATCTGAGGCAACACACCAGGAGTGGAGAAGTGGCTCTTTGGGGTTCCCAGTTCAGCTGTTCATATGTTCCATCTCATGTCATCCTCACAATAGCTTTATGAGGTTGGTGCTATTCTCATTTCTATTTTGGAGCTGAGGAACTGGAAGTTCAGAGATGTCAAATAATCCATCAAATTTACATGGCCATCAAGTGGAATTGCTGGGACTAGCCCCTGGGGTCCTGACCATTTTCATCACATGACAACTTGTGCCAGTTGGTATGGAAAAAAGAAGAAGAGCCTGGGTATCTGAGGATCAAGGATCCCAAAGGCTTAAGCAGAGCCAGGCCTGTTTTGCAAGATGTTACTTTCACAGGTAGTTCCTATGGTGGCCAAAGGGGGCCTCATAAAGTAAGCAGAGGTTGTGTCCCCTCAATGAATGGATTATATCTACTAGTCAGAGAGAACTTCTGTGAGACTGGAGTAACCAAGGATGTTTCAGTCACTCTCCTACTGAGAGCTCTCAGAGCTACACCTGCCCCCCCCCCCCGCCCTATACTTGTAGGAAACTATAAATGTGTCTTAGCTTACCTTTTACGAGCTCAGAGTATTCACATTTTCATGCGACCACAGTGAATACAGACTATTAGTTTGACAAATGAAATCAATCCATCAGTACATATTTATTGGCCCCAACTTATATACGGTATTGTGGTAGATTGACTGTAAAACCAGCCCAAGTCTCTGTCCCTCTCTGCCTCACATATGCTTTGTAATATGACTTTGCAGCACCTTCCTCAATAAGTAGAATGTTCCTCACCCCCATGCATCTGGGCAGGCCATGCGACATACCTTGGTGGGCAGAATAAAGCAGAGAACTGAAGCTCCTTTTCAGACCTTAGACCTCAGGGCCTTGTGCACTTTAACCCTCTATCTTGGAACTTGTCCACCACCAAGAGAAGAGCCCCGACTAGAGTTCTGGAGGATGAACGACCAGGTAGAAAAAGCTGGGTTATCTCAGCACAGACCAGCCAGCATCCAGTCAATGACCCAGACAACCTCTGACGCATGAGCAAGGCCAACCAAGATCACCAGAGCCTGGCACACCTCAGCAGAGCTGTCCTGCCAACCTGTAGCTTTTCGAGAACTAACAAATGGCTACTATTTTTTAAAACTATATTTTAATTAGTTTCAGAGAGGAAGGGAGAGAGAGATAGAAACATCAATGTTGAGAATCATTGATCAACTGCCTTCTGCACACCCCACACTGGGAATCGAGCCATGACCTCCTGGTTCATAGGTTGATGCTCAACTATTGAGCCACACCGGCTGGGCCAAATGAATATTTGAAACCATAATGTTTAGGGCCTGGGGAGATAGGTGTCAACAAGCCAGAATCTGCTTCGCCAATTGTATCAAGGCTGGAGGGTCCAGAAAAAAATTAGCTACCACAAACTTCACTATTACTTACCGTTTCCTAGGTAGTAACAGGTTCCATGATGCACTGGGGGAAATAATCACTATTTCTGAAGAAAGGGTTTGAGACCGAAATAGCTCAGAATTAGGCTAACAGAGCAACAGCTTGGAGGCAGGTGGCCCTGGTTATAACCCTGGCCCCAGCATGTATGTCTACATGGAAAAGTCACTCTCCTTCACAGGTACCCACTGGCATTGACTCAGAACCAGATGAATTTAATATAAGGCCCCTGGCTCGCTAAGCAGGTTTATTATGAAAGGGCCAGAGCCTGGTTTCTTCCCTGTAAGGTGGGCTCTCTCTCTGGTTTTCCCTAATGCAGGAATGCTGCCCTCTTCAGCATGTATGTGAAATAGGTTTTGGGGAAAAATAATCCTGCATGGAGAACTGCCTATAGTTATTTATAGCTGGCTCTTCTTAGGAGAGGGCAAGGAAATGAATCCAAGTGTTAAATATTTGCAACCAGCCAGGAATAACTCCTCCCTCAGTAGTCATGGCTTCTTCCACATGGCGGGGATCCTAGCTGGTAGCCTTTCTGATGGCCTCAGAGCATAAGCTTGGCAAATTCAAGACAACTTATCTGAAATTAAGGGAGAAGTCTTCCCTAAGTGTGTACATGGAGTCAAAGAAGTCACCACAAACTGTACACAGCCCACTATCTTCATGAACTGCAGCACAATCAAGAATCAAGTGCATTTTTGAAATGAATGAAGACCTTCAAAGGAGCCGATCCGAAGGCAGGGCACTGGGAACTTTAGTAAACTGTGGGGGATACAGGTCAGTATCAGGCCTTCCCAGGACCTACAAAGACCACACAAACTCTATCCTATGCCTGAGACCATCAAATCCTCTATGTGCAAGGGATCTTAGAGTCTATTTACTCCGACCTACCTACTAATATAAAACCCTACCTATAGTAACCTCAGCAAGTAATGAGCTAGCCTCTGCTCGTTCCTCTGGGCTCAGCGAACTCTCTACTCCCACAACAGCCTGTTCAGCTGTGAGGAAGGTTATTATTATTATTATTATTATTATTATTATTATTATTGATGGAGCCAATGTTTGTTTCCTGGTAATTTCTTAGTTCTACCCTCTTTGGCCAGAGACCAAAAAACACTGGCCCAGGATACAGACCTTCATTTGAAAAGGAAATTGGTTTTTCTCCACAAAACTGTTCCTGAAACATCCTTTGTTTCTAACCACTGTGTGGGAGCGTGGTGTTCTGAGCACCGAGGACCCCTGCAAACTTCGTCCCTGGGTCTTACCTGGTGAGGTTCTACCTAATCCAGACAATCAAGTTCATCCCTCCTTTACTCTCCCTCAGAGCACCTAAACTTCCTGCTAAGCAGTTACCACCAAGTATAATGAGACTATCTGTGTTTTATCTAATATCGGTCTCTTCCACCAGACTGTAAGTCTCACAAGGGCAGAGACCATGATCTTGTTTTCATTTTTGAATATTTAGTGACTAGCATGATGCCTGAGATATAGAAGGCCCCCAAAGTGTGCTGAATAGATGACAGATTGAGTCCCGAGGACACGAGGCATAATCAAGAGGGGAGACTCAATGACTCCATGCCATACAGTCTGGTTGAAATGAGCTGCCTCTTGAAAATGAAGCCAAGTGTAGCGTAGCTTTTCTCGCAGCAAAACTCTCCCAGTACCTCCAAGGATCCTTCTCCTCCGAGCCAGATCCGATTCTTGAATCCCCCAGCTGGCAGCGCTGAGGGGAGGGGTGGGAGCCTTGTGAAGACCATACTCAGCTCGGGCCTGCTCTGGCTTCCTCACGACCCAAAAGAGTTCTCCACCATGCTACAAGAACCTGATTATGCCCACAGTGTGGGTTTCTTCAGGCCACACGCATTATGACAAACTGAGGAAACAAATGTGGGGAAGGCCCTGTCTGGAAGAAAAACATTTAGAGTGTGAAGTTTTTTATTTTCCGAGAGTGCCCTGGGAAAGCCGGGTTGGACATCAAGGCTCTGGTCAGAGGTGTGATACAAAACCCTGGCAGTAGGGGGCAGCAGAGACCCACAATGTGGACGTGCTGTGGCCACTATCTTGCAGATGAATATTCTCAGTTATCCCTCCTCATCCTCATCAGAAGATGGGTCCCTGGTACATGGGTTATGTATTGGAATCCTAATGAATGGCACATACTGACAGAATCATGGAGGCAAGCGGCAGCTGAAAACCTGGCATTTTATATTTAAAGCTTCATTTAAGCCCGAGGAGCCATGTCCTCAGCACAGAGGCAGCCATGTATGTGCTCACAGGAAACTCCTCGCTGAGTTGTTGCAGCTACAGACCTGTCCAGTTGTGTGGTTCCGGAGTGTCCCTGGTTCTGACCAGCATCCTGTTCTTGTACTTTGCATTGTGAAAAGGTAATTCCACTTATCCTAAAACATGTTTATCTTCTCATGCTGATGAACACTGTCACATACCTCACTTGGAAAAGAAAACTATTTTTTAAAAAGGACATTTAAATCAATGACTAAACTCAGCCCGGACTGCAGATGACACCTGGATAGAAATGACTAGGAGAGCATGCAGAGATGTAAATGGGCCTTCCCCTACCAATGGGCCTTGAAATTAAACTGAATCCGTGTACGTGTGACTCTTTCCACAGCAGACGGAAGCAAATGAAATGCTCTATCAGATTTGTCACCTGGAGATCAGAGGAGCATCAACTAGTCATCTTCCTGACACAAAACAAATCCAATAGATTTCGTCTTCCTAAATGATGTATTTTCTCTCTTTCCTCTACTCATTCTCCCTAACATAAAAAAGCCAGAGAAAGAATAGATGGCAGAACCACAGCTCACACACTGGCTGGGAAACACATCTGTAGTTAGAGAAAGTCAACCACGGTTATATCCTTCTCATCTGGAGCTACGGATGGCATTGCTTTACAGGTTATTAATTCCACACATTAGAGGGATTGATGAGTCTCCTCTCACGGCTCTTCTGAATTACACAGGAGATCAAGAAAATGGTTTTCAAAGGTGCCCAGAGATACTGTCCCAGATACAACTGCTTTCGCCTTCATGCTGGATTTTAGTGGATGGTAGAGGTTAGGGACATGGTCTGGGATGGAGTACAGGAAGGAGGGTGCATCCCTCGGGCTCCTCTCCAAGTACTTTCCTAGGGCTCACCCCTCCTCTGAATGAGTCTTCTCATACAGCGTTAACACCAAGCTCTTCAAGGGCTGAGTAGAGCCAGAGCCAGAAGACGACTGTCCAATCAGGGGAAGAGTGAGCTGACCTTCTCCCCTGGAGCACCCCCTTGCATTGTGTTCCTTCTGCTACCATCTCTAGACCCCACAAGGATACTCTCTTTTCTGTGTTTCCAGCCTAAGTATGGAACCAAAATCCTTTTCCTTAGTTACTATTACCTCAACAAAAACAAGGCAGCCTTGACATTTCACAACGCTAAAATCAGAACTTCACTAAAGACTTGTGAGGCAAGAGGACAAAACCAAAGGAAGACATGAAAACCTATGCAAGTCAAGTTCAGTTTACAGTAGAAGCGCCTAGTTCTGAGGATGAATTTAAATATATGTACAGCAAAATTTACATGCAAATTTAAATGGTTTCCTATTTATTCAGCTCCTGCTCTATACCAGGCAGTAGTCTGGGTATCATCCATTCCCCAACACAACACACTGCGCAGGAGTGCTAAGAACTGAAGGGCAGCATGAAGGCGAAAGCAGCCCTTCCCAGGAGAGGGGTTCTCAACCTTCAGTGCTTTGAGAATGACAGGGGTGTGAGTGCAGCCTGCGGGCTCTCACTCAGAAATCTGAATTAGGACAATGTCTGCAAAGCCTCGGGATTTGGGTTTTTAGCAATGACCTCAAGAGAAGCTCGTGTCCATGGTCCATCAATCATACTTTGAGAAACAACAGTCTAGAGTCCCGAATTGACTGTCTCCCCAGATTATGGGACTGGAGCTTCAGACTTAACAGAGACCTGTCACTCTGGACCTGTTCCCTCTGAGGTCACACATGGGCAGTCTGCACATACTGTGAGGGAGTGGGAAAATGCGACTGTTTAGGAATTATTTTGGAGAACGGGGCTGTGTGTTTTGGGTCTTTTCACCTGTTCAGTTAGACAAAGTGAGTAATTTATTACAAAAGGAAAATGGTATGAAATGCAAACTACAACAATGAAACCTGCCACATTGAGCTCTGCCCGCCCACTCATGAGAGGCACCGTCCACAGAGAGCAAACAAAGTGAGGATACAACATCTCAAAAGATCAGAATTTGGCAACTTTTTCATGCCATGTAAAGGAAACCCACGATGTCATAAACTCTAGCTATCAGGAAAAAGTCACCCCTTTCATGGAAATGTCTACGAACAATAGAGGTGACAGGTACAGAAAACTTGAATTGGTCTATGAAAAAAATTAGAAAGAAAGCATCACATCTAACTTTCTCCCATCACATGGACTACAGCATCCTGTTGCCACTTCACAGGCAAATTCACTGAATCTCTGAGAGGTGAGCTGACTCGCTGTTGGAAAAGGATGAACAGAAGCTTTTCCCCTTCTGCGTGAGAATTTGACCTTGGGCTAACCTGGCGACACTGTTCCTCTGGAAACTTGATAAAGATAAAATGTCAGCCGTTACTAAGCAACATTGCTCATGGTGAAAATGACCCTGGAGAGTGAAACCCATCTGCACTGGGAAGAGCTATAACTGAAGTCTAAGTCCTTCTTGGGGAACACGCCATCATTTGTGACTCTACTAATCAGGCTAGTCTTTTGGGAAACCCTGGAAGTTATGCATATGGAGCTGTTATAAGATTTCCTGGCTCCTGTGAGCATGAGGGTTTTAAGCTAAAGTGACTCCTGCACCTGCCCTATGAGAGTCTGGTACCCTCACACCTGAGCTGTCACCTGAGGTGGGAGGGGGCAGCAATGTCACCTGGATAGCGGTATGGGCTGCTGCAAGGACCACTCCACTGGAACAGAAACACCTGTCTCTCCCTGTCCTGCCAGCCACCTATGATTCCTACCTATGTCCTTCTGGTGGAACAGAGCTGTGTGTAGCCTGGAATGCTCTTCCCAGGGTGACTGAGCAGATGTCCTGGTGAGCATTACACTTGCCCAAAGCCACACCCCTGGGAAGTGGCAGGGCCAGAACTCACTCAATTATCTGCCTGCAAGGTAAACGCTTTTCTTTAACCGCAGGACCCTAAACCTTTCCTCCCTTGATAACTATTCTGGCTCAAAAGAGGGGTGCAACTTCTCACACATACTAGGCTTTTCCCCCCCTCCTATGCCATGTGAGGTCTCTAAGTTTGGTAGCTTCTCATTCATCCTGCCTGCCTGGCCTCAACAGCTGGCTTAATGGTTCACTGAGTTCCATTTCCAGACAATCCCACAGAGATTTCTTCAAGTTCAATGCTACCCCCTAGTTCAAACCTCTGGCTGGCTTTCTAAGCCCTCAGACTCCAAGGGCCTCTGGTTGGAGGGTCATGGTGACTCCACAGCTGATTCCCACAGAGATGATCACCCGCTGAGCTCTGACGGGCACCACGCTCTCCCTGGCCCAGTGCACAGCTCTGGAATGGCAGAGGTCTCCTCATGACCAAGGGAGGCCCTACCCCAACAATGAAATGATCTTGCAGAAGTTTCCCCTTGACAGGCCCTGCACAGGACAAGAGTTTATTAAATTAGAGTGACCTCAGCAGATGTCTTCTCAGATTAGCTCCTGGACCAGAGCAGCAGGATGAGTCATTCCTCCCAGCCTTCCCTTCCTTTTCTATCATCAAAACTCTGGAGAGAGAAATCATCGCAAATGACATCACTTCTCTAGCCCTCCCCAAGCCTTCCTGGCTACGTTCACCTCTTTCCTCCCAACTTTGAGCGTGTCCCTATTACAGAGCACCACCGCCCCCTCCTCTCTCCTGCCCCCCCACCCCCTGAGGCTGTGAGACCCTGAAAAGCAGTCTCAGTTCCCTCTGTCACTACAAGCAAAATGCTGGACATAAAGAGTGACAAAATGAACAAATGAAACAATAAGAAACAGAGGCACCCAAACCCATAGTCTTTTCCATGTGACTCGGACCACTGAATTCATTCCATCTCGTCTAAATTTATGTCAGGAGCCTGGCTAATGGCAGGGCAAGGCCGCTTAGTCATGGTTACATCTCCCGATCACTAACTCAGATAAATCACTTGGTTCACCAACCGCAAAGTGACAAGTTTATAGAGATTCTAGATCAGTGGGCCTAATGTGGCTTGGGCATGACATCGTGCTGAAGGCTGTAAAACTCTGTCTCCAGCCATGTCTGACTCTCCCCTTCCCGCTGACAGGCCGGAGTGAACAAAGAGGAAGGGAGGGCACAGAATGAAGACCGGAGGAGGAAACCTACCAGGAAGCGCCAATGGGGTACCCATCTGACAAGGCTATGTGGCCAGTGAAACCTGAAGAATTCATTCACACTTCACAGCGACAAGGTGACGGATACCCCCAGGCTCACTTCACAGAAGGAGAAACCAAGGCCCGGAGAAGGTGAGTGCCTTGAGTGAGGCCATGGCAGCCAGCAGAGAGCTTGACCTCAAGTTCAAGACCTTTGGTGCCCTTCCAAGGTCACTGGTTCTAACTCATAGCAAAGGTCAGTGAAAATGGCCAGTGATCTTGTCTTATTTCAAATAGCTTCTTATAATAATTTACTTCATGTCAAAGAGTATTTTCTGCCCAAGGGGATGAAAATAAAAGTGGTGTCAAAGTGTGTAGAGAAACTAGTTCCCTCATACACTGTTGATGGGAATTAAAAATAGATATAAACTTTTGGGAGGGAAATTTGGCAATGTTAAAACAACTGTAAAATGTGTGTATCCTTTAATGCAGCAATTCCACGGAATCTGTTGTATATGTGCAAAAGAGATCTATAAGGATGTTAATTTTAGGACTATTTACAATATCAAAAAAATAGAAGCAACCTAAACCAAGTATTAAAAATATTAAAGTAAATTCATATGGTTGAGCACCATGCAACTATTATGAAGAAAGAATGACCTATGAAAAGGCTAGCCTTGATTTGTTGATTTTATTTATAAGATTTTAAAAGTCATATGCACATGTGTGTGAGAGTATGTATGTATGCAAGTGTATATTACTCCTGTAATAATTAAACAAACTGTTACTTATAATGCACTTAGAATAGTACCTGGCAAATAGTAAACATTAGGAAAAATGTATCTATCAAAAGATGACAGTATAGACATGAGAAGCTACAGTGGCTATTTCTGAAAGGTGGGATTATGTAGGGTTCTTTTTCTTTTAATAAATTTGTGTTGTTTGAATATTATTAAATAATTTTTGTAACGTAAAGATACACTTTCTATAAAATGAAGAAAACCATATTCTTCAGCAGAAAACACCTTCCACATGCACAGAATTCAGTCTAGGAATACGATACATTTCAAACCCACCTGATGGACCACATACACTGAGTGGCCAGATTATTATGCGTTCAGAGATCATAATAATCTGGCCACACAATATTTACATATATATATATATACATATATACATATATACATATATATATATATATATATATATATATATATATATATATATAATTACAGGCCGGGTGCATGAATTCGTGCATAGGTGGGATCCCGCCAGCCTGGCCAGGGGGAGGGGACATGGGCGGTTGGCTGGCCTGCCTGCTGGTCGAACTCCTGGTCGAAAGGACAATTTGCATATTAGCCTTTTATTATATAGAATATACACTGAGTGGCCAGATTATTATGTGTTCAAAGATCATAATAATCTGGCCACTCAGTGTATATATATTAGAGACCCGGTGCATGAATTCGTGCATGGGTGGGGTCTGGCCAGCCTGGACAGGGGGAGGGGACATGGGTGGTTGGCCGGCCCGCCTGCTGGTCAAACTCCTGGTCGAGGGGACAATTTGCATATTAGCCTTTATTATATAGAATATACACTGAGTGGCCAGATTATTATGTGTTCAGAGATCATAATAATCTGGCCACTCAGTGTACACATATTAGAGGCCCGGTGCATGAATTCGTGCATGGGTGGGGTCTGGCCAGCCTGGACAGGGGGAGGGGACATGGGTGGTTGGCCGGCCCACCTGCTGGTCAAACTCCTGGTCGAGGGGACAATTTGCATATTAGCCTTTTATTATATAGGATATACACTGAGTGGCCAGATTATTATGCGTTCAGAGATTATAATAATCTGGCCACTCAGTGTAGTTCCACAATGTATTTGATATCTGGAAGTCTTAAAACATTCAGAGGGTGTGAGGAAAGAAGAGGAAGAGAAAACAGATAATATCACAAATACTGAAAAAGACAGGTAATTCCTCTCCCCTGAAAATCTGTGATTCTGGTCTGAAGCCCAGAGCCACTCGGAGCCAACAGAGGAAGAGAACAGCCACCGGGCGTCCGGCATTCCTCGACCTGCTCTGCAGTGCAACCCGCTGACACTTCCCCAGGCCAGGCAAGGCTGTGCCTGCTCGTGCCTGCAGGAGTGAGGGGTGGAAACCACAGGCGGACCTCACCAGGAGAACCGTAATGACAACTAGGGAAATTACCAGGCTGTCGTGCTATACAGGAACATTTCTGGTTTTTATGTCTCAACTGTGTGCTTGGTCACCTCATGGAATGAGCTAAGGAATTTTGGGTGAAGTATGGCTTTTCTTCCATTCCCATTTCAGGTGATTGTTCGCTGTAATCAGGACTAAATTTATAGATGATGACAAGAGGGGACTTGCAAATCTGGACATGAAATCTTAGGGAATCCTTCAGCATTTCCCCAAAAAGTATGAAGTGCTCCAGGGCTTTAAAAAATTGCCTGTTACAATGTCCTTTTATTCCTCTCAGTTCCTTTTAAAAATTGGGACTATGTGTTGAAACATTTTTGTCATTTATTAACAGAATATTTGAAATTCTCACTTAACTTACTTATGTGATTAGATCAACTGGTAGGCGTGGAATTCCCGGGTCAATGGGTTACAAATAAAAATCTGTGAGTTGGTTCACCTAGGAGTGGAATGCCGGAACAACACATCCAGGGCCTGACTCACAGGAGGGACAGGTGATGAGATTATATCACAAACCTCATCTGAAAGGGTCTCTACCTCAACCGCAGCATCAGCCACACTGAACTGCAACTTATCTGCTCACAGGTGTGTGTCTCTCCAAGTGAAGGATGCTCTCTTATGGCCAGGTGGTTGAGTGATTTCTGTTCCCTCATCACGCACTATATTTTGTGTGTACGCTGGCTACCTCATAAGCTGTGATCAAGATCGGATTCAAGGGAGAACAGGGGACCATGAAGAAAGGAGGAAGAAATACAACAATCACACTGACTTTTCACCCCAGGATGGTGAAAAAGTTTCAGTATAAAAATATCCAGATCTCGCCCAAGCCTGCTTTATCCTAGATCCCTCACACCTGGAACTATGGTCAGTTATTTTTATCTTTCAGAATCCTTAACAGGACTTTGTGAGTGTCATACCTCACCAAACATTCTCACATGAATTACCCCACTGCATCCTCATTACAGACATCCAAGGGCACAGGCCAGAGCCAGAGGTCAAATCCGGGGTTGAACCTGGATATGAATTCTAGGGCTCAATGACCAGGGAAGACAAGTTACTAAATTGGCCTTTTATCCGTACAATGGGATGAGTGATATTTACATCACAGCATGTTTATGATGATCAAGTAAGAAAGTACATATCCAAGTCCTTGGGAAACAGTATGTGCTCGATAATTAAGTATGACTTCCCTTTCTTCTGACACCAAAGTCTGCCTCCCGGGCAATGTCTAGTCACAGCCACAGTCCTTTAAGAGGCCTCCCGGCTCTCTGGCTGCTTGGCGCACTTATGGCAACCCCTGCCAGGACAGAGGTAGGTTGGTGGCTGTCCCAGCATGGATGCCTCAGTGGCTCTGGGTCTGTGGTAGGGGCTAGGACACGGTTCCAGCCACCAACTCTGCATCTTTCCACACCTGTTCCATCCGCAAGGACTTTCTCTTTATTTCTTCAATTTCTTGGACTATGGTCTCACAACCATCTTTCAGATTTTTACATGACAGTTTCTCCTTAAATGATCATGAGACAAGGGTAGGCTGGCCCAACAGAGGGCACAGGTTCCCCTACCATCTTCCCAACTCTCCCTCTAGCTCAACCTGCACCTCTCAAACTAGCCTTTACTGGGTCAGGCCTCCAGCATTTCCTTTCCACTTTCATGAAAAGCACAGTATTAATCATGATTCTGGAATCAAAGTGCCTGGGCTCACTTCCCACTACACCTCTCACTATCTCTGGGTGACCTCAGCAAGTACTTAACCTCTCTCTGCCTTGGTTGTATCCTTTGTAAAATAGGAACCAACATAGCTAGTTTGGGGGAATTCAATGAGGCACATAGTAGGTACTCATAAAATGTAGCTATTTACTTATATATAAAAAACCTTTCTATATATTTTATATGTGCATACACACATACAGACATAATATATGGTGAGAGTTCTGAAGGGTATGCATAGGGCGGTTTATATTGGAATCCCTCAGGGAGCGTATAAAGGAGAACTTTTATTTGATACATACTTGTACCAGTTTAAAAGCATATATTATTTCTGTAATTTAAACACACTTTTAAAAAGAACACACTTGGGCACTGTGAAGAAAGGAGGAGGGGAGGAGAGTAGAGGTTGGGGGGAAGAGAGAAAAGAAGAAAAATGGTTCGCTTGCGGCAGAAGCCAAGGGCTTGATCACAGACTTAACTGGGTGAGACATCGTGGTTATAGCTTCACTGCTAGTTGCAGAGTTCCCAATGCCGTGTCTGGGAAACTTCTGCCATGTGTCTCTGTCAGCCTTATAGAAATTCGCTGAGCATTCTCTTGCGTGTTCTGGGAGGAGGGACACCCAGCTCCACTAACCAAGTCATCCTGAGCTGGAGGGGTGGGGGAGGTTCTGTATTCATCCATAGTCGGAGGGCTGCCCAGGCTACAGGGGCCCTTCAGGCAGTGGGAGGCAGCTCTCCTGGGTCTCGGGAAAGGAGGGGCACATCCTGGACAAACCCCAGGAAGCATCTATGAGGTAGGAAATGCTTGTAAAGAGCCCTGAGCATGTCCTCCCAGCGAGTCTAGACCATGCTGCCTGGGAGAAATGAAGGAGAGCTCTGCCTAGTGTAGAAGAATCTTCTAAGCTGCCTCAGTTTCTCTGTTTCTCCAGTGTCTAATGAGACACACACTGAAGCAAGCAAAAGTTTATTGCCCTGGCTCAGTGCAAGAGCCCCTACAGGGTTACTCACTTTTTATCTCCATTCTACAAGCTCAGTGCTATGTATAGTAAAAATCATATCCTTTTTTGGTAAAAGTTCCATCATCAGAACACTAAGTGCAATGTTGCCTAATCCTTATATGTAGTCAAGATCTTCATTAAGCCAATCCACATTTCTGACTTTTCTCAAAGGGTGAAAACTCCTTGTAACTCCCCTCACATCACTCCCAACAGGTAAAAAGCTTTATTAGCTCACAAAATGCACAGCCCAAGAAGCTTGTCCTTCTGGACATAGACCAAATCTGTAGAGCACACTCCAGGAAACTTTATTTTTAAATTGCAAATCTACATTGCTTCTATCTGTAGCCAGGTTTCTTAAGGGACCCACCCAGACGAATACAGCTATTCTTGCTGGCAGTGATGTCTCTTAATGTCTTTGCTCACCAAGTTCCTGCCAGGCAAATACACTGAGTGGCCAGATTATTATGATCTCTGAATGCATAATAATCTGGCCACTCAGTATATAGGCCCGGTGCATGAATTCGTGCATGGGTGGGGTCCAGCCAGCCTGGCCAGGGGGAGGGGACATGGGTGGTTGGCCGGCCTGCCTGCTGGTCGAACTCCTGGTCGAGGGGACAATTTGCATATTAGCCTTTTATTATATAGGATATACACTGAGTGGCCAGATTATTATGTGTTCAGAGATCATAATAATCTGGCCACTCAGTGTATGTTCTATGATCTGTTCCCACCACCCTATCAGCAACCCTGCCCCGACTAAACTCACCCAAAGGAACTGGATCTGCTCTAAGAAAGATGACAAAAAGGACCCCAAAAAAGGTGACTCACCTTTCTCATGGCTGCTTGGCGGTGGAGGTGGGGGTGGGGAGGTGACTGGCTTGGACTTGTCATAGTTGTTAAAGCTCTGACTGCGTCGGTTGTTAGCAGTGGCCGACCCTCCACGTGTTTTGGCGTCGCTGCCTGCAGCGGATACCCTTGCGGTAGGACCTGGAAGTCTAAAATGCAAAAGCAACAGAGTAACAGGTTAATCTCAGAAGAACAGAAGTGTCCCAGGAGAAGGAACTGCAACCATGCGAGATGCAGAATAAACCATTCAAGACACGGGATCTGGGGAAGTTTGCCAGTCAAAGGATTTAGTGGAACTACGAACGAACAACGAGGCTAGCAAGGGCCCCAGTAAACTCCAACAGCAAAACGTGAGCAGTTTTCCTTTTTCCTTGAAGCAAAGGGAGACATTTTGAAGGGGAAAAATATATGAATATACTTGCTGATTAAAAGTACAAAGCTCATCTTCCTTTTTTTTCTTGGATGCATATTTTTACTTTATAATGGGGCCAAATCATGTCCTCTCTAATTCTATCAAGCGTGGAACATAAAGGCCCATCAAGACTCCGAACTGTTGGCCTTGCCTGTGCATCGCTTCTGGTAGGTGCTGAAAAGGGTGTTTGCCATAATCCAGACATATATTAAGAAAAAGATAATTTATAATAATTAGAAAGAAAACTGCTACCACTCAGAACCCAACACATCTACAATGAAAACGTACAGCCTGGCTGGAAACACTGTTCAGACATACATTTTCCTTCAACACCTGACAACCTGTCTCCATAGGCATTACTCTAGGGCTGAAGCCCAGCTTCTCTGCACAGTAGATGGAGCAAATCATATGTTCTTTCTGTGAAACCAGGAGGAATCTGTTAGCCTAAAAACACACACACTTTCCCTTTAAGTAAAACACCTCATTTTGGGAGGTTTGGGGAATAAACTAAGCAGATTTTTTTGCAGTATGTCTAAAGATATTATGGCCCATTCCCTAAAGAGTTAAGGGTAAGACCCCAAGTCAGAATTTTGGTTGGAGGACCACTAAACAGGCTGTTTCCAATCATCAAAGCTGAAAGATGAATAAATGGTGAAATGTTTAGTTATATCTTTCTGGTAAAACCCACTTAGCTGTCTTTAAAAGCCACTGGAACCCCAGCTGACTAGCATTAGATCTAGTGATAAGTCTGAATTTTCAACTCATAAAACTTTCAGCTTTCTCTTTCCATGCAAATCTGCAAGCACCGACCAAGTCTGCAGTCTGGAAGCATTTTAGATATAAGCAGGCAATCACTTCAAACTTTTCCTTGTTGGCCAAGCAAGAAAGATGGTTGGGGAGTAAACAGAGAACATGAGCTGGTGTGAGAGGACTGTAAATTTGTACAGTTAAGAAGAAGCTGGCCCAGTGCCCTGACTGGAAGCTGGGAGAGAAGGAGGGGGTGAGCTCTTCCCCCAGAGGCATCACTTCCCACTGCACTAGGAGGGCTTGACCCTCTATTCATTTTCCCTCTCTTATTTGGAGAAGATATTCACCCATAAAGACAGGCCCAGAGTGGGGTGCAAGACCAGCAGCGCCAGTGCCTGTGCTTGGGAACCAGATGTGGCCAGCACAACCGATAGAGGAGGTCCAGCAATGAGACCTTGGTAGCTTTTGGTTCTGCTTCCAATGCAAACAGCATCCTGCAAGTCCTCCAGTTAGTGCTGAGTGGACACAGCCAAAGGTAGAGCTCCTGTAGGTACAGACATGGGCTCCTTTGGGCTAGACTCTGGAAGAGTCTTTATGCCCAGATAGGTCATCACTTGTTCCAAGATGATGCCACAGCAATGGTATTAAGTGGTGCTGGGTACCACGGGTCACAGCATTCTACTCCAGTGTGGAATTTGCAAAGAGCAGGGAAGCAAAAAGCAGCAAGAAGGGAAAAGGTGCTTTCCTTTCAGAATTTTTGGGAAGCCCCCACTGCCCTGACCTGGGGCTGAACCGCAGATTTTTCATGGCAGCACAGGGCCTTTGGAGAGGCAGGAAATCAAAGTATTGGACGGGATGGGCACAACCTGGAGTTAGGTAGGCAGTCTGGTTCTCTGTGAGGCAGCATGGAGAACAGATAGAACATGGCTTGCTCCATCCACATAACATCGGACCAGTCTTTTAACCTCTCTGAGATTTGTGTTTTGTGTTTGTAACTTTGGAATAATGATAATAAACTACCCAATGGGACTAGTTGTAAACTTGAAATGGGATTTAATGTCTGGCCTGCTGTCAGGACTCAATGCATGTTGTCCCCCACCCACCACCAGCCCCCCGCCCCCATCTTTCCAGCCAAGCATCCAGATTCATAAAGGAATTGGGCATTGCCATAAAGGACACATGCTATGGTATAAAAATGGATCAGAAAAATAAGGAAATAGATGAGTCTGGGTTAAAGTACCAGAAGAGAGCTAGACAAAAAGCATCGTAAAGAGTTCGAGATCAGTATTTCCAATGAGCAGGCAGGACTTGCCATCTCCCTAGGGACATTCCAGAAAAGAATCTGCTTCATCAAGTGTCCGTGACTGACTGAGACCTTATAGTTGGGATACCTCTGACCCATCTGTGGGCCCTACTCCCCAGAGCGAAACATTCCTGGTTTTGGATAACAAAGACAGCTTTGGTTTTTCCATGGGACAGGGGTGGGTGGTGGTCATTGCCAGGTGCTCTTCACTGAGTCAGGGCCTTCAGGCACCCCTTTGATGGGAGCGCACCTTCGAATGGCTGCAGAGTTGTGCCAAGTGTACTGAGACATGAAGAAGGGGGTTTTGAAGGCCTTGAGGGCAGCTGATATGGCAAATCAAGGATGGTTGGCACATATTTAGCCATAGAAAGCCAGCAAAGCTCAGGCTGATGTGTCATCGTCTGCCCCCATCACCACTGCACCCTAGTCAGGACAGCTCCCTGAGCTTGACCAAATGGAAAACCGGGATGAAGACCTAGTAATTTCTTCCATGTTTCAGAGGAAATCTATATCAACAATGAGCTTTAAAACTTGGGTTCGGCTGTGAATGGGTTTGGACAGTTGCTGCTCCAATTAAGCCTCCTTCACCTCTGAAATGTTTAGCAACGTCCACCTCACACACAAAGACCACAAATGAAGGTGTGGTGAATGGAAAATACAGAAAAAGGCTTAGATGGATTGCCCATGAGGGAACCTAAACATTCTTTGGGATGGTGAGTCCATTTACAAACCAAATTAATTCAGACTGAATTATCAGTACAGGACTTCAAATACAGGCTTTCAAAGCCAAAGGTGACCATGAGAACCTAAGATACCTGAGCGATCACAGGGAGGGTACTAGACTTTTATACAAATTGAAGAAGGGGTTTGCTATGGTCTGAATGTTTGTGTTCCCCAAAATTCATCTGTTGAAATCTACTGACCAATGTGATGTTATTAGGATATGGGGCCTTTGGGAGGAGGTGATTGGATCATTAGGTGGAGCCCTCGTGAATAACATCATGCCTTTATCAAAGAGGATCCAGAGAACTAACTTTCCCCTTTTACCACATGAGGACACAGTGAGAAGTCAGCAGTCTGCAACCCGGGAGAGGGCTTTCACCAGCACCCACCTTGCTGGTGCCCTGATCTTGGACATCCAGCCGCCAGTACTGTGAGCAATACATTTCTGTTGTTTATAAGCTACTCAGCCTGTGGTATTTTGTTATAGTAGCCCAACAGACTAAGTCAGGGTTCTAGCTCCATCTTATCCAGATCTTAAGGAGTTGATTGGCCGCAGCTGACATCTAAATTACACGCATATTGATAAAAGAATATGCAAAGTTCAGAAGCAACTTCAAAGGAAAACGATAACCTGGGAGGTTGGTGGATGGCCAGGAAAGGTTCCAAACAAAAGCAACCCGAGAGAAGATGTGGCACCTGGAATGATTAGACAGCAAGAAGGTAGGGAGTCATGGTGAGAGGCAGAGGTGCTATGCAGAGGGATGCCTGTAAAAATGAGAGGAAAGAAAGGTCGGCTGTGTGCTGGGGCTTAGGGAACAGAGTGGGAGGAAGTAAGCCTGGAGAAGCAGGTGGGGCCAGAGTATGTCAGTAGGAACCTTGGACTTTGTCCTGCCCCCCAGCAACAAGGCATTAATTATGGAGGCTGAGAGCAGAGCTTGAGTGGAATCGCTGACTGTCTTCCAGTTCACAGTGACAAGAGCCCGAGCCTCTGGCTAGCATTTTGAAGTTCATTACTGTGAGCATCCTTATGCACCAGGAGAACTCCTATCAAGCCCCAGCCTGGAAGCAGCTGCTGTCTGCACATTAGATTCCCTCTGTGCTGAAGAGCTGGGTCTCGCTCCTGTGGAACAGCTGCAGGAACCCCAGCAGATGCTGCCAGGGTGCCCGCCTCGCTGAAGCGAAGCAAAGGGAGAGGAGCATGGCCAGCCAACCCTGTGTCATTTGCTACGCCCCGCATCGGTTATAGTGCCAGAAGGTTCCAGCGGCTCCTTGGGATGAGCAACTCCAAACCTTATGATCATTCCATGTCCAAACACAGGTACAAAGTGACAGAGGACACAGATGGGTTCTTTCAAACATACACATGTGGCTTTTTTAGAAAAAATATTAAGTGTAAGGGAAGTGGTAGAACAAAGAGGCAGAAGAAAAACCCTGCTGCTATTGGAGCCGTGGTCAATTTCTGCAACATGTGCAGAGCCCAGCAGGCAGGGCGGTAAAGCTAGGGTTCCTGGCACGTAACCTGCGAGTTCATCCTGGCTCCACGCGCTGTACGTGCTGATGGGAAGAAAGCTGTTCTTCCCCCCAAAACCACTTCAAAGGCCGGGAGCAGAAGATGGCCCTCCCAGGAAGGATGGCAGCTTGTGTGCACATGCTCGGGGCCGTGGGGGAGCCGGGGGTCATAATCAGAGATGCTTTTTGCTAGACAAGATGATTAAATGCTAAATCTCTCATCTCTATGGCATCTGCTTTTCAGCAGCCAGGCCAAACTTCTAGCAGCCCAGATTCCTCTCCATAAGACGGACGTGTAGAGATCAGCTCCGTGGGACTTGCTGGAAGTGGCCTGGTTGCCTTACCTACCCCAGGTCGACCCCAAACACCAACATCAACATATCTGCTAGCTATAGTGCACTGACTGCATCCAAGTGTTAAAGGTTAGAAATGACTCTGTGTAAGCTACAGCGCACCGTGAGGCGGGACTATTCCCACATCACCAGTAAGGAAACACGGATCGTGGAGAGTAAACTATCTGCCTAGGTACCACAGTCAGTGGTAAGCATGAGCTTTCTCTCAGTTGAAATGAAAAGGTGCACTCAAGCCAACATGCTTCTCTGCCTTCTGCAGGTAGAATGAGCCCAAGTACTTGGGGCTCACCAGGAGTGCCGAGAGACAGTAACAGTGTCAAAGGCAGAACTACGTGGAAATCCTTCCCTCCTGTACCAGTTCCCTCCAGAGGCCCTTCCCTGCATCCAGATTTAAGGATGCAATGATAGGACACCAAACACTGAGTCCAGAGAACTAGCTAATGAGCAAGCCTGCTTGTTATTTCAGGAGAACAAGGTGCTATCTCCATGGTACACAGGGCATCCAGAAACAAAAATGAGATACAGCTGCCTCATTGCTTTGTCTCTTCTGACCAATTGGGAGTCATGCTTCAGGTCTTTGTAACTCAAGAGAAAACCAATTCTACATTAGTAGTTTTAACAACAACAAAAAGCACAACACACATAAATGAGATGCAGGTCAGGTGGGATCAGGGTCAGGACAGAGCGGGGAGACAAACTCATCATAAAACCACTGCAAAAATCACCTAGACACTCGCCTCTCCCTAAATCAGAATGGATCGTGATGATCAAGCAATCAGAGCCCAAACCAATGAAATGCAGAAACATTACACACACTCAACCTCACTTATACTCTGTCCTTCCCCACCCCACCCCTTCACACACATACACACATACCCCAACAATCCCACACCCACTCTCAGAACTCTCCCAACATTAGCCAAAGCATGTTTGGTTTTCTTGAACTGCAAACATGAAGTGGGCAGAGGGGCCAATGGGAAACATAGCAAGAACACAGGAAACAGTGGGTTGGATTGAAACCATGCTTTGCAGGACACAGAAGAAGTCTAACCTAGAGATCTTTTTCTGACCCAGAGTGAAGCGGATGATTTTGCTTTGAGATGAATCCTTGGATGATGCACTGCATGATGGGAAAAGAAAAAAGTGGAAGAGCTGAGTGAAGGGAGAGAAGATACATTAGACACACAAATAAATGACGGCAGTCTTATGATAATGCAATGTGCCTGGTTTTTCCACTGCCCACCTTCCCCACAATATGCAACTTTCTTTCTAGGTCTAACTTTCCTGACTTGATGAATTTCCAATATGAAGAAACTGCTATCAAAATTACCAAAAAACTTTTGAGGCTTTCTTTCTTCTTCTTTTCTCTTTTAAACACCAAATATCTTTTTTCTGCTACCAGTCACGATAAGGCACTTTTCTCACAATGAAATGCTAAAGCAAGGGGTCTCTGACAGGTAAAAAAAACAAAAACAAACATTACACCTTTCTAAAGTGGTTAGATGCTTCTATTTCACAGGCTTTTCTGGGGGCTTTCATGATGAATGTCCCGACCCCCAAAAAAGGTATAGATGTTTGCAAGTTTTGGCAATCTTGAAAACTTTTGCTATCATTGGTATAAAAATGATCATTTAAAATATTATGAGTGTGCTAAGTTTTGGGCTATGGGCCATACATTTGTACATCTGAAGAATCTTGGTTGGGATTAGTAAAAGGAAAAGTTACACATATGTACTGCCTTATGAAAGATGGAAATACCTACCTTTCTTGAATCCATGTTCCTAAAAAGATCTGAGGTGAGAAATACAATGTTGGTTTCACTAGAAATATAATGTTGGCTCTATCCATTAAGGAGAATTCTGTGGCCCAGTTTGAGGAATACTTTCTAGACTCCCTTCTGAAATGAAGGAAGAGACAGAAGAAAATAGACAAAAATAAAGGAAGGAAGGAAGGAAGGAAAGAAGGAAGGAGGAAAGGAAGGAAAGAAGGAAAGAAGGAAATGAATTTTCTGGATTTTCCTAAACAGCTGAATAGTGATGCTATGCAAGGTAGACACAGATGGAGAAAGAAGCAAGCCCTGGGTACTAGGCTCCTCTCCTGGCCTCTAGACTATAGAGGAGCTTTGAGAGGTAGAATGTGAATTGAGTCCTCAGCCACCACATAGATTAATGAGAAGAGCTGCAGTAGAGAGGCAAAATTGTCTCCATGTGGCCATCATTGGAAACCTTGCTCTGATTCCTTCTTGCTAACGTCACATACGTCCTTGGCCAGCTTCAACAACTCCTCTTCACAAACATCATAGAAAAGTTGCCTAGTTTTAGTATTTCTTAGCCAAAGAGGTACAGTATGTAGGTGTGGTCATATGTGGCAAAAGTTGAACATGGGACCAAAAGAAACCTGGCATTGGGGGTTCGTATCTGACATTGATGATCAGGGACTCAAGCCATTACCCCTGGGATTTTGGTTACTACAGGCAGAATTTGGGGAGAGTAAGACAATGGAACTGAGCCAATGAAGCAATTTTACTATTTTTTACACTTATAGCCAGAGGGCTCGCATGGGCTGCCATGTCCCTAGGACTGGAAAAGATTAGAGGAAGTATCAGTATATAAGGATGAAACCAGTCATATGCAGAAGTAACCCAATCGGGACAGGACAAAGGATGAGTGAGGAAGGACTGCAACTCCAAGACCAGCCCCTGTCACCACCACGATGGCAGGAACCCTCTGCGATAAATGGATATGAAAACCTGGCTTCAGTGAGTTTGGCTCGTCTTTAGGTAAAGCATTTATTAATAGTAGGATGTTTTTTCTTACTGGGAGGTGGGTGACCTAACTGGAACATCTGGTTCTTTTAAGAAAACCAACGCCTACCATGGAAATGGCTGCCTCAGGCTGGCCAGGTGACACAAGCCCAGTGTTTCTCCATCCGTGTGCCTTGGAACCCTAGGCTGTAAGATGCATTATGAAATAAGAGTTCTGTGGCCACGTTTGAGGAATGTTTTCTATGCCCTCTTCTGAAGATTCACAGAGCACACGTGTCCCCCTCTCCAGCTTCCTCATCTCAGTCAGTACCACAATTTCCCTCGATGTTCAAGCCAGAAATCTAGGCTTTATCTGTGAGTCTTCCCTCCCTCGCTCCAGATAGTCACTCTATCTGTAGTCCCATTGGCTCAGCCTCTAATATATGACGAATTGATCCATCTCTTTATGTGTCCCACCACCTTGACCCCAGCCACTACCATCCAGAGACCACAGAAACCACTTAACCAGGGTCCTTCCTCCTATTCTTACTCCCCATGGCGGGTGGCCTCCCCGACTTCTTCCCCCTGCAGCCTCACCCTCCAAGGAAAAGCAAAGGTGGCTTTTTTAAACACTGTGAATCAAGTCAAGTCTCTCTCCTGCTCAAGACTCTCCCGTGGCTTCCTGCCACCTTTAGAATGAAGTATAAACTTCTTGCCCAGCTTAGCCAGCACTCTGTGACCCGTCCTCAGGGCCATAGCTCTGCTCAACTCCAGGGGCCACCACTCGCACGTCCTCCACATGAACAGTGGCAGGCCTTTGCTTACAGGCCACCTTTAACTTCCCACCTCCCAGCACCCACTGCACTCCAGCCACTCCAGCCTCCTTTCTGCTCCTCCACTTGCCAAGCTTCTCCTATCGCAGGGCCTTTGCGCCAGCTGCTCCCTCTGCCTGATCTATTCCACACCCGAGCTCTGCGTGGCTCACTCCTTGCCAGTCATATTTCAACTTCGGTGTCATGTCCTCAGAGAGACCCTCCTATCAACCTAACCAAAGTTACCGACCCAGTCCCTCTGAATCCAATCATCTTATTGTAACGCCACCATATGATATTTTTCTTCCCCCATTTATTTGCCTGCTTCCTCCCATAGAATGTAGAGAGCAGGCACCCTGGCTATCTCACACACCCTTGACTTCCCAAGTGCCTGGAACAGCTGGCACACAGAAGTCATTCAAATACTAACTAAATAAATGCATGTTCCAGATTCAAGGATCTGAGAACTTCAATAACAGTTACAACAACTTAACAAAGATTATTTCCCAGTTTCTTCCCCGATAGGACCCTTCCCCCAGCAAGTCATCACCTGAGTAATAAGCACACTGCAGAATCAGTCCTGCTCACTCAGTCATCCAGCTCAGCTGGGAATCTCTGATTTGAGAATGGCCCTTCGGGGCAGGGTGCAGAGGCTAGCTGCCTGGCTGGCTAGTCCTCCTTGGGAGTCCAGGCATCTCCGCTAGCTCACAAATCTCCATAACGTGAATTGGATACAATTAGATAATTCGCGAGGGGGTCTGATTTCCGTCACATCCAGCACTGCTGGTTTTAACAGCACAGTTGGGAACCAGCACTTCTCGTGGGAACATGAAACCACCTGTGAGGTACCTGCTGTGAGTGAACCGCTCTGTGCTCTGCCGAACCTCAATGGGCAGCTGAGGGTGTGAAGGTGTGCGCAAAGCCCTGTGCTTATGAATGCTGGTACTGGGGCCTGGAAGCAAAGTCCTGTGCCCTTTAGCACAAATTAAATGAGATCAAGTAATCAAGTTGATTGGTGACACTGAGGTTTGATAAAGGTTTATACCTTAAAAACAACAATCATTAGAGGACTTTTCTCTAACTTTACTATGAGTTAAAACTTTCTAACTCATAATCTCCTCTTTTTTTTTTTTCCTGCCATTCAAACAAATGCTCCACAAGGTGATTTGCAGAACTGTTTAGGAATGAACTTTTCCCACTGTAACACCCTATACGGACACTCCCCTGACCCTCAGCTTGTACTTCACTCTATGGTGAGTCCCCAAAATCCGGGCCCTAGTCCTGCAGAGCAAAGGGCCACAGCCGACATGACTACCACCACACTAGGGCCAACAAAACCCAGTACATTCCAGGGGCACTGCTCCCAGCAGGATGCTGACCCCCAGGAAAGGGCTGTTGCTAAGGACCCCTTGCCATCTTTCTTCTTCGTTCCTGACATGTCTCTCCTGGCAAAGCAGAGCTATCTGATGGAGAACTATGGCCTTCAACAGGGGAAAATTACTTACACATAAAACACGGAACACCTAGCGTGTAGGCAAACACGCAAGAAAAGTTTTAAGTCTATTTTAGGGGCTGTTGACTGCAGACAAGCGAGCGTGTCATAGGCCAGAGTTAAGGCAAGAGCAGCTACTTAGCTTTGGCTGCTGGCGATTCTGACTTTAAAACAGAACACGTCACTGCCAGGCCCAGGAGGCCGCCTCCGTCTCAAGGTCGTGCTAACTCCTCACTAACTATCAGTAGTTCTCAGCGTGAAGAAGCTCGCATAAATACCACGTGCAGCACAGGCTAGAATTTGGTCGGTGGGAAGGAGGAGCCCTGGAAAAACAGAATTATCAGTTGGCAAGGAGCCCCCACCTGGACTGCATTTCGGCTTGTGCTTTTGACTGCTGATGTGATGCTGGCTGGTGAGGCTGGCACGGGGCTTGGGGAGTGGCTGGCACCTGTTGCTGAGGAGTGCCAGCCTGGCACTGGAAGGGGGCCCCGGCCGCCTGGGACACAGCCGGCGGCAGTGGCGAGGAGAGGTGCTGCTTCTGGGGCTGCTGCTGCTGCTGCTTGTACCGGGAGAGGCTGAAGAAGAGGCCTAGGATGGCCTTGAGGTTTCCATTCCTGATTTCTGCGGACGACAGAGAGAGCGGTTAGAGGAGGAGTCCTTTCTTGCTCTGGTCCAGTGGGCTGCCTCAGCCCTCACCTGAGCGGCATTCCTCTGGGTCTAGGATACGACAGATTTCCTGAACACTTGTGTCATTGGTATTACAGTCAATTAAAACCAGGCCTAAACCACAAAGAAATTAGCTTATTTTCCCGCTGGGATTAGAGTGGATACATGAGGCAAGTTGCAACTGGATGCCTGCAAGTGCCAGGTGTAAACTCTCAGTAAGGGCGGAGCCAAAAAGGTAAGCGTCCCCAGCAAGACTGTGCTTGTTCCAGGGGGCTGGGCAATGATCGGGGACACAGAAGCCCTCCGGCAGCGGGGAAACTCACTGGTCTTTGCAGGGCACTGCCAAGTCCGAGTTCTGCGCTTCCAGCCACCTGAGTGTGCCAAGTGGCTGCTGCCTCACTCCCAAGTTCTCACACTGCTCTCCCTGGTCACCCTGCCCTCCAACATGTGGCTCTGGGTCTCTCTTGTCCACTGAATAAACAACTTCAATTTGGGATGGGTGTGGGGGGTAGGCTACAGGACTTATTTCTATGAAGAACTCATGCAAAAACTCTCCTCTATTAAAAGAAATTAGAGCGCAGTGGAGATAAGACAATTTTTATTCCAGATAGAGTTTTTCAGATGTTAAAATGCATTTGACTCACGACATGAATACAGAGGTGCAGAGAAGGAATGAAATACTTATTCACAGGCAGAGGCTGTGGATGTGAGGGTGTTGCTCCCAGGGCAATCTCTTCTTGTGTGCAGGGCTTTTAACACCAGATGCAATAGCCAGGGTCTAAACCAGGGGTCCTCAAACTTTTTAAACAGGGGGCCAGTTCACTGTCCCTCAGACCATTGGAGGGCCGGACTATAGTTTAAAAAAAAAAACCACAACTATGAACAAATTCCTATGCACACTGTGGGCCCGGGACGAGTCAGCTGCTAAGCAGGACAGGCAGTGGCACCTGGCGGGCTGGATAAATGTCCTTGGTGGGCCACATGTGGCCCGCGGGCCGTAGTTTGAGGACGCCTGGTCTAAATGGACACAGAGGGAGAAGGAAGAACTTTGGGGGCTCCTTCTGCTTTGCTTCGACCCTAAGCTGAGGGAGTGGGGTTGGAGAAAGGGAAGCCTCACAGTGTAGGGAACACCCACCCTCCCAGTTGGGGAAGAGGCTGCTGATAAAGAAACGAGAGTTTCCTCCAAGGACCAGTTGAAGAGCAGAAGGTGTGAGGCCTCCCATCCCACTGAGCCATACTGGCTAGAGGGCCAAAACTTATTTCTAACAACAAGAGCTACTACTAATTAGCATGTCTTGGGTTAAGCTTTCTGGGAACCATCTCATTCAACCCATACAACCTGGGAAGTGAGTATTATCATCCCTCTCTTACTTAAGGGACACAGCTCAGGAAGGTTTTATGATCTCCCGAGGTAATGACTGCTGGAGCTGGGATTTGAATCTAGGTTTTTCTGGCTTGAAGCGTGGTCTCCTAACACTGTGGAACTTGGCTTGCTTGTATGCTCATCATGTGTGGTGAATTGAAAGGCACGCCAGATAATGTTTTAGTCAGCTAGCTGGTGGTCATATAAGTATTCTTTATTCTTCTTCTGTAAGTATTCTTTTGTTATGGAATGTGTCAAACATTCCATAATACATTTTTTTAAACCCTACAAGCAAAACAAAGAAGGGAGGAACTTGCAAGTCAGCATATCCAGGGCTCAGAGGTTGTTCGCTACAAAAGGTTGGCGTGTCCACATCAGCATCCTCATAACCTACCAGCCCTGCCCATGGTGGGCCAGGGGCCAGCTTTATCACATTCTCCGCCTGCTGTGGTCCTTAAGGCACTTACTCTTCCTAATGGTTTGTTGCATTATTCCCTAAAACAACTTTTTACTTGTCAAAGAGCACAATGGCCCATAAAGACACTTTTTTGGGGAGCCAGAAAGACCTGGGTTTAAATCCCCACAGTCCCTCATTTATAGACTGACTATTCACAAGATCCAACTCTGAGCCCCCGTTTCATCGTTAAAATTGGCGGATGCGTGCTGCATCTCTCCCAGCAGGTTGTTAGAAGTAAGTGAAGAATAAATAAGGAAATGAGGGCACAGCACCCAGGACACTGTCTGGCTCATCCTTCCCTCTTTGGCTCAGAAAACAGAGTCCCTCTACCTGCGGCGTCCTCAAAGCTCAGCACAGGGCTTTTCCCTGAAGGAAGCCGCGGCTGCTGTCCATCCCCCTGTGCCACTCACAGGGGTCAAGAAGGATCCAGCCATGAATAATCTCATGTTAGAGAAAACTCAATGGGGAGCTTCTTTCTGCTTTTTTTTTTTAAACAGTCTTTTCATTGAGGTATAATTCGCATCCATAAAATTAAATAGACAATGATTTTTTAGTAAATTTAGCAACATCCTAGTTTTAAACTATTCCATTACCCTGAAAAGCGTCCTCATGCTCATACACATCGAACTCTTACACTGTCCCCAGGCAACCTCTCATCTGCTTTCTGTTTTGACAGATTTGCCTTTTCTGGACATTTCATATAAATGGAATCATGAGCGATGTAGTCCTTTACAACTTTCACTTAGCATAATGTAGTTAAGGTTCATCCATGTTAGAGCATGTATCACTGGTTTCTTTATATTGCTGACAACTATCCCATTATACTGATGTACCACAGTGTTTATCCATTCTCCAGCTGACGGGCATTTGGACTGTTTAATTTTCTTTTCAGAACACGAAACTCAAAGAGTGGTGAAGGATCTGATTGGGGTTGAAAGCCACCCAGTTTATGCTACGGGTGGTCACGAACAGACAGTATCCAAAATAGCTAGAACGGTGCTCCTTCCAGAGTTCTCAATGTCATCTGTCTGTGTTTCCCGGGGCCTGGTACACTGGCTCCACTGGCAGCCTAAAAACAAAATGTCACTCTGCCAGCCCACAAAAATGTTTCCCTCATGACATTTCCCAAGGCTTTGGAAAGAGTACTGCTTTGCATCTGACCAACTATCCTCACACTCGCTGTCTAGAGAAAGAAAATAATATAGACCTAGAGAGAGTTGACTTATCCAAGAAGACACTGGATAGCTTGCGTCTAAACCAAGACAGGAATCCTGCTCTCCTTTCTCCTCCGGTGGCCGCTCCATGTAAACTGAGGAACAAAGTCCCCAGCTGTATTCCAGTTTCCATTAGAACCTGGATTGCCTTGACTCTGGGTTCCGACTGATCTCTTTGTTCCCATTAGCTGGGACTAATCTGCATAGATGCTATAGGGAATGTGGCAGAAAGGGTAGAATAAAAAGGAGAGCTATTTTCTTTTAACATTATTTAAGAGAAACCACAGGCCTGGTTTACAAAGGCACAAGCACTGGAATAATCTAACACAAAGAAACCTGCTTTGTAGGGAGGAAGGGACTCGGAGCCAAAGGGAGGGTTGCCTCTGACCGCAGAGTTGCAGGATCCCTATTCAATTGCCTTAAGCCACGGTGGGTGGTGTAAGGCTCGCCTAGCTGATTGGGGACCGTGGGTTGTGTGGCATTATTCCTCCAGCTGGGCCCTCTCCGCAACCTACATTCACCGTGTAACTTTCCACCTGACTCTTGCAGCCCTGCTGTGTACTGCCTGCCATGCCGTCAATGACTCCAACCATAGGGGAGTGGCTCAAGGGGGTGGGAGCAGAGCCCACAGGGTCCCTTCTGGTGAGGGGCAGAAGCAGTCCCACATGCACTGCCCAACTCAGGTGATGTGGGTAGGAGGAAACAGAAACGATCCACTTGTTGCTTTTATGCGAAAGGTCCAGAAAGACCTCCTGCTTTCTGGCTCAGGATGAAAGAAGCTCAGCATCCATGTCTGTGGACATCAGAGCAGAAAACCCAGGTCTGAGCTCATCAAGTCAGCAACCGATTTCACTTTAAAAGCATACACTCCTTCTCAGAGGCATCTGGAAGGGTCTTCCTGCCTCTGTTTCTCCAATCTGTAAGATTTGTCCCCATTATATTACCTATGCTCCATCTCATGCTCTGCACCTTCCTTTGGTCTGCTGAATGCCTATGCATGCTGTAAAACCCAGGGGAAACATCACTGCCTCTCTGAAGCCCCCTTGACTGCCCCAGGCAGAGCTGATCACTGCCTTTCTTTGGGCGCCATTGGACTCTGTACATACCATTAGCACAGCTCTCTTATTAATTGGAATGACGGCTAGTTTTGTATGACCGGCTGGACTCTCTGTGCACTCCAGTGCCTAGTGCTGTGCCTGGCATATAGCATGTGCCCAGCAAACATTTGGTGAACGAGATAGGATAAGCCATAGCTCCGGACTTCTGCTTCTCCAGTACAGGAAGATGGGCTCAGTGCCAGGTGTTCTCAAACTCCCAGGGATAAAGGCCTTACTTCCTCACAGGGACAGGTTTACAGATGGCCCTGACAGATGGTGTGTGGGTTGGGGAGGGGTTGAAGGGATCTTGAAAAGCACCCAGGGCAGGGTGAGGCCCAAGCTCACAGGACTCTGGCAAGTCTCCAAGATGGGTCCAACCTTTGGGAGCACTGAGGGGGCAAGGAGGTCTCGTCCAGGGGCTGTGTCTTACACCAACAGCATCTCCACCTGGCTCACTGGGGCCTGTAGCCTCTGCCTGCAGGCATCTGCTGCCTGTGCCCTGGAACAAAGGCTCTCTGTGGCTCCCTAAGAGGCAGGTCAGGGCAGGACCTGAGCTGCTGAAACGCTTAGAGGACAGGTGCATACACTCTCCCGGATCCAAAACCAGCTTTAGTCACTGGGAAGGGGTGGAGATGGACCTACGGGGCTTTCCAACTGCTGATGTTATTTTTCATCAGGAGGAGCCTTAAGGCACTCAATCGTCTTCAAAAGGAAAATAAAAAGCATTAAAACGACATTATTTCTTTAAACACTATAATGCTTTCTAGTAGTCAAGCAGGTGGTGAGAAGTGTGGGCAACAGTGAGCAGTAGGAAAACAGGAGGCCTTCAAATCAGCAGACTGAGAGGCTTGTCCACAGCTGACCTTGGGGCCTCCCTTTCCCCACTGGAACTTAACCTTTTTGGGTCTCGCTTACTCATCTGTATGAATGGGATAATGTGAATACTGACCTCATACGGTTGCTGGGGACACTAAATAAGATAAAATGTTGTGGCACTTAATCTCAGTGACTAACACAAGGTGAGTTCTCAATCAATGGTTTCTATTCCTACGATTTAACAGTATGTCAAATGAGATTCCTGTAACCCTAAAATTGTGAATAAAAGGCTCTAAGTACCCTTGCTTATAAGTTCAAGGACTTGACAAAGGTTGGGCCCAGTCATTATCCCTTAAGACTATATAAGTTCAGGATCAGTCTTACCACCAAATACCATCGTCATGAACCTTTACCTCCCCCCCACCCCCGCTGCCAAATCAATATAAGTAGATCTAGATGGGAGAATGTCATTGAGGGTATAGGAAGGTGGCAATGGGAGATGGTCACAGAGACAGGATATTTCCTCCTTTACCAAGGAGCAAGAAGGTGGGGTCCCTGTACTCCGTGCAAAGGCAAGGAGGCTCTAAAAGAATCACTCCAAGTGGGAGTTCTGGCTTTCCAGTCCCCAGTTGGACACCTGCTTAGTGGAGACTTGGCAGATCTGCCCCTTGGCCACCTGAGTGAGGGGAAGCTGAAGAGAGAGATCATATGGTGGGGGGTTTCCAGATGACAGGAGGCCTGTGCTACCCACTGCAAGTGGGAGACTGAGCCCACACATTCCTGCTGGTTCTATGGTGGAGAATGGAAGGATCATGAGTCCAGGTCTCGAGCAGTGGTTCTCAACCTTTCTAATGCCGCGACCCTTTAATACAGTTCCTCCTGTTGTGGTGACCCCCAACCATAAAATTGTTTTCGTTGCTACTTCATAACTGTAATTTTGCTACTGTTATGAATCGTAATGTAAATATCTGTGTTTTCCGATGGTCTTAGGCGACCCTGCTAGCGGTTCTCAACCTGTGGGTCGGGACCCACAGGTTGAGAACCACTGCTATAGAGTCTAAGACCATCGGAAAACACAGATATTTACATTACGATTCATAACAGTAGCAAAATTACAGTTATGAAGTAGCAACGAAAACAATTTTATGGTTGGGGGTCACCACAACATGAGGAACTGTATTAAAGGGTCGTGGCATTAGAAAGGTTGAGAACCACTGGTCTAGAGCCTTACCAGGACCAGTGTAGTGTGGAGACAAAGGCGGCCTAAATCAGGGGGGTGGGACCTGAATGCTACCAGCTGGAAATGAGCTGCAAGAGCTGGTCAAATCTCACAAACACCACAGGGCCCTGGGAGCAGCATGGAAGGAGTGTCTGGTCAGCAGGGCATGCAGAGACTCCCAGTGGGGACAGTAGCAATTACCCAGGAGGGGACTGCACCTTCACCACCAGCCCAATTCTGCTTCTCTGTGCTCTCCCAGTCCTGGAGGCCCAGGCCTGGGAACCAGGGAAGGAAAAGGAAGTCACATTATCATGCTCCACCCCCTTCAACCTCCAAAGGCACCTGCACTGGTGGGGGAAGAGCTTTGAGGTTGAAGTTTAAAAATGAACAGGACTGAGTCATAAGTATTGACATAGAACTGTTCTAATAATGAGCGTGACTGAAGGGTTATAAATTCAGCCAAAATATCATTACATGAGTCTCAACTTGGCAGGAAAGATGGGGAACAACACAGAACAGTTGGGGCAGTTACTGAAATACCATAAACCCAATAACGGATACCTCAACACATTGGTTACAAGTATGCCTCTCTATGCCCAGACTCACAGGGCTACATTCCAACATCGGCGAGGGGCGGAGGGCAGAGTGTCTCTGCATGACATGCCTCCATGGTCCAGCAAACAGAGTTCTCAACCTTTTCTGCTTTCTTGCACCTGTGCATGGCATAGATTTTATCCATCTGCTGTCCCAACAGACACCCTGAACATGAGCTCTGAAATCGCACAGACCTGGGTTCTGATTCTGACACTCACTAGCTTCAGAGCTTGGGGATGCCACTCATAATCTCTTTAAGACAAAGTATCCTCATCTGTACACCCAGCCTATTATAAATTCCAACTTCCATTGTGAGAGCTGGAGCCAATGCACATAAGAGCCTTAAAGGCGCAGTTGGTATTATTCATTCAACAAATACTTATTGAGTAGATTCTCTATCATTTAAGATATAGAGAGGATGAGGCAGGTGGCAGGCAGGTAGGTGTGTGTGTGTGTGTGTGTGTGTGTGTGTGTGTGTATGTGTGTAGATGAATGAGGCAGAAGGCAGGGCAATGGGTAGAGAGATGGCAGAATGGCCAGGGGTTCACATCCCAAAGAGCCCTTTCTGCTGAGCAAGACTCGGTAAAGTCCCTGATGCTCTGCTGGAGGGGCTCAGGCCTGTGGTCCAAACACTGCCAGAAACTGGGAGGAGCATGTGCCTGCCACCTACTGGCCAGCACAAGGACTCTCCACCAGGAGGGAACAGGTTCCTCAGAATGGGAATTTGCATCTCCCTACCTAACCATGGAAACACCACCAATCAATCACGCCATGCCCCAGCCATGTGCACACCACATGTCATTCCACCTGGATCTCAACCCGGGGGAGGAAGGCTCACATCCCAGGGGCAGGGGAACCCACCGACCACCTTCCTCTCTGAGTTGGGAATAGGGCTCAAACCCTACTGCTGCTTCAGAGGCCTCTGGCGGCAGTGCGACCATGCCTGACCGGGGACAGGCGAGGCACACTTGAGTTCCCATGGGGGTATTCCAACAGCCCCAATCAGAGACACGAAACACTCACAAGGCATCAGTGGTGGCCACCCCCTCCCCATCACTGGGGGAGACTGCAGCTCAGAAACACAGCCAGGAAAAGCAAGCTTTCACTGCAGAGCAGAGCAGAGCAGAGGCAAGAAACAGGTCCCAAACGGAATGCATGAGCTTGCAAACTTACCTGCTCCATTGGACTGCTTCCTTCCTCACTGCTCCCCCCTCCCCACCCTGACCACTGGAGTGGATGCCAACCTTGCGAGGGAAAAGTGGTGTCATCCGAAGCCCAAAGTACTTTACCTGTTCTGGGAAAAGTGGAGGCAGGTGCAGCCTAATGAGTTTGGGAGGAGGCCGGGGCCTATGGCAGCTTTGGAGCTGGCAGCTGCTTGTGTTTACAAATAGGAGAGAGAGCGAACGTTTCCAGAGCAAGATGTTGCCCGAGGAGGCTGAGAATTCAGACCAGCCACCTCCAGACCAATAGCAGACCACCAGCAAACACGAATGTGCTAATTAGCCACCAAATTGGAGTTAATTAAAAACTAATCAGGATGTCAAAACGTAGCGTCTCATTAATACATCAAACGCTTTTATTTATTTTTTTAACCTGGGAAAAGTACTGCTTCTTCTCATCCAAGTAAGAGATAAGGATTAGGCCTTTCTCCCTGGGAACTGTGCAGTTTAAATATGTTCTGTGGTTAAGTGTTCTCTCTCCCACAGATAAGGCCCGGCTTGATAATTAACTGACCTGCTCGTCAGGTGACTACCATCAGCACTGGTTGAGCCCTTCCCCGAGAAGCAGCTGTCTTCACTACTCCCCGCCGTGCCTTGCAGACATGGCCAGCGTGGTCGAATTTGCATTCTTGGAGGGATTCTTTAGGTTTTCAAAAAGCTGGCACGCTCAAGCCTAGACATGCACTGAGATGCCTCCAAACCAGAAGGAAAACAAAACCAGAAGAGCCCACCAGCGTCTCTTGTCTTTAGCGCATTCATGTTGTCAATAAGAAACAGGTGGGTATTCCTAATGGGGAAAAGGCAGCCTCGTGACCAGCGCTGACTCACCTTCTGCAGACAGCCCCTGAATGTTTATCCCCTTAGCTGCCAGGAAATTCAAGCAGGCATCTATGTTTTCAATCTAGGAGGAAAAAAACACAATAGACACTCAATCAATGCTCAGCCTTCTCCAGAGCCATCTCTAAGTAGCAATGAAGTGCTATGTCGGAGCGAGGGTTTCAACGGGCACTGCTGAAGTTCTCGACAAGGAAAAACAGGAGGACATGAATGGATGCAGGTCAGGACTCTCCTTTGTCTGTACTTGCACAGGAAAAGGTTACCTAATATCCCAACCACCCAGAGCCAAAAGTCGAGGTCTTGGATTGCTCACGGCTGCCAAAAATAACCAGGGTGGAATAGGAGCTCTTCTGTTGATCACTGTCACCAGTGCAATCCTGAAAACTTGAGCAGCTGCCCGAAAAATGGAGGTGGGGACGAGGTTAGCAGACCCACCCGTCTGCCAGCAGCTGGGAGAAATTTGTAGCCACCAAGGCGGCCAGCAGTCCAATGCGCAGTGAATGGGAGTTTCAGCTGGAATCTGGGGTAGTGTTTACTCACAAAATTCTCAGGATGGCAGGCATTGCAGATGACCAGAGAGGGCAGCGACCTTGCTGAACCCCTCTGACCTTTGTGTTTTCTGTGGCATGAAGGGCCCACCCCACAGCCACCTTTGCCCAGGGCTAATGCCATGGCCAAGGGCAAGCCAATGTCCAGCCCTCACAAAAGATCCATTAGGTCATCTCCAAAGGTCTGATTTGACTTCAGTTGTCAGGGCTAATTATTTCTTGGTCTACAGGAAAATGTCCGGGCTTGATTAATGTCAATGGTGACCATAAGTAAAGGAAATTGCTTTTGACTTGGCACAGGGATCTTTGAATTTCACACAATTTATATTTCACAGTGGAGATCCCCCTCACCTCCACAACTACCCACAGCCTACCTGACCTCCCAAGAACCCTACACATTCTTATGAACTCAAACAAGTATTTAACCCATGGAATTAATTTTTCATTAATAAATGGCTGTCTCTCACAGTGTACATGTAACCATCTACCTTCCCTCTCCCAGTGGCTATGAAGGAGGCAACAATCCTGATGCCTCCTTCATAGCCACTGAGGGTGACGCGTCTGCATGTTAAGGGCTCTAATTGGAGTAGAGTCTGTTCCCGGCTTCCAGCAGTCTTCCTGAAGGTCATGTCCACCCTCCCCCTGATGTCAGCATCCTCCTTCTCTACCCTCTGTCTTCACATCTTCCAATGCTTTAAATTAACCCTTGAGACACCTGAATAAAACTGCACCCATTTCAGAAGAATCCATCAACCCTGAGTCTGAGGCATGACACCAAATTAAAAGAGACCCACCAACATATTCAAGAGAAGCATTGCTCTACTACCACACGTAATTCTATAGAAATTTCCTTCCAAGAAGCATAAGAGCATTTACTTGTCCCATTCACAGAGTATTTAATGCATACACTATCATTTAAAGTAAGTAGTAATTTCTTCTTGCAAGGCTAGCCATAGTATGCTTCAATTCAGCCATCTACTGGGCTTTCTTTTAATGTTAAAATCTATTAAAGGAATGAATAATTATAGATAGGTTACCTAGAATATTTTTTCTTCCTGTTGATTTTTTAAAGCCCTGTTATTCTTTTAATGCATTCCATAATTTAGATGGGTAGTTCTCCACTGGGCGGGGGAGAAATGGAGAGAAGGAGCAAGGATTTGGTTCCTTAGGGCACATGTGACAATGTCTAAGAATTTTGTCCCTCAGGGGACACGTGACAATGTCTAAGAATTTTGTCCCTCAGGGGACATGTGACACTGTTTGGCAACATTTTGGGTTGTCACAATGGGGGTAAGGGGCCTCCTAGTATCTAGTCCTGAACACACTACACTGCACAGGACAGCCCCACAACAAAGGACTATCCAATCCAATGTCAATAGAGCCATGACTGATAAACCTGAGTGACATGATCCTTTCAGTCACTCATCCAGTCAACATATTGTTGGGATGTCTGCTCTGAGCCAGGCACTGTGCTTGACTCTCCTGACAGTGGCGGTCAGAGTCCTCCTCCCTGTCCAGCAGCCCACATTTATATAATGCTTCTCTTTAGAGTCCACAGAGACATTCCACACACCTCTACATCCATCCATTCCAGGGAGAATCAGAGCATAGCCACAAGGGAAGCATTAGGAGCTTCCCTCATTAGGTGAAGAGAGGAGGCTAAGGGCACTGAGGGTGCTTTCTCTTAAGAGGTGAAGCAGGGAGCAATATGCAATGGCCAGATTGCACCCCCTGAAAATGTTAAAACCAAAAAATTAGAACTTGGGTCATCATTTAAAAGATGATTCATAAGTCCATCTAATGCCCTAAAAATTCCTCCCCTCCATTATGAATTCTCTGCTCACAGAGGAGCTCAAAAAACATTCCTGAGTCTCAAATCTACTCTTTAATAACATTTCATTGAGGTTAGCAATCACTTCTGACAAGGCGGCAGAGACCCACACGCTTTTCATCTGCACCCCGGGAAGAGAGCGGAGCCGGGCAGCAGAGCAGGGTCAGTCCTGGATTCCAACCTCCCGGCTGCACTTGGAATGAGATCAGAAGGGGAGAAAGCTTCTTTGATCCAGGCTCTCTTGTGATTAAATTTCACCTTACGGTTTTCTTCCAAATACTGTCCAGGTAAACAACCCATCTTCATATGCCACGAGACTGCAAACTGCCACCAAACCCCAAAAGGGGACCGGCCTGGTGGCAGGAGCCTGGCTCTCACACAGCACGAGGGCGTCCGCAGACTCGTCTTTAACGAGGCTCATGTGTGATCCAGACATGCAGTGCGAGATGAGGATCCCGTTCAAGTTGGGAGGCAGAGCAAAGGAAAAGGCTCTTAACCAGCAAGTATGTAAATACAGCCAAGGCTGTTCATTAACACATAGCGGCCAATATAAACTACTTTCCAAAATTAGCTGAAGAAATGTGTGCTAAGTTTGACATTCCAGTGATGCTGAGGGGGCAGGCTGAGGAGGCTGTTGTACTTGTTGCCATAGCTCTGGGATAGAGATCCTGGGGTTTACAGCATTAGTTGGGGCGGAGGCTGGAAGCCTGAAGGTGGGACCACGATGTGGCTCAGAGACCCTGGGAGCAGAAAGATGCTGGATGAATGAGGAGGTTTAGACCAAGATGCACTTCCAAGGGCTTCCCTTTGTTTGGTGCCATATGTGGCCTCCACCCCGTGTGGCCCATGAGAAAAAGGCTGCAATGAAGCCTTTCTCCCTGTCTCAGCCAGAATCTCCATCCTGAAGTTGAATAGTTTCTCAGCAGTCTCTGAACTTTAGACTTGGCAGGGCATGAACTATGTATGTTGTAGCCTTTGTCTCCCACATCCAGATGTAGATCTCCACCCAAGATAGCCAGAGAGCAAGGAAAACCAAAACAAATGCCAAATAACTGGAAAGAGAAGGAAGAATGAGAGGCAAATGGAAAACTTAACATTTCAATCATGATTAGACTGGACTGGGTCTCACGATAGCGTAAAATATGCAAGCTTCAGAAGCGTGGCTGTATAGCTCCTTGGTAACTTAGAGACTGATCAAATACCATCTGTTGTGGCAGTTGTCATGGCAGCATTTTTCTCTGAATACCAGCGTAGCTGAGTGCAAAGCACATGAAAATGATGGATGCAAATGAAGACCATGGGCACCACCACAGCCCAGGGGAAGATAGGGCTCCAGGCACACTGAGTAAATGGGGTGCTAGTTTTTATGAGTTAAGAGTGCCTCATGTCACCAGGGCTTCCTTGGAGATCTCCATCCCGGGAGGGTGAAACTGGGAGGGCAGGCAAACAGCTGCTGACTGAAGTCAGGCATGGTCACAACCATTTTTAAAAATCATGAAATGCCTAAAGCTTAGGCAATGGGAGATCCGGACCCGACAAGGATGAGTGAGAAACTTGTAGGTTCTGGGGCTGAAAGCACAGTGTAGCTTCTTCATGAGCCTCATAGATCAACAGAAACTTCCTTTCAGATGTATGTGACCCTCACACCTGATTTTGCTACGTGCCAACAACAACAACAAAATATCATCACTCATCCATTCGTTTATTCATTTCTTCGCCCATATATACCGAGCACCTACTGGGAGTCAGACAATGTGCTGGTACTGGGTATATAGTGGTGAATAAAATAGACATAATCCCCACTTTGTACACCTTATGGCCTAATGTAGGAGAACTGGCATTTAATAAATAGTGCACAGGTAACATCTGTCATATATTGGAAGACTTGCCTGGGGGCTGGGGGGCAGGAAGAACTTCTTAAGGAAGAGATAGCAAGTGAGTCCACAGAAACAGGGCTTTTTGTCTATTCTGTTCAATGATAGAGTCCCAAGCACCTCAAATGGCATGGGGCAGGTTGTAGGTGCTCAAGAATATTTGTTGTCAGAGGAGAATTTGAGCTGAGACATAGGAGTTCACTGGGTACCCAGAAAAAGTCGTACCCACCATAGGAAACCTAATGTTTGAAAGCTTCCAGGCATCAGGCAATGTACCACTTTTGGGAACCAAAAGAAAGTCGAAGTGGCTGAAGGCCAGTGGGCAAGGAAGAGCAATAGAGAGGACACTGAGCGTGAGCAGAGGGCCAGCCACATGGGGCTGCACCCAGGAGCTAACTTGGTGAAGGAGAGAAGGCAGGGATCCTTCCAGTTCTTAGGGAAGCCTTGTCACTGCCCCATCACCATGGCAACAGCAGGGATGCCAGGGATGGCTCAAGCAGTGTCCAGAGACATCCAGGCTGGGAATAGAGACAAGGAGGAATGGAAAGGGAATGTCAGCATCTGTGGTCACATGTACTAACCAGGAAGGTCTGTTTCATATCTAATCCTTCTGACACTCCTTCCTCTGTGCTTTCCAAAAGTAAATATAGAAAATAAATCCAATCATGAAACCAAAGCAAAAAGCAAAATGCACTTTGGGGAAATACCTTCCTAAATGCCTGTCTTACCTGTTGTCTATCTCTTTCCTCTGCATTCCTAGGGGCCACCACCTGATGCATAATTTGCTCAGCTTCATTTTTTGTGTGTTCACCTATGTCAGGGTTGGGGCCCAGCATCATCATAGGATCACATGGCTCATGGACCACAGTGTGGTCCTGGAGCTGCAGGACCCCACAGGATAGAGCTGGTGGAGTCTGGACACTATAGTTGTGATCTTAGAAGGGGACCCCAGAATAAAGGCAATGTATAGTGCCGTTTCAAATTCTCTAGGTGGGGGGAATATTCAATAGCATCTCCTCTTGTAAGCCCCATAGGCTGCCACTTGCTTGGCTGATGTTTAAAGCCAACATTGTTCAGCAGTACGAGGAGGGTTCTATACCTTCTCTCCCAGCTTGGGCCATTGAAGCATCAAAGCTCCCAGCAAATCAGCTCTAGCTCTCTTGGTGGCTTTGAAGCAGAAAGGTTAAGAACATGGGACTCGGGCTGGATGGGGCTTGAGTCCCATTGTTGGGTCCTGCTTAAATTTGGCAATATTATCCACCTTACATTTTATAATACTTATAACTTCAGCTTTCCAACAATGTTGTCAAGAATTCCTTTAAAAAAACATTGTAGGAGTCTCTCTGCTGTTACAGCAAATGGGTAAGTCCATATGGATACAGAAAAAATTCTCTCTAGAGGAGAAAAAAGATTGATAACAAGAATCTCAAGTTCTTCCAGTGACTATCTTTCCAACTGCCTAGGATAGTTCATGTTCTTATTGTTTAATGGCTTCTCAACTTTTCCCTTGAAGCAAAGAGAGAAACCTGGGAAGGGAGTTATAACTAAAGGTGCAAACGTCAGTCCTTATTCTGGAAGCTCCCATAATACACCCTCACAGTTGAGCTCTGCAGAGTATCCCCTTTTAGAGATGGCAGTCATTAAGAGGAGGAAACTCCACTGAGGATCGTCATTGTCAGAGAGGCTGAATGGATGCCTTTGTGTGCGAACATAACACAAGCTTTGGGTCAGACAAACCTGGACTCAAATCCTAATCCTGCCATTTACTAAATTATGATCTTCTGCAAGTGGGCTAATCTGTAAAATGGGCATTATAACAACCAATGCATAGAGTAGTGGTTGCCACTAAATGTGAGGATATAAGTGTGATGCTAAGAAAGATCCAATCACCAGCAGTTTTTGTACTGTGTTGTCATTTTTGACGAGAATGTCTCTGAGGAATAGTTCTAAGGCCACAACATGCCCAAAGCTGTGTCTGGGGCTGAACCCTGGGAAAACAGAGAATTAGACCAGCTCCTCTGGGCTGCCTTCCTTTCCTGCTTCTGGCTTTCTTCTCAAGCCCTGCTGTCCAGGATGCTGGGGCTCTCCATCACCTGATTTCATGCCTGCCCCTCATCAACCCCTCTCTTGAAAAGATACTGATTCATTCACACCAAGGCAGCTCTAGGAGGAGGGGAAACAGTAGTGAGAAAACAGTGAGGTCCTTCTCTCATGGAGCAGCCAGCCTCCTGGGCAGGGTGCACTGTAAACAAGTATTGCTCCACCAAACATAGCTCACAAACGTGATAAGCGCCAACTTACACGTATCGAGTTGTAGGTGTAAGCCTGACAAGCCTGACACTGACTCACTATGCTCTTTTTAGAAGGTCCAGGCTCCTTTTGAGTCATCGCCATGTGTACATGCTGAAACCCATAAGCCACCACAAAGAGACAGCAGAATATAAATGCAAATAAAACGAAACAGCAGATCCTCGATATTCCCCAGAGTGCAGTGAATCCTCAGTTTTGGAAATACCACTAGAATGTATCATTTTACCCACAAAAATACACAGAAAGGAACAGGGTAATGGGGTAATTTGTAGACGAAGGCCAAGAGCTAGACGTGCTCACCAGCTTGGTGACTAGTTTCCACACACAAGCTGTGCAATTCAGTTTTGTGGCTCAGCCAGTTTGCTGTCTGTAGCTCGTGGGTCTTCTGGGTTGCTCATGGATTTCTACTCCGCAATTCCAAGGATAGCAGGTACGGAAGTGCAAGGCACGTCCTGGAAGCATTGACTACCAGGAAAGCAAAGCCAAGCAGGTAAGTTTGAATGTTCAATACTCAATTCAGAATTCTGCAAGACTTTGCCCTCCCCATGTGGTGAAAGCTGGAATGAAGGCGATGGCTCCATCATCCTCTGCCTGTGTTTGTCACTCTGAAGTGTTCATTTCCACAGAAGATGTAACTCAATATTGCCCTTCCCTTTTCTTTCCAATTCCTGATGTTCTAGCAATGAGTAGGTGATTATTAAATGCCAAACACAATCTAGGACTTTTCACACACATTATCTCTATCTGTTTTTGTGTTGTTGTTGTTTTTTATTTTTATCTCAAAAGCTCTTTGTAGGTATGGCTAAAGAGTTGAACCCCAATTCTAGACCACTGTTGACCATCTCTATTATAAAAACCCTGGGCCATCACGCTGTCATGACCAAAGACCAGTCACCAGGAGGCTGTGTGCACAGCAAGGCACTTGTGGGTGGGCAGGGGAGTCCGTCCCGTGGCGATGGAGGGAGGGGACGGGGCCGCATGATTTCGCGTGCTGGGCATCTAGTTAATAATTAATTTGGGAGATTTTGCAAGTAGTAAACAAAATACTTTACACCAAGAAACTAGATTTGGCAAATAGTTCCATATTCTAAAATCTCTGACCAAGGCAAACAGCTACATTCTAACCAATCCAGAATTATACAAGATTCAAGATAATTAAGAATGTGATTGATATTAAAATCACTCTCAGCACTGTTTACTGCCATAGCTGGAATGTCAGAGGCATGGCAAAATCCACCGGAAGAGAAGAAGCTAGACAAGAAAGGTCTCTATTACAGGATATCCTGAGCTTCCCAAGCTACAAGATATCTGATGCACCTGCAAGGAAATAGTGACAATTTCTCACTTGTCACATAATGCTAAGCACTGTTACTATTTCTGCCTTTGTCAAATATTCAGTTGAACCAAATAAAATGGCAATTGTTATGAGTAAAGCATGGCTAAATGTTGGCTATTTCATACGGTTCTACCTACATATTGATGTGTTAGGAAGACACCTTCCTCCTAAAGACTACAATTAAACTGCTGGGTGATTATAAAAATTGAGTCATTTATAGACAAAGCATCAGTAAATTCTGAAACTCAGAAGAAAATCTCTTCAAGGCTCTCTCAAAGGAGTCTCACAAGCCTGATGATGACATATAGAAGAAAAGATCAAGTTAGAAGAAACACCCCATTGCCCTGGCCAGGTGGCTCCATTGGTTGGAGCATTGTCCTGTACACTAAAAGGTTGTGGGTTTGATCCCCGGTCAGGGTGCATGCAGGAGACAATCCCAGTAAGAGCATATGCAGGAGGCAACCAGTCGACATTTCTCTCTCATAATACAATAAATTTCTCTCTTTCTCTCTTAAAAAAATCAATAAAAGCACATGCTCGAGTGAGGATTTAAAAAAAATTTTTAAAAGAAACACCCATGGGCAGGCTAACCCCTACAAGCCTTTTGCTTTATCTTCAGTCAGGATTTCGTCTGCACAATCCCCCTATAGAAACAAATGGGGACTGGGGAGGGTTTAATTCCAAGTTGACTCATCTCAAAACCTCTATGAAAGGTAGCAGGTTGTCCTTACAATATTGAAGGAAACCCAGGTTGCATGCCTCCCTCCACAGGCCTTCCTGTTCCTTCAGGGGAAAGTGGGAGAACGATGAGATTTGGTTCTGGTTTGGCCACCCCATCCAACTCTACATGAATGCTACCATGCTCACGCCAATGTGGGAATTTCTGTCACCCATCAAATCTACTCCATAGAAAAAGCCAACTCATGTCAAAGTGCTATCGTTTGCATTGTGAGTGGAGGAGAAGAGATTCCTGGCTATCTTTGGGCAAGGTACCTTATTCCCCTGATCCTCAGTTTTCCTTTCAGTAAAATGGGTATACTGATTCTCTTCTTGAAAGCCTATAGAGGTTTCGAAAGAAACTAGTATTTGCACTCTTAAAAAAACACAAAGCACTGGGCTAGATTCTTTTCTATACATTATTATTGCAGTTCATTTTCACCATTAGAGAAGGTAGATATCATCTACCTTCCCCATTACTTTCCAGATGGGGAAATGGAGGCACAGAGTGCTTTCCTGAAATCGAAGTTGTAAAGTGGCACAACTGGACTTCGAACACTTAATGGAAAACGTTTTAAAGTTAAAAACATGGAGATTGAACAACCAAAGAGCAAGAGCTTCACTAATGCTGGAGAAAAATAACCACTGTTTGGTCACTGTCCTGTCCTTGTCCTTCAGCAGTGTGACAAGGCAAGTAACCAATCCATCCAAACCAAATCCAGTCTTTACATCAAAAGGACAAAAGACACTTCACAGAGGAAGAAGTCGCTTCTAGCACATCCTTTTGAACATGTTTTGTGGAAGATATTTATGTTCTTTACAGTGTTTTAAATCTTCAGTGCAGGAGGAGATATTTAAGGCAATATAAACACAGGCATTATTTCAATGTCAAAATGTTCCCAAAACAGGTATCTTTCAAACCACCATGACAGTGCTTATGATTTTGGAGGAAATTCATGATACTGTTAAAAACAGAATAGATTGGGGCTGAAAAACCTCAAATGTGTGCAGGAGGAAGGGAGGTAACAAATGGCTGAAATGGTCTGGGTATAAGGCAATAGGGAATGGTGGGGAGCATGACAAACACACCCCATACCTACCTAAAGGGGCAGCTGCTACTCATTTTTCACCAACTTTTGCCTTGGGAGTGACAACCCAGGGTTACCAGGTTATCAGATCTTTTCTTTAAAAAGCTGGAAGAACAATTTTTATAAGGTATATGGATCTTCATCTAACTATTGGCATCTGTTTAGTTTTTGTTTTTGTTTTAAAGGGTCTTCTGGGTCCTAGCTGGTTTGGCTCAGTGGATAGAGCGTCAGCCTGCGGACTGAAGCGTCCCGGGTTTGATTCCAGTTAAGGGCACATGCTTGGGTTGTGGGCTTGATCCCCAGTAGCGGGGAGGGGGGGGCAGGGTGTGCAAGAGGCAGCCGATCAATGATTCTCTCTCATCATTGATGTTTCTCTCTCTCCCTCTCCTTTCCTCTCTGAAATAAAATAAAAAAATAAAATAAAATAAAATAAAAGGTCTTCTGGGACCTGAACTAAGCTTGTTGGCCACCACTCTCTACCTTTTGCTTAAGTGGGAACCTTGACTCACACATTCACCTACTCATCAGCTCCCAACATGCAGACACCATAGGCTATCCATACCTTAACGAAGTGCAAACAGGAATTCATTGCTAATTCTGTTTCATGAAAAATAAATTAAAACACACACACACACACATACATACAGAAGATACCCCTTTGATGCTAGGCTGAACCATCAGAACTCCATCAAGACATATTCAGGGAGGTGGATCCCAGCATGAGGCCCAGATGGCTTAGATGTTAAACCATAATCTACATGGTTCTAAATCACCATCCAATTTTCTCTTTCAGCTCAAGAAGATTTGTACTAGTAGCTATTCTCCCCTGGCCCATCCTCACTTTTGCTAAGTTCTTTAACCTTATTGACCCATATTGCCACTCACAACACCTCGGTCCCAAGTTAAGTGTGATGGGAATATCTCGGAGCGTCTACATGGTGCCAGGCAATGTGGGCAGATGGACAGATGCGACCCCACCCTCAAAGAAGTTAATGTATAGTGGGATGCAGGCAGTTAAGTACAATGTGCTAAGCTAAAAGATTATCACTGCAGTTTTTCAATGGAGGACCCAGGGTCACAGAGGTTAAGTGTGCTGGAAGGGGTAGAAGGGCCCATGAGAACTCTCAGACACAAGCATGTGCACAATTCAGACCTATCAACTTAGATCTTACTATAGTTCCAGACAAGAGGATGTCCAAAGCATCCTAACCTTTCAAAAAAGCAACTGGTGGGCTCATTTAAAATATTTAGTTAAATTTAAACAATCCCTCTAGCGACCTTGTTAAATTAAAAACATTTTAAACAACTTTGCAAACTAACGTAAGTTTAAATGCATGTTTCTGCAGGCATGCCCAGAAGAGGCTTTTTGTACTTGGCTCTAAGACAACGTTGGCAAAATGTGGTCACCGGACCAGCAGCATCAGCCTCACTCAAGAGCCTGTTAAAAAATGCAAATTCTCCGGCTCTTCCCCAGAGTTACCAAAACAGGGGGGACCCAGCAACCTCTTAGCGAGCTCTCCACACTAAAGCTGGAGCAGCATAGCTGGAGGCTTTGCCAAACCAAACACTTCACTTGTTAATGAAAATAATGTCATTTTGGTATCTTTTCCAGACACCTTTGTGACTAAGTTAAAATATAAAATTGTGAGAGAAGAGACTGGATTTGAAAGAATTTCTTGGCTTAGGATGACTCAAGTTTCCTTAAAGCATTTAAAAAGTAAATAGTGTATTTGACATTAAAATTTGATGTGTAACATCACCCACACTCTCTAGGAAGCTCTTGGGTAGCTGGACCCTTAACTGTTTAGCTCATTCATCAAAGAAGCATTAGCTTAGCACTTCCCATGTATTTAGCACCAGGTGCTGGGAAGATGGAAATTTTTATTGAACTAAAAAGAGATGAAAAAACTGCTTATATGTATTACAAAAATTTGATATTATTAAACAGTATAGATGATAAATCTCTCACAAAATTTATTCAAATGTCATATTAATTACAAGACAAACACATTCTTAGGAAACATAGTGCCCACATATGAGTTTACATTTGCATCAGAGAGGTCAGGAATACCTGCTATTCACTTCTAATTACCAGATGAAATGGCACTTGCCACTCACATGACAGCTCAGTGGCCCACAATACAGGCAAAGCTGGGCCTCTATCCTTCATGCTTCTCTACAATGACTCCTCTCTGAAGAGTTCTAATAATGGAGACAACCTGCAGTCAGCTTAGAAACCCAAGGGCCTCACAGCAGCAAGATAAACCTCTGCTATAAATCCAGATAGCTTACCATCTAATATAGTAAAAGTTACTTTGTTTGAATCCTAGAGAGTATGAGTTTCCTACTGCTGCTGTAACAAAATACACCTCGTGGCTTAAAACAACATACATTTATTATCTTATAGTTCTGGAGATCAGAGGTCCAAAATAAGTTTCACTGGGCTGACATCAAGGAGTTGGCAGGCTGCATCCATTCTGAAGGCTCCAGAGGAATCTTTCTAGAGGCCACCTGCATCCTTGGCTTGTGGCCCCTTTCTCTATCTTTAAAGCCAGCCAAATAGAGTTCTTCCTCTCCCTCTCTCTCTCTCTCTCTCTCTCTCTCTCTCTCTCTCTCTCTCTCTTCTTCCATAATCACAACTTCTCTCTCACTCTCCTGTCTCCCTCTTACAAGTATCTTTGTGATCACATTGAGCCTACCCAGAGAATCCAGGATGGTCATCCCATCTCCAAATCCTTAATTATAACTAAAAAGTCTCTGTTATCATGTACAATAACTTTCACAGGTTCCTGTAGGGATTAGGAGGTGAACATTCTGGGGGTGGGAATGCGGCACATTGTTTACCTACCCCACTGGATGCGTACCTTCTGAGCATGAAAAAAAACTTTCTAATGCACAAGTCAATAGTTAGTGTATATGTGACTTGTGAGCAGGGAAGGGAACAACCATGGAGAGGACACTCCTCATGAGCAAGGTTCATGCCAGGTGCCTTTTGTGCCATCTCTCACTCATCCCTCCAACAATTCTAGGAGGCAGCTGCCGTTATTATTCCCCTCTTACAGCTGAGGAAAAGGACTCCTTGATTCAGTCACTTGCCCAGCACACATGCCCAGTATGTGAGATCCAGATCTGCCTGATTCCAGAGCCCATGCTTATTTTTCATCCCAAATCTGCTTCCCATGATGTAATGAAATATCCCAAGGCTCAGCCCACACCTATATGAGGGGCTAGTATAACAAATGTAATTTTTGTACCTCCACATCAGTCAGCATTTTTTTCCTCTTCAACTGATTTCCTTATATGTAGAATAGACTAACCGTTAAGGGAATGGACTCTAGAGCCAGGCTTCCAAGGTTCAAACCTTGCTTGTCACTTAGTAGCTGTGTGACCTCAGACAAGTTACTCAACCTTTTTCTGCCTCAGTTTCCTCATCTGTGAAATGGAATGATAATGGTTTTATGAAGATAAAATCAGTTAATGCAGGTAAAATGTCTAAAACAGTGTCCAGCTATAAGTGTCTATAATAATAAAAGGGTAATGTGCTAATTAGACCAGAAGAAGCCGGGGCCATGCCGGCAGCCAGGGGAAGGAAGGCCTACTCCTGCACGAATTTCATGTATTGGGCCTCTAGTTATTATATAAAAACATGGACAGAGCCGGGGCCAATGACAATAACCCTAGGCTCTCCAGCAGGAGGGGAAAAGATAAGATGTTGTTTAGCATGACTCACAGCTCCTGGCAGTGCACAGAGCATAGCAGAGACATCAGGGTCTAAGTTCTCCAGACCCTTTAATGGAATGAACAGAATATATTTCTCATTCCACAGTGATGTTATGAGAATAAAATGAGTTAAAACACATAAAGCACTTAGAAGAGTGCCTTGCCATTTTTATTATCAATATTAATTCCTAGAAGTTATAAAGATGCCTAAAAACGCTTACCTCAAGCAACAGAAAAAAGCGAATAAACTGAAAATTAACTGAAATGTCCTATTTGGGTCCTCTGGATAAACCAAGGAAGAAAGGAATTTAGAGAAGGGAAGATACTTTCAGAATAGTGCTGCATACCCACTGCTTAAAGCCCAGACAGAACCACCAAGCTAATACCCACTGCTCAAATCACTGTTCAGCTATAGATAATGATGTGAGAACAATGCTACGTTTCAGACCTCTAGCCACATGGCCAAGTCCAGGCAGCTCCCTCCTTGGTCTTTCTAGCTACCCACCCACCCATCCAACATTTGTTAAATACCTACTATATGCCAGTCATGCAAGTCATGGGTGCTTACTCAGGACATCCAGGTGAACAACATGGTGTCTTCTTCAAGAATGTAAGTAAACGGACAACCACAAGAGAGTGTGTTATGAGAAATGCAGGCACAGGACACCAGGGGACACAAAAGACAAGTGGCACCTAAGTATCTCAACTACTTCAAGTAACAATTGACCTGAATATTAAAGGTTACAATATCTAGGTGGGACGATTGTAAGGTCTTCCCAGCAGGCTGGACAGCATGCCACAAAGTACAAAGGCATGAGTGCCCCCAGCCTTCTTGAGGAACCCCAAGTTCTAGTATGTCTGGGGTATAGAATCCGAATGGCCAAGTGGCAAGAGATGATGGTAACTGGATCATGAAGGCTCTTCCCTCTCTTGTGTGGTCAAGTATTTGGAGAAGGAAATGGGGAGTCAGTGATGGGGTTAAATAGAGGTGTGACTAGGGAGGCAGAGAGATGGATGTGGAGGTTGTCACCATCTTTGAAAGGCAGATGATGGATATATCACCTTGAGTAGGAAGTAGTGGGTGCTTCCTGCTGATCTCAGCCCTGGACTTTGCTTTAAATTCAAAGTGGCCTGTGGGCTTTACCTCATGCCTTCTTGGAGCTGTAACATATGTGCACCCTTAGGGTCGCGTAAAAATAGGCCTTGGGGCCCAGGGCAGAAGCACCTCAGCTGCCCAAGGATCTCAGACACTGCCCAGGCATGTGGCTGGCTTTCTGGCAGCTGTTGGGAGGGCTCAAGGTCACTGGGCCCAGAAACCTGATCCTGTTGCAGACGGCCTTCCCTTGGCCCAGGCGGCTCCGTGGAGAATACTCAGAAATACCTAGCGCCAGGCTCTTCAAGGCCATCTCGATAGGCTGCCTTTTGCTAAGGGCCACCTGCCCTTTTTCTTGAGTTCCCATCAACAGGCCAACTTGGGTCCTTTCCAGAAATAATCAATTTCCCCCTCTTCTTGCGAACTCATGGGTAAACCCAGCTGATTCTGCTGTATCCACAAATAAAAAGTAAGGAGAACAGGGATTAGTGAGGCAAAGATTATTCTTATTTCACCCTTTCTCTGTCACTCAGTGAACACCACATACTCTTAAGCTAGACAGACTTGGGTTCCAGCTCCAACTCTGCTTCCTAGGTGAGTATCTGGGGCAAAAAGTAACCTTTTAAAGCCTCAGTCTCCATATACAAAATATAGACAATAATCGCATCTACTTCATAGGATTGCTTTGGGAATAACTAATAATTAGGTAGAGCTCTTAACATGTTCCGTGCATCGTGAATGCTCAGAAATGTAAGTTTTCTCACTGAAACCTCACAAACAGCCTGTGAGGCAGGTACTATTACTATTCCCATTAAAGAAACTGGTCCCCTGAGAGCCTACGGAACATGCTCCAGACCACAGGCAGTCGGCCGTCAGAGCACATGCTCTTAGCCATGATGCCTTGCAGCACCCAGAGATCAGAGGTGAAAGGAAGACCTAGTCTATCTTTTCACAGAGGAGACTCTGGACCAGAGGAATGTGGGCTGGATCCAGGAGCAGCGCTGGGACCTGAGGGCTGGGGCACCCATGCTCTTTCCCACCTTCATCACACTGTGTCTTCCCAGGTGCTGGCCTTCTGATAGGAGACTTTAGGAGCACCTGTGACAGTGAGGAGGGGTGGGCAGGGCAAAGGGAGAGGCTAAGATGGCTCTGCCCTGAGCCACGTACTCCTGTCCACAGCAGCAATTCCTCTTTTCTCACTTTCACATATGGGGTTCCACATATGCTTTTATTTGGGGGACAGGAAGGGACTCTGCTCACGGAATAGAAGTTTGCAAACCACACACATGTCCTTCTCTGTGTTGAAGTGCAAACTCCTATTGTCTTGAGAACTCGGGTGCTGGCATTTTCCACAGGAGCCCCTGAAGGGGCAGGGTGGGGAGCATACCCATGCTTCAGCATCGGGAGCCCTGAACTTGGGGGTCTATGGAGCCTCGGGGGGCACATGGGCTGGCCTCTGGAATCCATGTTCTGCTCAGGCTGTGTGCAAAATTCTGGGGTATGTGTCACATGGAGAGGAGAGGGCTAGTGACTTTTCTCAAATTTTCAAGATGTTCCATGTCCCCAAACACATGAATGACTACTAAGACTATCATCACCATGGAAACTGCCATGGGCTGAGTGCTGACCCTATGCTAGGGAAATGGGGATAATAAGGACACTTACCTCAAAGGGCTGTTGGGAGGATGAACCAAGAGGGTATTTGTAAAGCACTTAGAATGGTACCTGCCACAGAGCAAACACTCTACAGGCCTTAGTTATATTGTAGCATTGTAATTATTATTAACCATTATTATCATTTTCATTACCTCATCAGTCCTCACAAAACCTTTATGAGGCACATATTATTATCAATTCCACTTTATAGGGCAGGAAATAGAGGCTTTAAAAGGTTAAATAATTAGCTCAAGGCACAGACTAGCACCGAAGGGACTCCCACTTGGCCTGTCTGGCTCTCAAGCCCAAGCTGGCCCCCAATCTGGATGCACCGAGGGAAGGAGGCAGGAGGACTCCCTGACAACCCAGGAGGAAGCAGGTGGGCAGGAGGCCCCAGAAGACCCCAGGCCTGAGGTCAGCCAGCCAGAGGAGAAAACAGGCCTGGGGCTTTCCACGGAAAGGGCCAGCAGGCCTTGCTAACTTTGCACCTCTCCTAATCAACAGCAGCAAGCCAAGCCACTTAGAATAATAGTGATTTAAAAAGAAAACCACCCCCTGCTGTGGCCATCCCGAGGCCCCAAAGTGAGCCCATGTTCCAGAGCTCATGAGTTCCAGGAGCAAGGCAGGCCGCCTCAGCGCTGGCTGGCAGAGTGCCAAGCAATGCTTCTCCTTCCAAACTAACACATAACTCTGCTGAACACACCATCACTGGAAAGCCAAAAAGATGCCCTTAGGTTGCCATGGCAATGCTAAACAGACAAAACAGTTAACCAGCTCTGACGCACACACAAACTTATTTAAGGGCCCAAAGGACTGATTTGGAGCAGGGAAGGGGCAGGAGAGGGGAGTGTTGTTTCTGCAGTTCCATCTCCAAGGATTTGGCGCCCAAAGAATCTAGGTCAGGCTGAAACAGGGCAAAAGACTCAAACATAAGCTGAGACCAAGCTTGTTGGGGAAAGCGAAGTCACTGCCTGCCTCTGCCCTTCGGTAAGGGTCACAGTCCTATTTCACTAGGGCGGGAGATGGGCGCTCGAGAGTTACAGATGCCAATGATCCTAGCTCTGCCTCTCCTGGGGGACAGCCCTCCACTACCCGGCATTCCAATCTTCTCACCCCTAAGTGGGGAGTGCCATGCCGGACACAGCAGAGTTGGGAGGGTCCAATGGGGTTATGAGTGTAAAATCATGGGTAAACCTGAAAGCACTGTGTGGAGGCACATTAGAGCTGATGTTAAAAATATTAACCACCATTTCCCACCAGGTAGGGGTTTCATTTTCCAGGTCCCCTGGTTCAACTCCTACCCACAGGAGTTGATGATAGTTATTTTCCTTTCGGAGACTTTGCTCCCGGGTCCATTGGGGGTTGCTCTGTGAGCTGTGGCAATCTGGGGAGCAATGATGAACGCAGACTTGTGCTGGGTCTGAAAAGACCACCATGCCTGTGAGGTCTGTTATATTCTGGGCTCGTCCATGCCTCAGCCCTCACCTTGGATGCAACATGACAAAGGGTTGATGTTGCTGAGAGGCAAGGAGAATCTCACGAGACACAGCTCATAGCTCTCGGGGAAGATCATTAAAAAGATATTGTGAAATCTTCTTCAGCAGGGTCTGTGACACCCTTAGGGAAACAGATTCTCCAGAAATGGGAATGCTTGTCCACCTATCACCCCACTGTGGCAAATCCTCTTGCCTTTGAGACTCACCCCTTAGAAAGTATTCTAAAACCTCCCCAGTACCTGCGGTGGAATGGGCCCTGGTGCCCCACACGGTGCCTGCGGGAGCAGCTGCACTGTCCCGTTGTTCTCATTGTCCTCTGGTCTCCTGCCTACTCAACACGGAGGTCCCTGAGGGCAGGGATCACATGTTGTTCACCTGGGGTAGTCCCCTGGCCCAGCCCAGTGCCTGGCATTCGTTGGCACTCTGAATGTTTGTCGATTGACTGGCTAAAAGTATGCAATGTCATGCCCAGGGTTGGGTTGTGCAGTGAGGCCCCTGGAATCTAGTCCATATGTCACAAGTATCTGCTTTTACGTCCCCATGGCCTGGGGATAGAGCAGGACTCGAAGCAGAGCCTGGAGTGCAGGAGTTAGAGCAGGGAATGGAGCCTGGGCTCTGGTGGGTAAGGAGGAGGAGGGTAAGTAAGAGGGTGGAAGCAAGAGGTGAAGGCTTGTGCCTCCCACCCACAAAATCAAAGCTCACATTCCTACCCACCGGTAAGCTGATGAAGTGAATTTCCCCTTTGATAACTGGAATAACACCCATTTTTCCTGCTCTGAGATGAAATTGCTTTTCTTTGGCTCCACTATTAAAGGGCCCTGAAGATGCTCTGTTTTCTTAGAGAGTGAGCACATTAACTCCATGCTGGTTATTTTCAAGGGACTGACAGTTACCCTCCCAACAGGTACACTCCCCATCTTCTCAACTCATTGTGCGTCATCTTCCTTTTATCAATACGATGCTCTCCACATACCTTTTCCTCTGGCCTCCTCCAAACAAGCAACCTTCAGCAAACAACAAATCTCTAGCATTAGCCACCCTAAACAAGGCCTAAGTTAACCTAGGAATCTAGAAATGGTGGCCCATCCACTATGCTATATTCTCAAATTGTGCTTCCCAAGAATAGAAATGCTTCACTCTATCTATATGCTCTCTCTCTCCCCCTGTCTCTCTCACATACATACACACACACACACACACACACACACACACACACACACACACACACGTGTCCTATTAGCCAGAACAACACCGGGCTTGTCTATAAGAACTTCCCCGGTGCCCCAGGCCAGTTCTGCCTTATGAATTTGTCACTGTTTTGTAATATAGGGGAAAGGACAATGGCCCCGTTGTCCTTATCATCATCCTTCTCATTTCCTACAGAGTGGAATGACTGTGGTGGGGGTTCTTACATCTTCCTGGACTCGCATCCTGTAGCTGAACTGTTCTCTGCTACGTTTGCCACCAGACTACGTCTGCCTCCCTGCCCCTAAGCTGGAACTCATCACCACAGGCAATTATAGAATTTTTATATCCTTGCATTCTAAAAAAAAAGTCCATAAAACAAAAACAGTACTTCCACAGCTGAAAGAGTTATGGCGAAACCACAAAATTGCACTGGTACTAGGGTAGTATTTATAAATAAGATATTAACATATACAACTGAATTTGCACAGAAGAACCTGAGGTGAGAATCTTATTTTACAAGTTTGAACGTGGACTTTAACAACAGACAACACCTCCAGTAGAAGGTGTGGAAAATACAAATGTTCCCAATAGAATAAAAGGTTCACTACCTTCAAATGTCAGTTCTACATACGCATTAGCCTGAGCTGGTATGCAGGCATTGACATCTATCCCAGGAGGAAATACTGCATCTCTTCCATGTGAAGATATGACTGCATGTGCAAAATGCCTGCACTAAAATTAAGTCTTCTATCCTCCAAGTTTTCTCAATTATTAATACACTAGACAGCTGCAGTAGCTCTAGCAAAAATAGCAGCCACGCTTTTCCAAAAGTCAAAGCAGCCATGAGCTGTCTGAGGGGACTTTCCTATGTAAGGACTGGTTGCTCTCTGGATCAAACGAAAAGAAACAATCTCCACTGGGACAATAAAACAGAGAAACATGTTTCAGAGTGTACACTGAAAAGTGACTTCCCCCCACCACACACACACACACACACACACACACACACACACACACAGTCACCCTCTCTATAATGAAAAGTTGTGTACATGAAAAAAAGTTGACCGAACAGGCTATCTGTCCAATTCATTGGGATAACAAACAATTCAGAAATTAGACAGTGCACCCAAGTCATGTTAGTGCATTCTGGAATGAGACTATCAAATTGTGCCTACTCAACTGGAGTGAGGTGAGGTTAGAAAACAAATTATCCTTTTTTTTTTTTTTTTCCTAAGATTTCTAGAAGCAAATTAATGTCCGGGGGCGGGGGGGAGTTGTCCTTAAGTTGCTACCTTCATATTAAACAGGCATTAGCATTATTAATATACTCTGATAATATACATCCTTTGTGTAAATATCCACGTTTGAAAGAAAACCTAAGCACTCAGAGCATCACAATTTAATGTTTTCTCAACTCAACAGTGATCATGAATTTTAATGGTTACATGCAGAACATGCAACAAGCAAAGAATAGATTTTAAAAGATTCTTTTTTTAAAAAAAGCTTTAATATCAGAGCTTAAGCAAGCACATCACAGCAGAGGGAATATCACTTGTCAAGGTTACGCTGAGAATGATCTGCATATAATTCATTTCCCGTCACAGTTCTGATTTCACATTGTTCTAACCTTTAAAGGGAATCAGACCACAATGCCTTCATTTCTGAGTAGGGAGATACCACCACCTCATCCGGGCCTCCGCTTCATACACAAACAGAAATTGCTGTGGGTCTTTAAAGAAGCAGAACAAGTCAGAACAGTCCAAGTTCTAAACAAGCATATGTTTGCACCGGTTCTGCACAATTTGTTCCTAAGAGCAAGCACACCATATTTTGTTGATGCTGTCTCACCATCTACATAAAAATCACAGCCATTTGCAGGAAATGGCTGTTAGTTTATTAATATAATTCCCCAGAGTGAAGCTTATGGCGTGAATGTTTTCAAGATGGTCAATATCATTCAGAGGCAGGGCTAACACGACACCAGCACTCTCTACCCTTTTCCACTTACCATTTGCGATCTGTTCTTCGGACAGCCATTGATGTCTTCAATCTTTTCATTTGCTGAAAAAGGAAACACTAGTCAGAAAAATAAATCACCACCACAGACACTTGGAATCTTGATGTTCAGGACCCTTGAGGCCAACCAAGTCCTAAGGCCTAGACTGGGTTTGTCCAATCAGCACAGGCATGTGAAATACTGAGAGGCATCTCGCAAGCTTTAGGACTTACTCATCGAGCCACCGTCCTCCAGGGACAGCTGGGCCAAGGTCATCACCTAAAGCAGAGACAACTGCATTGATGACAGTCTTAGAGCGACGGCGCGTCATAGAAATCAAGACTGGGATCGTGCTTTAGGCTCTTAGACAGGCAAGAGCAACCTCCCCACAAGAGACAGGCTGGTTCAGAGTGGATCAGTCTAGCTACAACTCAGCTCCAGGGCACAAAAGCTACAGATGATAACATGTCACCCCATCTTTAGGCAGAAATACGAACATTGCTTTATACTAACAGTATTACTAATAATCCTATTCCCAACTGGTGGCAAACAGAGAATATGAGAGAGTGAGACTTAAAAACGGCTCACCCAAGGCCCCATGGTAAGTCCAAATTATACCTGGGATACTCTTGAAGTCATAATAGCTTTTACCTATTAAGAGAAGTGAAAGCAAGAGGGTGCACTGAATTAACTGGAAACCAAGTACCAATAACAGGGAAGAAAGGGCCAGTCTCCCACGGTGAAGTATGGAGGACCCCCTGCAGAATGAACCCAGGATATCTCTGAGGGTGGAGTTTGCGACTGCAGCTGCCCAAAACAACAGTACATGTAGAGGTCAGGACACTGACTCTAGGGGCAGATACTCCAGTCTGAATCCCACCTCTGCAGATTCTCAGCTGTGTGACATTGGCCATGTCACTCAACCTCTCTGGGCTAAAGTTTCCAAATCTATGAGATGGAGTTCATACTACCTATGTCACATGAGGGGAAATGAGAAATAGATTATATAATGGCAGTAAAATGCTTAGTGCAGCTCCTAGCACACAGTGTGTTCTATAAATGGTAGCTATCAGAAATGGTAGAAATGCTTACCTATGATATCTCCATCTGAGTTAAGCCCAGAAACTCAGCAGGATTCCATAGTAAAGAACTAAGGATCTGCCTTTTTTGTGTGTGAAGCCTTTATAGGCTTCTTCCCCAATTCCATGACCTCTCACCCCAGGAGGATAAGGCACACTTAGTTCTCAAAAAAAAAAAAAAATCCATAAACATCCCATCAAATGTTCATGAATACAGTGCCTAAAACTTCCATGAAGACAAAAGACATTAAAAACTCTCTGAAAAGGGTAACGGAATCAAAGTGTCCCACACCTCTAGGACTTTAGAACACCTGAACCTAAACACAGCTCACCATCGCTTCAGTTGGGCTTATTTTGCTCTCTAGTGTTTCTTCCTTGAGAGAGAAGTGAAATAAGAAAGCCAACTAGTGAAAAGAAATTGTTTAAAAACCGAATTACCACAAGACTGTCTGGATGGTATACATACAACCTAATCTACACTGCCTTTAGAAGTTGCCAAAAGTAAATTTGCAAAACAAAACAAAACAAAACAAATGCAAGGTGGGCTTATGACCCACCTGGGGAGATCTTCAGGGACCCAATGAGTTTTCTCAAGAGGAACACTGGATTAGGCATTTTAGAAAGGCTCTTCCACCACCTGCTTCTCCTACTCCCAAAAGAGGTGTCACAGAGCATTTAAAAAGCACATACATAAGACCTGGTCAGTGTGGTTCAGTTGATTGGAGCATCAACCTCTACACTAAAAGGTTGTGGGTTCGATTCCCAGTCAGGGCACATACCCAGGTTGTGGGTTCAATCCCTGGTGGGAGCACGTGCATGCTTCTCTCTCTCTCTCTCTCTCTCTCTCTCTCTCTCTCTCTCTCTCTCTCTCTCTGTACCTCTCTCTCTCTCTCTCTGTACCTCTCTCTCTCTCTCTCTCTCTCTACCTATCTCTCTCTCTCTCTCTCTCTACCTATCTCTCTCTCTCTCTCTCTCTCCCTCCCTCTCTTTCTTCCTCTGTCTAAAACCAGTTAAAAATAAAAAGCATGTAAAAGATGCCCAATGAATGGGATTTAAATGTATGGATACTGATTCTTAAGTTCACCAGAAAACACAGCCAGAATATAACATTCCTACGTAAACACCACAAGAACAAGGACTTCCATCTGCTTTGCTCCCTACTGTAACCCCAGAACTCTGGGCAGTGAGACACACAGTGACCACTCAGTAAATATTTGTTGAGTGGAACTAAGGAATGAATACTCTGACCATTTCAAACAATCAAAAGTGTTACTGCCTGTTTTGTCCTTTCACTTGTCAATACAGATGTGCATATTGAAGATTAAAAAAAATGATCCTTGATGAATGTCACTCCTTCATCCATGAGAAAGAATGGCAGGCCTGCACTGTGACCGTAGATTTTGATATACCACACTCGAAAATTAATTGTGGCTTTGGGGCATCAATGACACTCAAGATATCTTCCAATTGGATACTCATGATGGCCAAAGTCATTGGATTCTGCCCAGATCAGCATTAGGTCATTAGCGTCCATTAAAGCGAAGGATGGATAACTAAAATCTAAGAAATCATTTTAAAGATTCTTTATGTACCTTCTGGATAAATGAAACCAAAAGCTTGGTCTAATTACTTCTCTGATTCCTATTCATGGTCTGTCCCCTAACCATAGTCAAGTGCTCCTTGAATTTAAATGATCACAAGTCCTATGGGCCTAATTCTGCCATTTACAACATTCAAAATAAAACAGTGGGATGGAGCCTATTCCTGACCATGTTAAAGGGTACATGGGAAGAGATTAATCAAAGACTAAGCCCAAACTCAAGATAAACACGGAATAAAAATACAAAGTGAGTCTTGGACCTCCTGGCTTCCAATTTCATGTAATTTAAAGACTTCTCCTTTAAATTCTCGAGTATGTCTAAGGTTGTCATAAATACTTACAGTGATAATAGCAGTTCTGATTCTGCTAGTAAGAAGGAAGAAGAACTTGGTCTTCAGAGCCAAACTTATTAAATCTTGTAGGGGGTCTTTGGCTACACCCCCAAAGCAGATAACCAGATGCAAAGGCATTGGTCCCCAAAGTCCTCAGCTGTGATTACAACCAGCATCCAATGGTAATTTATTCATTCCAGCATGCTCAATACATTCTTAGCCCATTAATGTAGTAACTTACCAGCACACAAGGTAACACTTTAGTAACTGGAAAGCATTAGGGCACTTTTTAAATAAGAAAAGTGGCATCAAACTCATTACTTTCCCAAAGACCTCCTCTGGTAAGTTCAGAGCACTTCACCAGCCCATGCATCCATACATGGTCCTATGTATGTGCACAGGGCAGCTGGCAGCCCTACCAATGGGAAGAGAGAGAAACTGGCTGCCCAGAAAGGCAGATGACTTACCCAAGATCACTCAACGCTAGTAGGTCATCAAGGGAAAGAAGGTACACTCCTGAGTGTTTGAATTTCCTAGTTGTGCTCAGAGGCAGCCCAAATGGTGATAGAAAATTAGCTATTAGCTCTCTTCACCTCTAACAGGAAAGCTGTTCCTCTAGGTCTTGGCTTCCTCCTCTCCAATCTTCTCGGTTCATTCTGTTTCCCTCCTTCTCTCTCGCCTCTTTCTTGTTGTTCTCCTGCCTCTGCCCCTTTCCTTAATCCAGCCCCTTCTGGCATCCTCCCTGAGTGACAGAGATGTAAGCAGGAGGGGGGGGGCTCTCTCTTCCTCTTGATTCGTGCTATTTATCCTGGCCTCGTAAACCTTTCTACTAACTCATGGAGATGGCACCGCAATGGGTGGCAGGCAACTGCTGACTTTGGGCAGCTCATGACTCAGGAGGATAATCACACTAATAAGAGGTTGAACACAGAGAGACCCAGCCCTGGGTCACTAAAGGAAGAACACAAAGAGGCAGTGAAGGTCCATTTCTGCCTCAGGGGTGGATGGCAATGATGGAAAAATGTAGACCCAAATAATCCCTCTATCTAGGAAGCCTACCTCCAGGTGGAATAGATGAAGACTAAGATAGGAGCAGTGTCTGTGAAAAGCATTTAAGGTTTTCCTTCAAGTCATTCCCCAACCTGAAAATCAGCTCTTTCAACCATTGGCTCTTGTTCTGAAGCTAAAGCCCAGAATTCACTGCCTGGTACTGGGTAGCCTTGCCTGACTTTGCCTTGTTGACCCTCTGACTCTCTATGCTCCAGCTGTTTTACACCAGGAATGCCCTTCCTGACTGCTTCACCTAATAACTCCACCCTAACTGACTCCAAGTTTAGCTTATAGGAAATCCCTTATAGGTAAATTCCCTGATCATGCCCCCCCGCCTCCCCCCCATCCTCCCCCGACAACACACACACACACACACCTGAAATCATGGGTCAGGCCTCATAGCACCACAAGTCCTCAATCATTATGCACAATACTCCTCCAGGATCTAGTGAGAGGCTGTCCTTTATAAGGGACAATCTCCCTTCCTGCAAGTATTGATGAGCCTTTTTTGAGATGCTTTAACTTTTTATTTTGAAATAACTTCAAACTTGCAGAAAAGTGACAGGAATAATACAGAGAATTCCTTCATCCCTTCTCATTTTCTCTCCCTCCACCCCCAATCCCTTTTTCTGTATAGGGCACACTCTTTTTCTGAATTATTTTTCTATAGGCTACATATATCATGTCCTTTGCCCCTTATACTTAGCATATATTTTCAAAGGACAAGAATATTATCTAACAGCAGAGTTAGAAAATTTAGCATTGATATAATTCCAATGTTCCAATTCTGTCAATTGACATAAAAAAAGTCCTTTATAGCATTTTATTCCAGGCCAGGACTACAAAGTACATTCAGCTGTCATGTCTCATTAGTCTTGAATGATCTCTCAGCTTTCTTTGTCTTTCACAGCACTGACATTCTGGAACAATGCAGGCCAGCTTTGTTTTTAATAGAATATTCCACAATTTGGGTTTGCCTGAGATTCCTCAGGATTAGTTTCAGGTTTTCCACCCCTGACTGGATTCAGCATCAGTGCTGTGTTCTCTCGGGTATGACACCAGGAGCATGTTGACATTCATCTGTCCCTCATCAGTAATGTCATCTTGACCCCCTGGTCATGATGTCTGGATTCTCCCCTGTGTGGTTACTATATTCCCCTGGGAACTAATAAGCAATCAGTGAGAGACACTGAGACCATGCAAATAGTCTGCTCCTCATCAAACTTCCCTCTCTCGATTTCTGCATCCATTGGTAATTCTTGCCTTAACTAATCTTTACCAAAAGGTTGCGCCTCCCTCTACATTTATCAGTCAGCGTTCTCCTGGACAGTGGGGGCCCCTCTCTGCTCTATTGAGGTATCTATCTGTCTATCAGTATAGACTTACAGAGTTCCATTTTGTTCCATGGTTATAATACACGACCATCCTCAACTATTTTGATACTCTCATTGCTTTGATTAGATTGTCTTTTTGTTGCCCTGGAGGAAAGAACTAGTACTTGAACAGAAATACCACCAAGGGGGTAGATTTCAGCCTCATAAAAGAGCTTTTGAAGGATTCCAGTTCTCCATGTTAGATCTAGTTTCCTGAGCAGGTAGTAAGCTGCCCATCATAGTATTTAACAAAGTCTATTAACTGCATGAATGCATCAGGTTGGGGCTTTTAAAGGTCCCTTCCTAAACTGAGAGCTAAGAGTTGCAGCAGAGTCCTGGAAAGGAAGAGGGTATGACATACAGTTTAGAAGAATGTTCAGAAGAATACCGAACACTGAGAAGGGGAAACCTCCTGGCCACCTGTTGGAAAAAATTCGATCCAGACTTGCAGAAGCAGGGGCTGCAGTGCATAAAATTCTCATCCCTAATCCTTGCTAAATGCTATGAACCCAGAAAAGAAGATGACGCAGACCCAGGCCCAGTACAGCAGCCGGTGGAATGATAGAGGTCCCTCCAGCCTCTCCTGCAGTGCTGCTGGCCTGAAGGGCAGCCTGGTCACAGGCACTCACTTGAGCCTCTGACGCTTACTCCAGTAGCTCCAGGCCCAGAGGGGTAACTGTCTAGCAACACTGATGTCATCTGAGTAGATTCAGAGAAACAACCTCCTGAGCAGCATGAAGAACCATACTGGCTTACATTTCTGTAGCACTATGTTTAGTGAATTCATGACATACACACTACCATTCCCCACTTCTGGGCCCCTGACAGACATCACTAATCTATCACAACACACTGACACTGCTACCAAAGCCTCATCATTCTGCTCCACAAACCTTTCTAGGCAGCGCCTACCAGGTGCTATCCAGGAACACTTCACAGTTTTTGAACATATTTCATATTTGATACCTACCTTGCATTTCATAAAACTGCCACAAAAGCAGACAAAGCAGGCATGGCTGTGCCCATTTTGAAGATGGGAAAACAGAGGTATCAGAAGTTTAGTGACTCTTCGGAGGTCCCACAGTGGGGAGGGATGGAACTGGGATGAGGGCAAGGCCTCTGGGCACGGTCCTCTCCCACTTTCTTTCTTTCTGTCTGTGCTGAAAGTAGAGAGGACTCATGGTAGAAACACTCTGCATGGCCCAAGACTCAGTCAGAGTGGGTCCATTACATGATGTGACCCTGCTGAGATGGGGAACCAAACCCAGCTCAGGTTCGAGTCATCTCTTACTGGCAGGCCTTGCCAAGAAGATGCTACTTCTTGCAAGGTTACAAGTTTTGCACATTTGCCTCCAGTCCCAGCAAGGAGCAGAATGCTGGCCACAGTCAGTGCTCCATGACTGCCTACTGAACTGAAGGGAAGGGAGGAAGAGCCTTGTACTGGGCTCAGTGTCTCTGGATTAACAGGGGGATATAATGCTGCCAAGCACAGAACAGAAGTTTTTGAAGCAGACTCATCCAGCTTAGATTCCCCTTGCACACTAGTCATGTGATATTGGGCTATTGGCTCACTGGACCTGTTTCTGCATCTGTAAAATGGGGAGAATACTGCCTACTTCATAGAGATGTTGAGGAAATTAAATAAGAGAAACATTTAAAAGAGCTTGGTAGGAGTGATGTTAAAGAGGAGGAGGAAGAGGATGAAAAGGAAGAAAGGAGTGTGGCAGATCCAAGAATCCTCTCACCTAAGTTTAAACCCTTGTATAATACTCTCCTGTTGAGTGTGGTGGGACCTAGGATTTATTTTTAACCAATAGGATATGGCAAAGGTGATAGGATGGTACATTATATAAGGTTCTTTCTCCCAACAAAAACCTTTTTCTCTTGCTGATATTGAAGAAGTTGACCAAAGTGGCCATGTTGGAAGATCCATAAGGCCAGAAGCTGAGAGGGGCTTCTAGGAGCTGAGAGGGACCTCCAGTCAACAAGCAGGAAGAAGTCAGGACTCACCTCCTATACCTACCTTCAAGGAGATCAATTCCACCAACACTCTGAGTGACCTGGACCCCTCCCTGTTCAAGCCTCCAGATGAGAATGCAACCCTGGCCGACACCTTGACTACAATCTTGCACAGGCGCCCTGCTAAGTCATGCCTGCACTCCCAGTGCACAGACACTGCGAGATCATAGATATTCATTGTGTTAAGCTGCTAAGTTTGTGGCAATTTGTTTACAGTAACAGAAACTAGTCCAGGGAGGAGAGGAAAAAGGAGAGAGGAGAAGGAGGACCACTGGAAGCTAGCCTGAAGAACCCAATCTCAGGACAGCAGGGAAGCTTCTTTCGCCTTGAGTGGCAGCCACAGTCCAAAAGTTTTAGCTAAGAGCCGATCTGCATGTGTTTTTAGGCACAGCCCCTACAGATGTGGGCAGAGTTACAACTAAACAAGGCTACTTTTCACACTTGAAGGGTAAGCAACTTTTCCCAACGATACATGCCCAAGGGCTGTCCTTTCTCTGTGACTTCTCTCTTGGCATGAGTTGGTCGTTGCCAGCAACAACACTCAGTCTAATGCCATATAACTGGCCTCCTGCCTCCTCAGTCTGCTGAGCTCCCAGGCAATACCCCTGGGCACGTCCCTTAAAGCCCAAAGCAAAGCTGCCCTCCTGGACCAACCCTCTCCTCCCAGCACATGGCCATGGCATTAAAAACCCCACCACCTAGTGCTAAAACCAGAACCAGCCCTCTCCAGAGTCTGATCCTTTGCTTTCTCAAGCCCAATTAGAGTTGGCAGGATGAAACCAACCTCATGTTGCTTTTTAAAATCTTTTTATTTTTTATTTTTTGGAAATATTTTCAGAGAAATCCACAAAAAAGGTACCAACAGAGAAGGGGCAAGATGAGAGAATGTGAGAGCCAGAAAGACAGTAGGAGGTCTGAAGCGGGGCAGAGAGCCCCTCCCAAACCACCAGCATCTTCTTCTAGCCTTGGCCAAAATCTTTCTTTTCAGAGGATCAACATGAGATTGCTATGTGGGTGATCTTATCAGGAAAAGGGAGCTGGTGCCCACACTCTCTGAGCACCAGCCAAATAAATTCTCAACATATGGGACAGAAATATCGTATTTCTCTTAGAGATTACAGTGTTCCATTCCCCTTGTTCTACTCGACCCCGCCTGGGTCTCCATGGTGACTCATCCATCCCCGGCGTAAAATCTGCTCTTACCCACAACCTGGATGATCTGAGCCAGGAGGACACCGTCCGTCACATCTTGCTGGAGATCCTTAATGAGACGTTTGTGGCCTGATTTGGCTAGATAGTGATTGGCCCAGTCAGTGTAGATCTGCAAAAGAGCAAAGAAGCAACTTTAGGAAGCTAGTCGGACCCCATCTGGTCTGAGGCAGCTGCTGGGGCCTGCGCAGCAGCCCCCCGTCCCACTGGTGAGCTGTCCAGGGCCAGCCAGCGCCATTAACATTCAGGGCATTGTGCCGAGGGGGCATTCAGCAGCCATAGCTGGGCTTTCGCCTATTGAGAGATCTGCTGTCAAGGCTCAGGGAAAAGCTAAAGAAAGCTTCAAAACACGCAGCGGCCTGAATGGGACAGGGGACACGGAACTAAACAGTCTGCGCCAGACGCTTTGAGAGGCTGAGGCTCTCAATGCAAGCGAGGCCTCTCCCACCCCACTGCTGCCATCCGGCCCCGTCCAATCTTTTCCTCTTTATTGAGAAAACGTATGGGGAGGTTACCACCCAATAGGCATCTTTTAATGGGCCGTTTCTGGGTATGAAGGGCTATTGAGTTAACCGAGTTCTCAGGAGCCTGGGTCCCTTGTAAAAAAAAGCCAAGTACGAAAACACAGAGCCCCTCAATTACTCTTGTGTGAGTGGAGTTATTGATGGCCTTGCAGTAATCTCAAATTTAATCGGTGTAATTGAAAAGCCTGGCATCATGTTCACTGTCGGGATTCTGTGAACAAAACCCAGCAACTTCTAACATATCTGAACACAGCATTGGTGTACACCACACCCTGAAAGGCAGAGGCTGGGTCGCCCATGAGATCAGGAGCGCAGACCCCTTGGCGGCCATACACAGACCTGCTCCTCTTGGTCACACAATCAGCACAAAAGGATGTTTTCTTCCAAACAGGCCAACAAGCATGAAAAAAACTCTCATTGAAAACTTTCCTAACTGACATAAGCCAAATGCAAACACAATTTAAACCCTCCTCACCAATTCTGGGTGCTAAGCTCCATGCATGGATTTCTGAGCTGGTGGAGGGACATGTAGACCCCATTTATCAGCACTTTTCCTCCCCCAGAGTGGTACAAGTAAATGACTACTCAAAAAAGATAACTATCCTACCTCAACTGGGTCATTGATTAGCACCAGCAGTTCACAGACTAACCCATATGGTGTCTGCATCCACATCATAAAGGTTATGATGGTATCTCCAGCAGCCAGCCTGTAGACCTCCTGTGACTAAAGAGCAGCAGGAGCCCTGCCCTCACTGGGACTCTCACCCTCCATAGCATTCTTCAGAACATCCTGACCAGAGTAATCTCACACAATGGGGCCCCTCCTTGTCTCTCAGGGCCCCTGGGATGGGATCTGTCAGTCAGGGCCTGATCTTGCAAAGCAGAGAGGGGGCACCTCTGACTGTTCCACCTGGGGCTGTGAGAGTATCATCCCCAAAAGGAAAAGGCAAGGTAGGACTGCACTTTCTATCTCCTCAAAACCTGAGGACAGGTTAGCCCTGCCCACCCCACCCTGACCTGGAAGCCCAGTCTTCCACTGCAGAGAACCACAAGTGCACTGCACACTGCAGTGTGGTGCTATTTCACACCTCGGACCACCCTTAAATCCTCCTTACTTTCCTTCCCTATGACTTCCAAGTTGTCAGAGATTAAAAATCTAATCGAGCAAAAGATCATTTTCAACTTTGTAAGCACCGAGAAAGCTAAGGAAATGGTGTGCCATCTTGGTCATCACAGTGGCCAATCTGAAAAGTCAAGGATCATTAAATGAAATTGGTAACAGGGCGAGAGGGAGGGAGAAAAACATTGAAAGGCAAAAGGCCAGACCTGTGTCCAAGTCATGCAGATAGCTGGTACACCAGGGAGAACTTTTAATGTTCCACAGCAGGCAGAAATGGCTCTGCCAAAGAAATGAATCTCTCTACCTCAAGCTGTTTAAAACAAGAGCTCTTCTTCTCTCAGCTTTAATCCACCGACACACCGCTGCCAACTTAATCTCCCCGAGCACAGCTCTCATCTGATCGCCTGCTCAAAAGATCATCAACGACTCCCCACTTCCCTCTGAATTAAATTTCTCAGCGATCGCACTGAGATCCAGCGATCACACTGAGATCCAAGGAAGTTGTATTATCCCCTGCTCTTTCCCAGACCATGTCTGACCCTTTTGCAGAGGAGGCAGTGCGTGTGGAGTTAAGAGCGTGGGCTTTAGAATCAACCAAGTCAAGTAGGCTCCTGGCCCTGGGCAAATGAATTTCTATTCGCTTTGCTTATACCTCCGTTTCATCCTCCATAAAATGGAGCTTATGCCAAATATATTAGAAAACAGGGACTGGCACATTGGGACCTGGCCAGACCCAGCTGACATGTTTATAAACAAAGTTCTACTGGTATGGTCACACCATGTGTTGTCCATGGCTGCTTTCACGCTACAGTGCAGAGTTGAAAAGTGGTGACAGAGAGACCTTTTGGCCCACAAAGCCTCAAATATTTACTATCCAGCTTTTTACAGGAAAAAAAAAATTGCCACTCACTCTGTGTTACAGCCACTGAAGGAGATATAGCCTCACATACCAAGTGCTCAGTGGTAATGATTATGCTGACCCTTAGGAAGATGACAAACCTCGCACTTCCCAGTCTCCAAACACATGTCAGCCCTCCCACCTGAGTGCCTCCACCTGGGGCCACCCTGCAAGGCCCAATCCAATGCCAGTCCCCAGCCTCCCTCCCATGAGGTCCCTCTTGATTTCCTGATTGCATCCTGAGCTGCATATGATGCAGAGTGTAGAGAACTTGAACACTGGAACCACCTGTGCACCCTCACCATCATATTTTGGAAGAGACTGTGTCTTGCACATCTTTGCTCCCTCACGGGGGACGAGGGGGGGAAGGGCGGGGGGACGGGGGTGCGGGCACCGGCAGCAGGTCAGTAAGTGATTGCCCGGTTGAGCTGAACAGAAAGAAAAAGGGCGAATCCTTGGGAAATTTATTACATTTGAGACTTAAATAATGCGTTCTCGCAGTGAATCCTCAAACCATGATCTCAAGTCTTTATCGATTGAAAAGAGCAAGGAAGAGAGAAAATAAATCACTCTATAGCTCAGGCTCATTAATCAGGATCCATCCAACAAGAATCATTAATTATCTGGAGTTTCCCCTCCCCTCCGTCCTCTCCAGCTCTCCTTTTTGCATAAGTGAGTCACAAGAAAACACCCAAATTTATTTTAAAAACCAATTTCACAGGCCATGCTAAGAAGCAATGACATGAGTCAGCCCCATCTACGTCACTTGCTGTTTCAGTAGTTCATGAAATGAATACCATTCTCCCAAGGGGCACCCTTGGAAAATAAACCCACAATATCCCCAGGCATCAAAACAGACTCCCTCGGGGGATTGCACAACTCAGCAAAAATGGAGCTGGGTACGCACAAAAGATTTTAAGCAGCAGCTAAACTAAAGCATGCAGGCTTCCTGTCTAAGCCTCAGACATTCAGAATCCGCTTCTCCAGAGCTGTCTCTTCCCCAGAGTTCTGGAGCCTTGAGGGCTGCTATTACTTTAACCCTGAGTCCTCTGATCCTTGATCTGTGAACTTTCAGTAGACATGAACAGCAAAAAGAACCACACAAGAGGAAAGAACAAAACCACCATCCCCACTCCCAGCTCCAAATCATCAAATCATTCTAGAGAAATGAGTCTAGAGAAAAGCTCTAGAATCATTTTGCCCTAGCATCTGAGGCGTCTTTCTCATTGCTTTCCCACTCTGATCCCTCCACCTCCCTGAGCTTAGCTCTCTCTCCACCCCCAGGCTGCTGTCAAAGGCTCAAAGAAATAAAAGGGGGAAGGTGATGGCAGCTGAAGAGTGAATTTGTTTTGATTCACTTATTACCCCTGACAGAATTACCAGGAGCGTGCCAGTCATTTGTTTGCTTATAATGCCACATCCTTCCATATCACCTAGGCTGAAATCAAAGAGGGAAAATTTTGACAGATCAACTGAAGTGAAGAACTTGATTATTAGCTGTAACAAGAAAACAGAATAATTGCACGGTGTTAAACCAATGAGGATAATACGTTTATACTGCAATTAGCCTTCAAGTGAAGTGTGTGGGGGGTGAGAGGAGGGGTGACATTCTATGTAAGGAACCCAAGAAAAATGCCACAAAACAAATGCCCCAAAAGTTGGTGCCCTAAGGACTCAACTATCAATCCAGACCCACATGCTGGACAGCCTGATGGGTCCGGAAGGCAGTGGTAGCGTTAGGATAGCGGCTCCGGGAGAAGGGTGAAATGTATCTCTTGGAAGGAAATGCCAGTGTGAAGAGAAAGTGAGCCAGTCATTCAGCATCAGAGGTGCTTTCCGGCCAAGCAGTTGTAAAGGGAACACTACTGTTTGGCCTCCATTCAAGAGGTTTTGCTCTAACTTTGGCCACATCATCAACATATTTCCATGACTGAGCAGTATGTGATTAAATGGTTTAGATCTGCTTGTTCTGAAGTACAAAAATAATACCGAAACAATAGCATACTGCAGGGGTCCTCAAACTTTTTAAACAGGGGGCCAGTTCACTGTCCCTCAGACTGTTAGAGGGCCGGACTATAGTTTTAAAAAAAAACTATGAACAAATTCCTATGCGCACTGTGGGCCCGGGACGAGTCGGCTGCTAAGCAGGACAGGCAGCGGCACCTGGCGGGCCGGATAAATGTCCTCGGCAGGCCGCATGTGGCCCGAGGGCCGTAGTTTGAGGACCCCTGGAAGTGTTTACCCAGAACCTGAATACCACTAAGAGTGATTATCTAATTATTCACAATTTTATGAAAATCAAAATGCACCATTTGTTATCAAGGGTAAAGCTGGTAACATGTTCACATCTGCACCCCCAGCATCTAGCAAGGAGTGTGCTACCTACCCCACAGGTGCAGACACATGGCCACATAACCTTTAAACGGCATGGGGTGGTGGGCGGGGCCTCAAATTAGCTGGTGGCTTTTCCCCCTGGCCCTGGTTTCTCAGAAGAGTCCCATTCTGCCCAATGTACTTAGTGCCACCACATGCCCACCTCGGAGGGCAATGATTCTCCTTCCATCCCAACGTTGCCATCTCCCGATACATGACTGTGGTCATTTGTGCTTTTCCATAAATCCCCATAATCATAAGGGCAGTGTATTTGGAGTCTTGGGAGCTGATGTGGACAAGGACTGAGATCTGGCTCTGACTCTTACCAGCTGGGTGAGTCATGTTCTGGCTGGGGGTTGGGGTCACTCACCTGTGCGACAGTGATCAACAGGGTTGTTTTATGGATTAAATGAGAGCATATATGTAAGTGGTTAACAGTGTCTGGCACACAGTGTTAAATAAATGATGCTTATTCATATGCCAATTAATAAACTCTAGGCTATCTAAATTCTGGGGAATAAGTTATTCTAGACTGTTGAGAGTTTACACTTCTGAGAGCCACACATTTTTATTCCATTGGGAATCTTTCCCAAATGGATTATCATGATCCCTGCTTTTTAAATGAACCCAGTTTCACGTTTTCCTTGATGACCCACAGACATCGCTATGAATAATAGTGTTTGATGTATATAGGATGCCCTTGGGGCCTGCTGAGTTGCTGGGCCTTCTGTAAAAGACGCCAGTTCCTTTCAAACTGGGTGTAAAGTCAGAGAAAGTACTGTTCAAGTAAGAAGCTTAATGGGATTTTGTGGCACCCCTTTGAGCTGCCCCAGGTTCAGGAGAGAAGACTTTTGGCTCTCAGCTGGTCTCCAGGCAGGTAAGTCAGCTGGAAAGCTGGGCTCCAGGAGCACCAAGGTGTGACTGGGTTGTGTGTTCCTACCTGAGCACATGTGGAATGGTACCACCAGCCCTCCCTCTCGGCATACGTTTTGTAATACAGTTAAGGTTTTGTAATATGGCTAACGTGAACTTATTTATACCAAGGAGTATACATCTCTGCCTGGACCCAGAAGACAGTACATAGCAGCGGGAAGGGAGGAACCCACTGCTGTTTCCTCCCTTGTTATCTCCAGTAATCTACTAATCCACAGCCACCAGAGATACTCCCTGATACCTGCCCACTTGTGTGCATACATAGCAAGTGACTAGAGGGAAGGGCAAGGGCTTATCGCTAACCTGGATTTCCATCATGTTCCACATCCTGGCACCATCCTTACTCCTGCTTTACCCATGAATATCAAGCCAAGATCCACTGCTTAGAGCCGCATGCCCACCTTGGTGCTTTACGCAGGCACTGCCTGAGCAGCTGCCTGCACTGGTTCTGCTCTTGCTGCAGTCTTATGTAGTGACTTCAAATGTCTGTGGTGACTTCAGAGAACACCTTCTAGTCAGACCACTTTGGTTTCAATCATGTCCTCATCTGTAAAATGGATCAACTGCCTATTCTGGTTATTGTGAGACAGTCAATCTAACAATGCGGGACACGTAGTAAGGGCTCAGTATGTGAGCTATGATGATGATTCCCATGAAGACGATGACATTCAATGCAAGCACTTTGCAAACAATGGATTCCTTTAGTTCTCACTACTCAGTTGGGAAAAGATGTTATTTCCCCCTTTTAACAAATGAGGAAATTGAGGCTCTGAGGGGTGACATGATTCTCCCAATGTCACGTGACAAGTATGCTGGGTTGGAAAGAAGTCACTAGCTCCTAATGATGACACACTGCTGCTGAGAGGCCAGTACGGGAACACCAACCATCGAAGGTCAAGTGCCACAGCAGTGTGGGAAAAGCAGCAGGAGAGGGCAAGGCTTACTCACAGTAGCCAATACAGTGTCACCCTGTCCTGCCCCTGGGAACAGAGTGGCTGCTTGTCACTCAGGGCTAACAGATCCAAGAGGCGAGCTGACACTTTCCCATGTCACCAAAGCACAAAGCAAACATAACTTCACAACAGTGTCACAAAGCTAAAAATGTCAATAGGACACGAGTTACGGTTGCAGGACTGTATCCAAACAGGGAAACACTCAGGAGTAAAGTCCCTCAGTTCCAGTCTGAAGTGGGGCAAGGCCAGCCTGAGACCCTTGCATTGAATGCTGGGCGGGCCTGGGAACAGCCCACAGCCACACAATGGCGGCATTGTCTGTCAGGGACAGGAACAAGCAGCAGGTGGGTGTGCACAACAACTCCAGAGGTTTTGAAACTGTGCCTTTAGGAAAATAAGCCAGGCTGGTGAATGTGCTGGGAGGGACTGGTGAGATCTTAAGGATGAGCACGTAGGCGCCTGCTTACTCCATACCTTGGGTTAACCCACTTTCAGTGCCTACGATCGCCCCTTTTCTGCACTCAGTTCTCCTGGGACAAGCATTACTCTGCACCGCACTTCATAGTAAACACAATACTTTCCCATTCACTTCCTCACTTTGTCACCTATGCATGAGGGATAGGTGCTTCTGTAGAGGGCCTACTGTGTGCCAGAAGTTTACACCTGTGACCTCATCTATAATCTCTCCCTGCTGGAGTGACAGCTCCAGGAAGAAAGGAATTCTTAATCTGTTTTATTCATTTAAGTTTTCCAAACAATGAATACAGTGCCTGGCACATAGTAGTTGCTCACTAAATATCTATTAAATAAATGAACGATCATCCCCACGTTTTATATACTGGAAAACAGAGGCTCTGAAAGGTGCACAGGGTCCCAGAGCTAAGAACAGGGACCGCTCCCTTGGCCCCAGGCAGCCTGTCCGGAGTGCTCACAATGGCAGAGTTGCAGCCAGTTCTCCTGGGGCCTCCCTGGAGGATCAAAAAAGGGCAGGTGAGGATGAAGATGAAACTGCTCCTGCTTGCTTCCAAATAAAGTGGGGCCCCTCAGCAGTGCTTCCTCTCACCCGCTCCAACCCTAGAAGTGAGATCGTAACAACTTTCAACCGCAGGCCTAGCAGCTCCAAGAAAACCAAGTGTCAGAGCCCACTTGGAATTTTTTAAGTATTTTCTGGCCCTTCCTGTGTTCATTGGTCACTAATTTGGCATGCTCTCCTTCCAAGTGCTTCCTCTACGGCTGTGGTGGGGGTTGGGCCCTTCCCTGCAGGTCTGGGGGCAGCTGCTGAGCACTTTCACAGTAAGCACCCCAAAACCCACAGGAGCTTCTGGCAGGGCAGCCACACCTAAGGGGATGGTGACAACCTGGGCAATAATACAGGCCTTTTTCCAGTCTGCTTCTTAACTGACCTTTTACGTATTGGCCTCTATTTGGTCTTCCAAATCTCCACAGCTCCCCTCATCTGCACACTGACTCCAGGTAAAGAGATGCCAGCAACTGTGCCTCTCGATCACTCCCATCCAGCCCAACTGCATTGGCTTAGCTTTCCAGGCACAAGCTCTTCCCCAGCCAGGACCCCGGAGTACTGGGTAAACTTCAGCAGGTTGCTTAACCTCTCTGAGTCTCAGCTTCCTCTCCAGGGGATTGTTGGACAGGTAGAGGGAAATACCAGAGCTAAAGAACCCCACACATATTTGGGCACAGAGTATGCCAAGGTTTGTAACCTTGGGAAAACCAACCTTCTGAGCCTCAGCTTCTACATCTTTAAAATGGGATGATGATCTATTATTCCATTGTCTACTAGTATTGAGGGCTATTGTATCTAATGTTTGCAAAGCTGCTTAATACAGTGCCCAGCACATGTTTAATGTTAAATGTTAGTTCCTTTTTCTGCCTTTTCTCCATGTCCCCAACCCACGAATCTCTCAAGTCCACCTCTCATACCATGGGCTCCAGGCTGCATTATGATTCAGCCCTACTGGTGGGTTTTCTGGCCTGGCATGTCCTCCCTCATCTCATCCACTTAGCAGCACATTGCCTTCTCCTAAAAACCAACCCGGACTGCCAGGCTCCTCTCCCTCCTCTGAAACCCTAGTGCACTTACGATTAAGCAACCCTGTGTGTCTGGCTCCCCAGCCGCTGTGCCTTTGCCCATGCTGTCTTCTCTGCAGCCAGTACCCTCTCTACCCCACCACCTGGCAAACGCCTACTCAGTGTCTTAAAACCCAGTCAAGTGTCAATCCCTGAAAAGCCATTCCCAACCCACTTTCTCATTCCCAACACAGAATTATCTGTTCCTTCTTCTTGGCTCCAAAAGCACTTTGCACATGCCTTTATCATGGCTATTATACCTACCTACTCACATCTCTCTCAATGAGGAGCTTCTCAAGAGTAGAGAACAAGTTTTATACATCTCTGAAACATTAGTAAAATGAAGCACACTAGAAGCATTAGAAAAGTGAAGAAAGGTGCACAGGGTCACAGAGCAATGTCTGACTCATGGCAGGGGCTCAATAAACAAGCACTTACTTGCACCCCTATGTTCATAGCAGCGGAATTTACAACAGCTAAGAACTGGAAACAGCCCAAGTGCCCTTCAGTAGATGAGTGGATAAAAAAGCTGTGGTACATTTACCTCATAGAATACTATAAGGCAGTGAAAAAAGAAGGATCTCTTACCCTTTGAGGCAGCATAGAGGGACCTGGAGAGTATTATGCTAAGTGAAATAAGCCAGTCAGAGAAAGACAAGTACCACATGACCTTGTGGAATCTAATGAACACAATAAACTGATGAACAAAATAGATCCAGAGACATAGATGCATGGAACAGACTGTTGAATCTCAGAGGGAAGGTGGGGGAGGTGGGTGGGAGGGAAGAGATTAACCAAAGAACTTGTATGCATATATGCATAACCCATGGACACAGACAATACTCTGGTGAAGGCCTGGGGCATAATAGGGGTGTGTGAGTGGGGGCCAGAAGGGGTCAATGGGGGGAAAAAGGGACATATGTAATATTTTCAGCAATAAAAATTCAAAAATAACAAAAAAGAAAAAAACAAGCACTTATTGACTTATTGGAGGATGAATGGATGGACAGAAAATGAAGGAACAGATGGATGGAGGGGAGGAGGGAGGAATAGACTAATCAATGTTCAGGCAGATGGACATATGGATGAGTGGGTGGAAGAAAAGTAGATGAATGCTTAAATGGGGAGATGGCTGGCCAAATGGATGAATGAATGGATGGGATGGATGAATGAATCTGTTCCCTTCACTGTCTCGAAATCACAAAAGTTGATGTACCTTTTAGATCAGTCAGAGCACAAGGCACAGAACAGGAACTGATAGGCAACACTCCGCTGTGAGAATTCCCAGCGGCAGCATAGCAGGGCCCATCTGACAGTGAACGCTCAAGTTCTATTTAAAAAGATGGGCACACGTAACTAGAGCAGGCAGGTACTGGCTCAGGTGTCCATTGTTAAACTTACAGGAAATTTCCAAGCGGGTTGTTAAGCACAGCCATTATTTACAAAGACATATCAGAAAGAGCAATTAAGAAAATCTAATTTACAACTGCATCAAAAAGATTAAAATATCAAAGGCGGGTTTTTCTTCTCTGGACAGCTGTTTCCTAGTTGTCCAATTCTGCATTATCAGATTGGTCTAAAATTATCCCGAATATTCTCTGGAAGGATTAATACAGTCTGTATGATTAGATATTTCTGATTCTCTACCATGTTCCTTATGGAGGTGTTTCTGAATCCCAAAGGACCAATTCATCCCCAATTACAATTACAGCGTTTCAGTGACAGAACCTCTGGTGATCTGGTACAGCCCTGACTTTACAGCTGAAGAAAGAGAGGTCCATTGAAAAATGTAACATTAAATTACTATTATGTTATTGCCGAACCAAAATATATTTAACACAACATAGGCACTCTATGGGCCTAAAATAAAATATATAGGCCACAATAAAACCTAATTAAAAATGAAGCAAATAATAATGTAGCCTTTTTGTATGCTAAAGCTGAACTTAGCAAATTGAATATTCTAAAAAACATTTGCTTTCAAATTGTTTAAAATTTTCCAAATTTATTAAAATTTAATTGACATATAATGACCTGCATATATTTAAAATGTATAATTTGATGAATTCTAACCTAGATGTGCCCTTGAAATCATCACTACCATCAAAATAAACATTTCTACCAGCCCCAAGCACTTCCCTGCAACCTTTATAACCCATCCCTCACACTACTAGTACTGCTGTTGCAAGGCTAACACTGATTTGCTGTCATTACACGCCCTGGCCAGAAAGCCAATTGCTAAAGCACTAGGCAAACAGGGGTGAAACAGGAAAAATTATGTTATTTCTTCCCCACCCCCACCATGGGGAGATGTATGAATATGCAAATTTAGGGGAGCAGGCTGAGCTAAAATGCTTTACATGAGAAAAAGAGAATCCAGGGAGAGAAAGAGATGAGGTTTAGAGCTGGGAAGCAGGGAGCCTATGGGGTGGGAGGAGGGAGAAGCCCTGGAGACAAAAATCTAGGGGCATTTAATGAAGTTTTCCATGATCTGAACTGTCCCCTTTCAATAAAATCAATATTCTTACCAGTGCTTTCCTAGGGCAAATAAAATCCTCAGGCAAACCAAAAGTGCCAAGTCCTGCTTCCCAGTGGGTGAAGGGACAGGAGAGAGTAAGCCGGAGCCTCGAGTGACTAGGTTGCTCCCTGTTAAGAGTGATGAGGTTTACCCACAGGGACAAGTGGGAGGACGGTGAGCTCGCAGTATCCCTGGGAAGCACAATGTAGCTATTGGTCACAGGGCACTTCTTCAAGGAACGCTGGCTGAAAGGCCCTCTTCCCTGCCTCCTCCCTCCAGCACAAGGCTCCTGGGTTTTGGCATCAGTCTCCCAAACATTTCTGGTCTTAGGCTGCCCAGCCTCTCCCTGCCACGACAGTCACTCCAATACCCACAGAGGTGTCCCAACTGGCCCTGCTCAGAGTGCTCCCTCGCTCCCAGCCACTGCCTCAGCCTGACCTGGTAATTAAAACTCACCTGAACCTTCTTCCCTTCCATGGGGGCTTGCTAGGTCTCAGGTAGGAAGCTGCTAGGGGTGGCCAGGCAAGTCACTGTTCCCAATTAACATTTCCAATGGAGTCATCAATACTTTAAAGTCAGGAGATTGATGTGAGGAAATGGAATCACTCTGGCAAGCTTGGGGGAAGTGTGTGTGTGTGTGTGTGTGTGTGTGTGTGTGTGTGTGTGTGTGTGTTTAATGGTAAATTTTTTTTTATTTTGGTTTAGATTTTTTAGGACCATTCAGATCACAGCAAGTGAGTGGCTGTAAGCTCTGCATTGCTTCTTAAAATTCACACTACCCAACACAAACTGTGATTATTTGAGGATGCTCTCTTACCCAAGAAACCAAATGGCAGTTTAAGTATTCCCCTGGGTCAACTTGCTTGAGAAGATTACATAGCAGCCTGGTTTACCAGGGAGAAGCGGATTTAGTGAGGACCTCAAGCGTGGGGTGTGCACGGGCAGCCAGGCTTTCCCGCTTTCCTGCGAGAGGAGCTGAGATTGAAGGCAGGGCAAAAGCAAGGTGGTGGGGTCTTGGTTTCACTTAGAGAAAGAGGGAGGTGGAACCAGGTGGGGGCCCTGGAAAGTACATGGGGCAGCATGTCTCCTTACTCTCCCCACTTCCAAGCAGGTGTAAGGAATAATCTCATGCATGTCCCTGAACTTCATGATAGTGACGAGGAGAAAATGTTGTGTAGTGGTCCAAGTGTGAAGCCAGATCTGGGATCGGGTCCTGGCTGCACCTCTGAATGCACAAATCCAGGCAAGTTACTTACACTCCAACTCAGTTTCTTCCTCTGTAAAGTGGAGGTAGTAGTATTGTTACACAGACATGAGTAGAGCAAGGAGGATGGGCCAGGTACAGAAAGTCACCAGGGCAGAAAGCCCGGGATGCCTAGAAAGGGGCAAAACTGGGAAAACAAGAACCTCCCCCCGAGGGTAACCTCTCCTCCCCTAGCATATCACTGGTCATGTGGTTTGGACCCCTGATCTTTCATATTGCTGGTCAGGCAGTTTAGACCCCCTGACCTTTTCCTCCCTAAAGATAACATCTAGGCCTCAGTTGTATTTCAGCTACAGGCCCAGAAAAGCAGCAAAACCAGACAAGTAAGTGATACTTGGCTGCCTTAGGACCAGCTACATTGCCTGACGACCCCCTGCCCTGGCACTGACCAATCAGTGGAGACCAGGACCCTGAAAGAGCACACCTGGAAAGCCGATGAATATTCTATTAAGACCCTTCCCTGAGACCTCCCCTAAGATTTCCACCTGCAAGAGAGAGATAGGTATGCTCAGGACAAAGGACCCAGTGCAAGCTCTCCCTCCAAGAAGCACACCCATGTCATTGCCTTCCCCATCTCCCTCCCCCACAGGCCTGTATCCCCTAACCTTTAAGGCAGCCCACAAGACTTGCAACCCTTGCAACCTGGGGAGCAATGGGTATCAGCAGTTTGTCTTGGGCTAACCCCCTGAACCCGTCTCCAAGGCCCCCTTTTCTCTGGCTGCTCGGTGAGCCAAAAACTTTCCTGCTGCTTCTTCTATGCCCTTCCTTGTTTCACTGTCCTAAGTATATTTTTGCTGCCATCATGGACCCAACACCCTTTGGCTCAGTGCTATGTAGCCTTTCCCTTTGGATATCCCCATCCCCCAGCCCCTTTTCCTTAAATAAATTCAATTTTTCTGTAATCACTGTCTGAGGTGGCTATTTAGTGCGCCTGTGCACCACGGACATGAACCTTCCAAGTATCTAGCATAAACTTACACTAAGGATTCAACGAGAAAAAGCAAGCACCTGTGAGCACACACACATAGGTATTTCATGAAGGGAATGATGCTTATTAAGGAAGGTCCAGGTGCTCAAAGTCATTGGGCCAGGGGGACCTTAGAAAGCTTGATATCCTCATAAATGGTCAGAGAGCGCCATCCCATCGGGCGGAGAGGCACAGGGTCTGGTCAAGGCAATGCTGGGCCACTTGTGGGAAAGTTGTGTGGCATAGCTTTAAAAATCTCTGGAGGGCAGGCAGTTCCCAGCAGCGGCTGGCACTGCCCTCCCTGTTCCCCAGTTGGGAGCCTCCTTCCTTTCTCAGCAACAACTCGGCCAAGTGACTTGGCCTCGGTGGAGGTGGCCGTTGTGCCCTGGGCCCCTCTCCAGGCCAGATGTCAGAACTCTCAGGCCTCGGGCATTAGGGCTTTTTTGCGTTTTGTATTTTTGGAATAGGCTTTTCCGAGGAAGACTAAACGATACCAAGCTGGCACCCAGGAAAGAAGAAGCGGCTCCCCTTCCCCGGGAACAACCTGGCCCAGAGCACAAAAGAACGATTTGCACAAAGATACTATTTATTTTACGAAGTCCTGGAAGCTAGCCCCAATTGATTCACCTCCATAGAAGAATAAAGTCCTAACTGCAGCTCAGCCTCCCACCTGCAGTGCCCACAATTTATAAAGCGATGTGGTAGACACGATTCTGAGCCTCACCGTGATCTGGGGAAAAAGGGAGGTGGCACATGCTCCCCATTTCATAGATGAGGAAGAGAGAGCTGAGCTGGACAGATCAGCATCAGCACGGCAGCCCCGTATTCTAACTCAGTCTGGCCACCCAGGTGTCGCAGGGCAGTTACAAAAACCAGGCCAGGCCACTGGATGGCCACGATGGGGAGAGATTTCTAGGACGAAACTGGAGGGAGTCTTGTCTTGTGAGAAAACAGGAGTTGGAATTCTGTATCTACTCAGCCAGGTTGAGCAGGAGATGGACATCCCCGTGCAGTACGAGAATGCTCATCGAAGCTCGGAGCCACATACCATGGCTTCATTCTACTGAAATATCTATTTTTAACAACCTTCCTCAGAAAGAAATCTCTTCCATAGGGCAGTGAGCCTAGATCCTGGAGCTGAAAAGTAATAATAACTCAAAGACACCCCGTTCCTCCCACTTCGCCTGGGGTGGGGTTAGACATCTAAAGCAAAGGACACAGCAGTGCCCAGAATTCCAGCAGCCTTCCCCCTCTAATGAGCCAATATGCCGGAGGACAGAGGCAAGGCGGAGATGGAAAATACTCAGAGGGCTCTGTAGAGCAGCTCACATGGAAAACAGCCTCAAACTGCGTCAAAAGGTACCTGTGCGGCGAGTTTTTTCCTACAGCATTTCATACCAACATCATTCATGTCCTTGCCGATACAGAATACCTACTCACCCGAGCAAATGTTTTGGGGGCTTAAACATTTTACAATCCATCATTCCAAGGTCAGTTATGCACAGTCATCACTAAGCAAATAAGAGCAGCACACTCTTCCCTGGAAAATAAGCCTTTCCTAAAAGCTTATAAGGTTCCTGTGACTAGGGAGGAAGGTTGGGGGAGGGGCAGGGAGAAGTTTGGGGAGGAGGAGGAGGATCCACTACATCTTTTTTTTTTTTTTTTTTTTTTGCAAGTTAAACAGACCACATTCAAGTGACCATTCTGATTGTCACACCAGAGCGTCACTCTGCCACAAGCCTCAGGACCGCCTTCAACCTCAGGGTTGCAGTAACAAGCAGGCTAAAGGGTAAGGAGGCATAAAGAAAAAGAAACGCATCTTGCCTTTTTGCTCGGTGTTGCAAGCTCCCACATGGATCCCCCACAGGAAGCAGAAAGCCACGAGGTAGCTGCCGCCTGGCTGGAAAGATCTCATCCAGGTTGTCCAGCCAGGGGTGGGAGAGGTCAGGATGGGAAATCACTTCAAGTTGCCCCCAGACAAACCCCCTCTGCAGGGAGGCCCTCTGAGTACTGCCTTAAGGCTGTCAAACCCTTAGCAGAGGTCAATCTTCCTCCCCATTGGAGACCTGCCACACCTGTTGGCATCCTCCACCTTCCTGATCGTTGCCTTTGGTGTTTGCAATTGTATTATTTTCAGGCCATTTGTAATTCCCAGACACATCCTCCCTACCTGCTCTAAAAATACACCACTGGGCCCGCAGCTTTGAGGACACAGGAAACAAAAAGCAACAAGGAGGTGGCAGTTAATTCCGAGAAGCCTTCTGCAGATGAAAGACTGGCTTGGAGCCCTCGCGCTCCCACCTAGCAGAGAAGACAGACTGCAGCCATCTCTAAACACAGTCCCGATTCAAGCAGAATTCATCCTCTCTCCCCACGGGCCCTGCCCGAGTCCCTCGAGACTGCTTACCACTTTATAATGGTCACAGGAATCCCAGCTTTGGCCCCGGGTGGGAACCCACAAGTTGATGCTTATGGGCATGGCTTGACCTACAGCACGGTCCCGGCAGTCCACGGCCTGCGCCCTCTCGGGGTGTCTAGTTCAAAGCACTGTGGAGGCGTGTGAAGCCTCGGAGGTTAATTTTAGCCGAAGTCACGCTCCCGCTGCGGTCAGATTTTCTTACACAGGCCACCTCCTGAATAGCGGCAGCTTATGTTACCCCAGCCCGCTGGGCGGCCCTCTGGCCCTGGGCCCTGACTGCAGACGGCTACAATTCTTCCCTCTCCATCTCCCCACCAAACTCTCTTTGCCCTCCAAAATAATCTGACTCCCTGGGCTTACATTAAAGAAAATAAATCACAATTCCTTTGCTGCCCCAGGCAAACAAACTTGGGGATGGCACCCTCGCCCCCGCTCCCTCACCCACACATCAGAGAGGCTGAGAGGCTGGACAAGGAAGCTCCAGGCCAAGGGGCTGCACAGCCTTCACTTGAACTAGGCAGCGGCTGCTGAGGCCACACAAGCGCAGAAGCCTGATGTTCTTTAATTTTCTGCAGTGAGGTTTTGACAGCCTTTGTCTGTGCTGCTGGTGGTGTGGTGCCCACACGTGTCTCGTCTCTTTCCTGTCACTCACTCTGTCAAAAGGAGGGATCACACTGCATGCCCTTCCATTTCTCTAAAAGGCTGACGAAGGAAAGGAATCTGCGTGTTTCCACCCAAAGATCTCACTCCGGCTAAGGAAGAGAGTGTGAGCCCTCATTCAGCTCAGCAGAGTTTGAAAAAGCTACCTGGGCCTTTGCGTGGCGGCCGGATCCCAGATCTCATCACTCATTGGGCGAGAGTAGACTCAGGAGGAAGGTCACCAGGAGCAGCCCATTTCAGGCCCCACTTCTCACCAAGATCAGTGATTGGGACCCGGGAGCTGACGGAACCAGTTTGTGCAGAAGTTGCTGGCCAGATGGAAGTCTGTTACGCTCTTGAGGTGGCCTCCTCTCAATGTGGACAGGGCCATGGAAAGGCTATGGAAAAATTAAACGAATCCAGAGTGGCCTACTGAACCTCCGAACAAACCCTATCCAGGGGTCCTCAAACTTTTTAAACAGGGGGCCAGTTCACTGTCCCTCAGACCGTTGGAGGGCCGGACTATAGTTTAAAAAAAAAAACTATGAACAAATTCCTATGCGCACTGCAGGCCCGGGACGAGTCGGCTGCTAAGCAGGACAGGCAGCGGCACCCGGTGAGCCAGATAAATGTCCTCCGCGGGCTGCATGTGGCCCGCGGGCCATAGTTTGAGGACCCCTGCGGCCTTGCAGGCAAAATGCTGCTGTGCAGGATTTGAATAGGCGTGAAGACCACACCCAGAAACTATTCCATGTGGGATGCAATGCCATGTCTTTGCCCCACCTGAGGTCTACCTGCTACACTCCCATGCGGCCTAGGCTTCTCCTTCATAAGACTCATCATGCCAGTAATTATTTCATGCACTCAGGTAGGTATGGAGCCTGTGCTCCGTGGTACATACTCTTCTAGGCTGAGAGGAGTCAACAGTGAATAAGATTAAAACCTCTCTCCTGCGGTTTTAATCTATTGAGGATGAGGGGTGGCAGAGAGAGACAAAATGGTGATAAATTAATGAGCAAGCTGGTATCAGAGAATGATAAATGTGATGACAAAAATGCAACAGAGAATGAATAGTGAGGAGTGGAGGTCTAATACTATGGGATGGAAGTCAAGCTCTAGTCTGGCCTATGTGGCCCAGCGGTTGAGCATCAACCTAGGAACCAGGAGGTCACCAATTGATTCCCAGGTTGCGGGTTTGATCCCTGGTGGGGGCATGCAGGAGGCAGCAGATTGATGATGTTCCTCTCTCATTGATGATTTTATCCCTCTCCCTTTCTCTCTCTCTAAAAATCAATAAAAACAAATTTTAAAAAAAGAATGGCCTCTCTAAGGAGGTGATGGTTAGAGACATAACTAATAAGAAAGAGACAACCAAGCAAAGTCTCAGGGGAGTGGTTCTCCCAGACCAGCAATAACAGCATCACCAGGGAACATATTAGAAATGCAGATTCTCGGGCCCGCTCCAGACCTCCTGGATCAGAAACACTGGGGGAGAACCCCAGCAACCTGGCTTGAACAAGCTCTCCAGGTGACTCTCGGGCACACTACAGTTTGTGACCCACTGATCTTGGGGAAGAACATTCCAGCGGGAGGACTCTTTAAATAATAGGAACCTGTGGTTTTACTCACCTCTGAACCCCCCAGCCATCAGCCCTGTGCCTAGCACATAGTAGGAATCGAATAAATATTTTTTGACTGCTTGCCAAACTTAAAGTCCCAGCTCTCTGGAACCCAGATAAAAATCACAGAAAGATATAAATCACAAGCGCTATGTCATAAAACTCCAGCAAAAGCACCCACAAAGGAAGAGAAGGAGGTCACTTAGAATTCCAGGTGGCCAGTGTGAAGCTTTATTTAGTGCCTGAAACTGCCAGCCGCTAAGATCAAATCTTCCCAATCTAATAAAACGTGGCATCACCAAGTTGGCAATTAGATTTCCTGTAAAAGGCTAAATGTGGTGGCCTTCTGCTTCCTGGTTCTGAAACTCAGTAAGAAAGGCATTAGTGTGTGGCAGCTGGGATAATCATTTAATTGATCTTTTCCAACCATAGAAGCCTCCTTTCCCTGCTATCACCCACTGAATTGTAAATCAATGTCACCTTCAATGAAGGCAGGAAAAAGCACCCTCCTCCCCAAACCAAATTGGAGTCAATTTCCTAATGAGGCCTCAGTGAGACTATAAATGGGTGCTGCCACTTCCCCCCTCTGACCTCCTCCTGGGCCACCCACACAGCCCCATCCAGGCCAGAGAGGGCTCCAGTGACATGCAAAGCAGGAAACAAGGGGCTTCCCACGGTAGGGGCAACACGACAGAAAGGGCATGGTTTCCCATGTCAACCAGACCCGACTGAAAGCGCCAATTGGATGCTATTTCAAAAGCATCTGGAAAGGCATTTGGCATAAAGGAAGGGTTCGATAAATCATATTTGTTTTTCTCCTCCTCATTAATGCTATATGTGACTTCACACTTTATGCAACAAATATTTATTGAGCACCTACTATGAACCCTTAGTAGAGAGAGAAAGATGGAGCTTCCTGTCTTAAGAGAGTGACAACATTAATCAAACAAGTATGTCCAATAAAAATACTATAAAAAGATGTCACAAGGCAAATGTGGTAAATGCTATAAAGATGAGTACATACGTGGCACCTAAGCCTATATTGAGAAAATTCCACTTTAGAGTTTATTAAAATACAGACTCCCAGGCCTCGGGTAGGCATCTAACTCAACTCAGGGCATTGGCCCTGGCACAGGTGTGTGTAATAAGCTTTGGAGGGAGTGGGGGATTCCTTCCTTGTAGGAGTGGAATGTCACAGACAAGCTAGGGGAAAGTTAGAATAATCCATATGATAGTTGATTAGAGTAGTTGATTATAAACTAAGTTCATAAACTAAGTGATACTACAGTTTATCAGTATAAACTATATACTTACCTACATAGTATATAAGTATCTATAAACTAATGTTTAGCTCATTCTAGATACAGTATTTATAGGTATGTGTATATACATGGGTTAGTATACACAATTTTCTTATTCTGTGAACTAAAAATGTCTATAAACAATAACCCCCTGGCAGCAACATAGTCAGTGCCGGTATCTGGGTTTCTACTGCCATTTTCCAATACAAGGAACCAGGGATCCTTGGAGAAATTGCTGATTCTTGGACTGAGAGGGAAAATATTCAAGACAGGCTTGGATGGAGCATGTTACAGTGCAGAAGGTAAGGCTGTGTCCCCACACCAAACCACACTGATGGGGGTATGTCAAAGGGACACAGGAGCTGATGGACAGAGCACCCAGCGGTCAAAGTTAAAACAATTTGAGCAACAAAATTAATAAAGTAGTATGGGATTAAAACCCAATATGAAACAAATATCCATTATTCCATACTGATATAAATAACTGAATAAATAACTAACTGGGGAGAATAGAAAAATCTCCCATGCAGAAATAATTTTAGGTAATTCTTATAGCTACTCTGCTCTCAAAGAGGTAAGATGCATGGCTCTTCTGAAGTGTGGACTGCACAGAGAATTGTATGGAAAGCGGGAAAGAGAAACTCTACAGCAGGAACCTGACAAGCACCACCTCTGCCAGGTGACCAAGATTAACTTCAACATCTCAAGTCACGTTGATAGCATGTTCCCTTAACAACATGTGGTGAAAATGGCACTTTACCTCTGGGGTCTTTCTCTCCAAAACCACTGTCGCAGTCCAATCATGACAAAAAGCATCAGACAAATCTCATCAGGGCCAGAGACATTAGGCAAAATACCTGACCAGTTCTACTCAGAATTATCTATATATATATAAAAGGCTGATACGCAAAGTGTCCCCTTGGGAGTTCCACCGCGAGTTTGATCACTTGCTATGACATGCGCTGACCACTAGGGGGTGACGTGAAACAAAGGAAGACCCCAGACAACAGAGGGAAGGCCCTGATCAGCCCTGATCGCCAGCCAGGCCTAGGGACCCTACCCGTGCATGAATTTCATGCACTGGGCCTCTAGTCAAGGTCATAAAAAACAAGGAATGTTCAAGAAACTGTCACAGCCAAGTGGAGCCTAAGGAGACATGACACCTTAATGTAACATGGTGTCTTGGGTGGGATCCTAGAACAGATAAAGGACAGTAGATAAATAAGGAAATCTGAATAAGGTATAGACTTTAGTTAATGATACTGTTTTCTTTTTTTAATTTTTTTTTTATTTTATTGATTTTTAACAGAGAGGAAGGAAGAGGGATAGAGAGTTAGAAACATCAATGAGAGAGAAACATCGATCAGCTGCCTCTTGCACACCTCCTACTGGGGATGTGCCCGCAACCAAGTTACGTGCCCTTGACCGGAATCGAACCTGGGACCTTTCAGTCCGCAGGCCGACGCTCTATCCACTGAGCCAAACCGGTTTTGGTTGTTTTTTATTTATTGATTGATTGATTTGAGAGAGAGAGAGAGAGCAAGAGTGAGGGGGGGAAGGGGACAGGGAGGGAGGGAGAGAGGGAGGGGAAGAGAGACACATTGATTTGTTGTTCTACTTATTTATGCATTCATTGGTTGCTTCTTGCATGTGCCCTGATGTGGGATAGAACCCACAACTTTTGTGTATCAGGAGGATGCTCTAACCCAGCGGTTGCTAACTGGTTGTCCATGGACCACTGATGGTCCATGATGTCCGAAAGGTAGGTGACAGCTACTCTAACCAACTCAGCTACCCGGCCAGGACATCAGTGATACTGTTTTAATACTAGTTCATTAACTTCATATGAGTTAACAATAGGGAAAACTGGGTGTTTGATACATGGGAACTCGCTGTACAATCTTCACCACTTTTCTGTAAATTTAAATCCATTCTAAAGTAAAAAGTTTATTTTTAAAAAATGCAAAGCTCCTTAGCCATGTTCAAAAAAACCAATTCTTAACCTCCGATGGATAGCACATGGATCTAGCAATTTCAAGGGCAGAATGCTTAGCCTGATGTTAGATTTGGGACAAAATTTCAGAAACATCATTTACTTGGACACACACATACCATACATGGGTATACATATCAAGTTTATAGCCTAGTTACTATGTACAATAAACTCTTCCTGCAGGGTTCAATTTCCTAGGATGCTCATTAGTAACCGTTAAGGATAAAAGAACTTAAACAAAAAAAAGGATGCATTCAAAACTCCAGGTATTGCTTTGATCCTTTCAAAAGGACCATGAAAGAACTATTTGTGCCCAAAGAATAAGGCTGGGACTCTCCCAGTTAACAACCCTGAGCCCTAACTCAAAAGATTCCAATTGTCCTTAAAGATTCCGCAATTGATTCTTCCCTTACTTTTCAAAGAAGGAAATGGAAATGCCCGAGGTTCCCTCAAGTGAACCAGATCAAAACGTGTTGTGAGACATTGTAATTAATAATGTACATCAGGAAACACCAGGTCCTAAGAACTTTAGTAGAGCAAAAACGTCTCCAAGATGAATTTAATACTCAATGGCCCATGTTCTGAAAATGTTTAAGAGGAAAAAAGTAACCACCATATGATTGGTAACATAAGCTAGCTTTTTACCAGCAATAGGTGGCAGCATTTCTGTTCTCTGGGCCACATTCTAAACAATTGCAGGAGCTATTAACAGACAATTAGAAGACACGGGTTTTTCAGGGTCCTGCCACATCCCTGTTTTCCATTAAAGGATAAACTCTTTCTACAAATCACTTTTGCCAGAGATAACAAAATCACATCTCTCTTATTCACAACAACAAAAGAAAAAAATAATAAAGTGACAAATTAATTTCCCCAAACATAATAAAACTAATTGAATCACTGCATCCTGGCCATCTGCTTCAGAGATGTAAATCTAACTGCATTTTCTGCTGCCTGATAACTTGCTTAATTCAGTTAGCTCGTGTGACCCTGCTTCTGTGAGCAGTTCTCAATGAGACCTTCCCCTGGTGGCTTCTGGACACGGAACTGGCTGAGCCAGAATGTTTCTCCGTGGAGCAGTGATGGGGCAGCCCCTCTCCAGCTGGCTGCCCATCTGCAAATAAAGTTTTAAAGAAGCGGCTAAGATGGCTAGAATTTCAGCAGACCTGAGCCGGATAGTGGGTACCACTGAGCACTTCGTAAGTGTCAGGCATTAAGCCCTTTATATACACTTGTCACATTTAATCCTCACAATCTTCCAGTTAGTTTCTATGACTAGTCCTATTTTATTCACGAGGAATCTGGAGAGGTTAAAACACTTGCTTAGGGTCTTAAAACCAACCCAGTCTGACCTGTCAGCTCAAGCCATTGGCCCCCATGCAAGTGAGCCACTTAGGGCTGCTTCTGCAAAGCCTGGGCTTAAACAGAGGCCCCAGATCAAGAATGGGTCAAACGTGCAAACTGCAGGATTCAAAAGAAAACCAGAGTGCCAGTTTCTAGGGTTTCTAGACTTTTCCTGCTCCATTGGATGGGGGATGTAAAAAGAGATGCAAGTGTGGAGAGAGGGGACTCTTTGATAGGAGCGCATCCTTGGAGAACCATGTGCTATGAGCACATCTTCTATCCACCCACTCAAACCTGGGGGAGGGGTGGGTATGTGCTTCAGTGGGGTCGCTTGGGAGTCCAACATGAATGTTCCGCAGTGAGGGATGCTGTGGTCTGAGATCTGACCCCTGCCCTGAGAATCTGGAGGGAGAGAGAGAGGGTGCAGAGTCAGGAGGCCAGCACAGGCTGGGATTGTATCCTTGGAGAACCATTAAGGCAAAGGGTTTGAGTGTCTCCTTGGAGAGAGCGCACACCAGCATCCATCTTAGGTTCTATGAAGGAGCTCTTGAATGCCCCACAAAAGAAAGACATGGGCTTTCAACAGAACAGGACACCAGCCTAGGCAGGCACCATCCAAGGAAGTGTCTTTCATCTGCACAGTCCCCTGGGTGTGGAGGAGGGCTGACTGCTTCCCTCTGCAGGGTCCTGACCCGAATTCAAGTGTGCAGCTTTGATTATTCTTGTAAGGGGACATTCTAATTTCTCATCTGAGACTATCTTTTCAAATTATTGTGACTACAGGACTATCTATGAGAGAGTGAGCATAAAGGCCATGGCCAGCCAGAGCCATCATCCATGGCAGGGAAAACACTCAATGAGCTTTGTCCACAGTCTGCACATCCCACTGGACCAATACACTGGTGACGTGAGTAGTCTCCATTCTGGCTTCATATTTGAGTTCCCTGGGGAGCTTTTAAAAAACACAGATGCCCAGGCCCACCCTCAAAGGGTACGACTCGGCAGGTTTGCATGACCAACACAGTTGCCTTTCTTTTCAAAGGTCTCTAGAGGATCCCAATGCCCAGGCAGGGTTCAGAACTCTCAGCTCACACTCTACATATAGACACATGGATAATGATCTCTGGAAGGGTAAAGGAGGAGCATTTTATCAGCACCCAAGTTACTTCTTAATATTTAGAAAATCTGTATTATACGGTGGGAGGGGCATCACGGTCATGGCATATGTCCCACGAGGGCGGGACTCTAGCACTGCCTTTTCTAATCTATCTAAGTATTGGCATATGGTTGTAGACAAGAAGGACGAGAATGTTAAAATCAATTCTCCACTCTCTCCAGAAGGAATCTCAGCTTAAAGAGAACTGAGGTTCAGACATGTTATATTTGTCTATGTCCAGAGGTTAAGAAGGAAGGTTGACATTTGACCTGGACCTTCTGCTTTGAAAAACCAGGTTCTTAAGACTCCTGCCCTTCTTCCTAAGACTCCACATAGACGCAGAGATCAAGATGTACTTTCCCCGGCCCCAGGCCTGCTCGAGTGCCAGAGTTTAAGTTGAAGAAGTGCAGGTACTTGAGATGAAAGGGATCTGATGACAGCAGAGGTGACGAATGCAAGATCATTTCCTACCCAGAACATCAATGTCAAGGCCACTGAAGAATAATTGTCACATACCAACCACGTGGTATCCCTTTGATGGAGAAACAGAACTCAGGAATGGAGTATTTTCCAGTAAGAAGTTCATGGAGAATTCAGCCATGTATAAAATACATTAGCTTAGAAAGCCAGAAGGAATTTTGTGTGACATTTTAGGGCCTTGTTTATTTTCATCTAAGAGTGTGGGAAAGAAATTCTATCAAGATGGAACACTGTGGCTACGAAGGCAAACTCAGCATGAATGAGCTTTTAAAAAGTGCATGTTCGATCAGCCCCAAGTGAATGAACTATCAGGTGATGAAATAAATAAATAAAACCCTCCGTAGTGACATTCCAGGTTCAGAAATCAGACACGCATGGCTTCATGGAAATTGTCCAGGCTTTGATTCCAGGAAGAAGTTGGTTTGCATTCTGGCTCTGTCACTAACCCACTGACCTGGTAACTCTGGGCAAGCCATTAAGCCTTTTGGCACTCAGTGTTCTCTTCTGTGAGATTGAGATGTGAACCCCTGGTTTAGAGGGATGCTGGGGAGGGGGCAGTTGAGGGGTGCCAGGGACAATTCCAGCAGCCAGAACACAGGAGACCCTTCAGATTTCACAGCTCATCTTTTTGAAGAACCTAGACCAACACCGTGAGATATTTCAAATAAATAGAAAGAGACAGCCCGATAAAAGGTGACTTCATGGCACATGAAATTTTAATGTCAGTGACAGCTCAGGTTTGGCCCTGGTCAACAGGAACCATAAATAGCTGTCACCTAATGGCCATGTCCTCTTGAAAATGGGTTATTCGTCTGAGCCCATCTCCCAGAGGACAGCTGCAAATACCATCAATACTGGCACTAAGCAACAGCCTTATTTATAGCCAAGGGACAGATTCCAAAGATAGAAGAGGTCACGGAGGCTGAACCCTCCCCTTCACCAAACTCCCAAATTCCTAGAGGGCTGCGAGGTGAGGCAGGAGAGCAAGTCTTACGGGAAAGTCTCCAGACAGTGGGAAAACTGTAGATAAAAGTGAGAAAAACTAAAATGTAAGGAGAGATTTGAAAAGAAAGAAGCTGTGAAAGGAGGAAATGTGGATGATGCCACATATGCCCGGTGCTGCTGAGTTAGCCACCAACGTCGATGAGACTGCCCCATCTCTCAGCTAATCCCTCATCTTTAACAAGTGGATAACTCTCAAAATCGACCAGCATACCTCTACATTCAAGCAAGGGCCGGGAAGTCCTTGTTGGCCACACTTGCTGTGAAAGCATTCTCTAGGACCTGCAGAATCAAGTCCCAAAACCTTAACTTGCCTTTCAAGAACTGCTACCCAAGCAGGCGCCCGATCTCCCACTCCTTCCCTCCACTTCAGCCCAATGCAACTACTGGCAATCCCTCACAGACAACCACCGCTTGCCACCCTCTGGGCATTTACTCCTGAGGTGGGAGTGCCAAGTCTTCACAACTTGGGATCCTGTGTATTTTTCAAAGAGCAGTTGGTGCAAATACCACCCTTTTTCTCAAAAAATTTCCTTGGTCTGTTCATCCAGGTACTCCAGTGTCTTGGCTCTATTTCACATTTTGTGGTCTCCGAGGGCAGGATCCAGGATCATTTTCTCCCTATTCCCTTGCAAGTTTAGGGCCAACTCAAGTGCCAAGAAGTGTTTATAGGATGAATGGTGAATGGATGCCTGGAGAGATGGAAAGAAAGAAGAAAGGCAGGACAGAAGGAAGAATAGATGGATTTGATGGATTATAAAGAAACCAGCAAGGAACATATTATCCACTGTGTCATTTGTCATCCAGTATAGCCAGGAAATGGAATGTTCTGGTTATCACAATATTCTGATTAATAGAGTGCTCCTCCCCCAATACTATTCACAGACTTGACCACTGACCACCTCAAGATTGGAATAAAATCTACCTTGCCTTTCACATGAAATAAATAAGACTGTCTTTTGTTGAGGATTCACAACACACTTAGATGCCTTGCAAGACTCAAGGTTAGGAATTGCAGGATCGCCGCTGAACTGTGCTGTGTGAGAGGGATGGTTTGCAAAACACCGGCTAAAAGAGCCCTAGATAACTAGACGTGCGTTTGGTAAAAACCATAATTGAAAACAAGTAATTTTTCTAGATTTCTTCTTCAGTGGAGGCCTACAAAATAAAAAAGACTATAAAGTCCCATTGAGTTTGTATGAACATTGTATACTTTCACCAGATGACCCTACAAATCAGCAGAGGCACAAAGAAAACACACGGAACCCCATGTGGTCCGGCTCTTTCCACTCTGACCCAATGAGCAAACCTGAATTTAGAAAGTCAGTAGAAAAAGTCATAAAGTACAATGGCCACAGATAACATTATCACCTCTCGCTCATGTCTTGACCTTAATCCCAGCCCTTCCCTGCCTCCAAGCTCTCCTTAGCCTTGCCAAATGTTCATTGGCAAGGCCCACGCTTGACCACTCCCCAATCCCACCAGCCTCCGATGGGGTGAGGCAGAGGACACAGGGGTCCAAGGAGCCAGGCTGCTATTATTTTTAACCTGACACCTTCCAGGCTCGTAGGTAGCAGAACCGGTTCTGCGTACAGTTTCCTCATCACAGAGCAGAGAGAAGAGTGAGGGGCCTTCCTGGCCTGTGCATTTCCCTCCACCCCTGGGGAGTCCCAAGTATTCATCTCATAGGTCTCTCTCTCAAGCTCTTCCTGATGCCAGGCTCTCTGCTCTCTATCAATTAATTATATGCAGTATCTCAGTTCATCCTCACATCTTCTGAGGCAGAAATGACGACCCCATTGTACAGATGAGGAAACGGACACTTTAGATGGGCAAGTGACTCTCCCAAACTGCACAGGATTTGAACCCACATCTGTCCCACAAATGCGCTCTTGTCCTCTGCCCTTGTTCCACTGTCCCAAACTGAGTAGCTGTGGCAGCTTCTGAAGCTAGAGAGGGCCATCAGAGGGTGAGCTGAAATGTTTCCCCTGCCTGGGTCCCAAAGCAAAGCCGACACCGTACGCTCAGAGGCTCCATCTGAGTTGAACAGATGCACTGGTGATTCCATTGTATAGTTTTGATATATGGCATCAGCACCGTGTGCCCACCTGGGAGTGTTTCAGTGCCAAGAATGAACAGAAGGGAATGTATTGCAGAAATATTAACCTTGGCAGTCTCTTGCCACGGTAAACCTCTGGCTGAGCTTTAATGAAATCTTGTACAAGAGCAGAAACATCTGTATCTCTGGTAAAAATGAACCCCAGCCTGAACACACAACCATCTTTGCAAAAAAAATGACACACCTAGAGAGGGATGGAAAGGAAGCCTTTCTCTGTGATCAACGTGACTGTTTATAACAGCCAGGGCAGGGCTCACCTCTGTCTGTGTTCTCTAGTCAGGCTTACTGGCTTCTTGAGAATGAAGACATATTCTAAATCTGTGTAACTTTCCTAGTGGGCAAGCAAAAGTCCTGCAAACTGCCTGTCCCCACTGACTCCTGCTTGTCTCCATTAAACCATTCCCCGGGATGAATAAATACTGACATACTGCTTTGAGCCTCGCCAGAATAATGAGGCCTAATTGCTTTAAGTGTCCTGAATTAATCACTCATTCAAGCCAAAACTAAGAGCATGGCCATTGTCTTATCAAAAAGTGGTATGCCTTAGTGGTGAGTGCTGTCCTATGAACCAGGAAGTCATGGTTCTATTCTCCATCAGGGCACAATCCCTAGTAGGGGGCGTGCAGGAGGCAGTTGATCAATGATTCTCTCTCATTATTGATGTATCTCTCTCTCCCTCTCACTTGCTCTCCGAAATCAATAAAAATATATGTATTTTTAAAAGGTGTAGCAGCCAAAACCGGTTTGGCTCAGTGGATAGAGCGTCGGCCTGTGAACTGAAGGGTCCCAGGTTCGATTCCAGTCAAGGGCATGTACCTTGGTTGAGGGCACATCCCCAGTAGGGGGTGTGCAGGAGGCGGCTGATCGATGTTTCTCTCTCATCGATGTTTCTAACTCTCTATCCCTCTCCCTTCCTCTCTGTAAAAAATCAATAATATATATATATATATATATATATATATATATATATATATATATATATATATAGTGTAGCAATAAGCCAGTCCACAAACCACAGGCCTCAGCGGTCTCTGTATAACTAGGGAGCGTGGCATCTCCTGCTAGGAGGCCTTTCCTGAAAAACAAGCAGCAGGAGACCTCCTGAACCCCAGAACCAGACAGTCCTCTCCCAACCTCCCTCCTCCCGGTGCACAAAGCCCCAGCTAAGTGTCCACAGGGATGAGGACCTCTCTGACCCTAAAGAAGCCATTCGACACTGCCTCAGAAAGCTCTTCCTGCACTAAATTGAATTTTGGTCTTAGTTTGGTGGAGGGATCCCCAGAGATGAATTATTCCAGCCCTTCAGAGATAGAATGTGGCATAATGTGTCTTCCATGAGTCTTTATATAATAAAAGAGTTTCCCATAGACACTCTTCATAGAGGAGGGCTTTGGTTCTCCCACACCCTGGCTTCTATCCAGAGAGCGGGTAACGATGGATAATGATAGTGATGATTATGAAAATACAAACCATGATCTCAGCTCTTACTAATTAAGCACATAGTATGTGGCACACACTATTCTCCGTGCTTTAGAGGCACTTTTGAGTCCCCAGGTAACAACCCTGGGGGTTCAGGCCTATTAACTATTACTGTGTTCATTTTACATTTTGAAGAATAGAAGCTCACAGGTGACATAACCTGTCCAGGGTCAGAGAGCTAGTAAGTGAGGGTGTCAGGATTCGAACTCAGGCAGACTCCCTCCAGAGGCGGCCTTCAATGTCACCATGTCAGAAGAGGGGCCTATTCCAGCTCAGCCACGTCCTCCTACAATGGTCCCCAATGTAGTCGGCCTGGCTCATGGTATTCAGAGTCACTGATGTCCGTGTCCCTGACATCAATCTCCCCGCCCCCCCCATCTCACCCCCCACCCCCGCCGTGGAACCCTGGAGCCCAAAACCATCTTCCTCTGCTGGGAAGTCACAGATCCCAAACAGTCAGGGCAGCACCTTTGCCTGCGGAGAAGTAACCATTAAAGAGGGCGCAGGAACAGGAAGGGGGGAGGCGGTGGAGACAACCTGCTTATCGTTAACAATCTGGAGGAATGTTGGGCCTGGGAAGACACGGCAAAGGGTGAGGTGCCAGAGGGTGACAGCGTGGGCCTCATCCCACAGCAGCATGGGGCTGCAAGGAAGCTGCTTTATGGAAGACCCGACAGGTGCAGGAGCGGGGGCCACTGGTCCTAGTCAGAGGCAGGCTGCCTTCTCACAGGCTGACTATGTGTCCACCACTTTCCACTCCCCACGCCAGGATGGGACTCCGCTTGCCAAACGGGTTGGACTAAGTCACAGACAGTAAAAATGACCTGTCTGGCTGCCACGGCCCTGATCAAAGCTGACTCATTTCAAAGGCCAACTGTCAGCAGCTTGGGAGATTGCAATCAGACAAGGAAAAATAAACTATAAAGTTACTTCAGGGGTTAAAAAAAAAAAAACCTCCCTGAAAAAATAAAGTTTTCTTTTGTGCTTCTGAAATTATGAGCTCCTAATAACTGCACAAGGGGACTTAGACACTAATTAAGGAATATGTTTGGGTCCCGGGGTAAGACCCTAATGTTCATGTGACCTCATGCTTGTCTAAGATGGGGAATTTTCTGAAGCTGTGAGCTTAAATAAATTACCCATGGCAAGAGATCAGGCTAGGATCCCAGGTGTTTGGAGACTTCAACTTCGCTTCCACACACACTCACGTTTTAATCACAGTACACTGAAAGCACAGAGGGGTTCCAATAGACACACACACACAAATGCATGTACATACATGCACACATGTGCGAGCACAAACACAAGCACTTGCACATACGTGTATACACACATGTGTATACACACACACAAATGCGCATACACAAACAGACATCCATAATCCTTCCTTTTCACTTTCTGTCTTGAAAAAGACAAGAAACCTCCATGCTACTGAGCTAGAATCACACTAAGCTTACACCTCAGATAATATGATTTAAAACAAGATCAGGGCCTGCATCTTTAGAGTACAGTTTCATCAAAAGAGAAATTTACTGAGCAGGTCTTGGGTGTCTATGTTGAAATGGAAAGAATTAACTTACATGGGATAGGTTGGGGAAATTGGAAAATTTCCTTGCTTCTCAATCCTGCGAACTATGAAACCTCCAGATATGCCTAGGAGGGGGCAGCCTTGCCTGGAAACTAACTAGGGTCCTCTCTTCCCCTTTGTGAGGCTGTGAGCCACCCCCAAGCTCTGGAAAGTCCAGAGGACCCACAACACCTGGGCTGGTCAGAGGTGAGCCAGTCCACTCTCTGTCTAGAACTGCCAGTGAGGACAGCATGCTTGATCGATTCTGCCCTGGGGGTGAGGGGGGAAGACAGAGGTGCCGCAGGGGCAATGGGTTGGTGTTGGAGGGAAGCATAGTGAAACCATCCCTAATGTCACACCTGCATAAGCAAACAAATGTGTCAATTTGGTAAAAGATGAGGGGCTCCCTTGGGCTCCAGGATGCTGCCAAGATATGTTCTTCTATCCAAGTCTGAGGCCCTGGGCTGAAGCCCAGGGACAGGCAGTTAAAACCTGTCTATTAAATCACTCTCCTGAAAAGGAGTGTGTTCCAGCCTCCTCTTGATTGTTGCAAGTCACGTGGGTCCACACAAGATAGAGTCGCTCAGGGCTCTGGTGCCCTGGCCAATACGTGTGGAATAAGGCAAGGGGGAGACAAAGGAAGAGGTCAGACAGCACCCACACACCTGTTGTCTTCTTGCTACTGCTGCTGCTTCTGGGACTCTGTACTCCTAACAGATTGAAGATGCTCTGCAGGCAAAACAAGCAAATGCTGGACTGTCCTGGCAGAGGCAGGTGACAGACTTCCGGAAGCTCAAGGTCACAGCAGATGCCCTGGCCAGCACCCAAGTTGTCCAGTTTGGGAGATACCAGATTCATCGTACGTAGCAGGCAACTGATTCCCAACCGCACACTGCCTATCTATGCTGAGACTCACTGGGTGAGTCCCTCTATTTGCTTGGGGTTGCTGCTGTTTAGCAGAGTTTAGGTGACAGGGACACAACACTGAGCATTTACAGAGTTGACTCAGTGAAGATCTGTAACCTAGAACACACTCTCTACTGTTCTGCACCTTTCTAAATCCTATATACGTTTTCTCTCCTGGGAGTCCCCCACCAGGGAACCTAGGATCTCTGGGGTCCTCACTGGTGTACTGGGGTCTCTGGGACTTCACAGTGGCATAAGAATGCTTCCAATTAACCAACAGGAAAAGGACGGCTGTACATGGCCACAGAGTGGGCCTTCAATAACTGGTGATGTGTGAATTTGGCCACTCGCTGTTGAAACTTTCAATATTACCCCCTATCTTCAGGCTGAAGTCCCAACTTCTTTGACCTTGGCAAAGTTTTTTAGGTCCCAGCCTGGGCTCACCTCTCCTACCTCACCTCCTTACTCCACCCCCTGAGCAGAGTGAAGGAAGTGGGTGCTGGAGGGGTTAAAAGAATGCCAGCTAGGGTAGTCCCAATGTTTCAGATCTATGGATTTGGGGATTTTGCTTCCAAAGACCCAGAGATTAATGGGAGGCAGTCAGACACACTGGAAAAGCTACAGATTTTGAAGTCAGTTAAACCTAGACTTAACCCCCCCACCCCTTGACTTACCACTTGGCAACCTCAGGGAAGTTACTTAATGTATCTGAACCTCAGATTTTCTGTGTATGAATGAGTATCAATGTGAAGGAACCTACAAGATAATGTATGCAAAGTACTTGGAACGGTGCAAATTCTGAACCCCAAAGCCCTAACTCAGGCTTTCAAAGTCAAGGTCCACAAAAGCAGTGCTTGGTCCACAACAGGAAATAAGTGCCAACCCCCATCCACAGCCTCCTTTCCAACAACACCCCCTGTACTTTCTAGTCATCCCCACACATGCACGAACCACCCTCTCCCCACATCTTTTGAAAGCCATTTTCCCACAGCCAATGAGACTGGCAGTGAAGATTTCAATCCAGATTTATGAAAACCCATAACTGAAGATTAAAATTCCAAATGTCATCTGGATAAGACGGGCCAGATGCTTGAAGAATTGCAAAAGCCTCAAACTCTTTGTACTGGCAGAGAAGTGGGAGTTGTCAAGAAGCTCACGTCAGAGGGTTTACTCTGTTGAGAAGGGAGCATACTTCCTCTATGAGAGAAAAGAAGAGACACTTTGAATGGGCTGAGTGGGCATGCTGCGTCTCTAGGGGAACTTAAACACCAACCACTGGCATTTGACGTGAGCTTGTATTCACTGGGAGGCACCAGGACACAGGGTTGGCTCATGGGCCCTTCTCCTGGGTGGGTCTGGAATGTGTCTGTCTATCCAAGGGACCAGGGACCAGAGGGAAGGGAACCACTAGGAGAGGAAATCCCCAGAGGCCAAATCATCAGGACCAGATTCACACCAATTGACTTTGGCTGGCAGAACCGCCTCCCACAGATCCCAAAATACTAAAAAGGGAAGGTGATAAACATTCCCAGAACTCCTATCATACATGCATTCCCACCATGAGGAATGCTCCATGCAAGACTTCATTGCATCCTGACAACAACCTGCTGAGGGTCAGCGGTGTCATCCCTGCTCTGGACAGGAGGAGGCTGGTACTCAAGGAGGCCAACTGATTTTCCCAAGTCCTCTGAGCCCCAAACACAAAGTAGCAGAGGAGGGATTCGAACCAGGTATTTCTGATTTGAAAATTCATACCCTATCCCAGAACTGGCTCCTTTTAACCAGAAATGCCACATCTCACTATCTGTTTCCGCAGAGGCTGGCCCACTCCCACTGACTACCATGATGAGAACAGCTCAGGGAGGAAGATAAATCAACAGTGTCATGCTCAAAGCATGAAAAAATAGGACAAAGAAGAAAGAGAGAAAATGATTTGGAAAGTTGACCCTTGACTACACAGTCTAAGATCAAAACTACCAGTAGATAAAGGAAAAAAAAATGCTTTTCGGAAGGAATCTGCTTCACTGACCAAACTGAGAGCCTAGAATCACCTGGGATTCAGGAATGGTTAGGAAGGAGCTCATCCTCTTGGGAAAAACCAATGAAGAAAATTGGGGGGAAAACCTGAAGGAACAAAGTACTATCAACTTCTCTTATCTTTAATGCTCTCTGGCCCTGGCCTTTTCTTATGTCAATCAAGCCACATTCTCCTACTAGATCCACCTGCACGCCTCCATCCAGTCACTCTTCTGCTCTCAAACCTCCAATGACCCCTTTTATCATTTGAGATCATGTCCAGAATCCTTAGCCCAGCATTTATGGCTAATTAAAGCCTGCCAGAGTCTCACCTCCACCCTTCCTTCCCTCCACCAAGAGGCAATGCGGCTTAGTAACTGGCCTTACTATCAGGCTAACCTGGGTTTAGCATCACAGTTCAGCTGTCTAATAACTGTGTAACCTTGGGTGGGTAACTTGGGCTCTCTGTGGCTAAAATGAGGAGAACTAACACTCAGAGAAAGAACGGTACACTGCATGTAAAACATTTTCAGTATAATGTAATGGAACCTAGTAAGTGATCAAGAAAAAAGATTGGAGATTTGTAAGCCTTCATACTAAAAGATAGGTTGGTATCATTGCATTGCTCCACCTCTTTCTCTGATCAAAATCCTCCTACACACTCTGACCAAAATTCTGCAAGGTCCAGATCAAGCCAATACTGTTCTCCTCTTCTGGTGACCTCACTGGTACTCACTGCTTGTTACCATGTAGATGAGATTTGAACACTTACCCTGCACTTACTCTGCCTTATCTCTTCATGGTTATGTTGTCTATTGGCACTCAGTATCCATTTCTGTCCCCTCCTATATTCTCCTCCACCTGTATATTGCAATCAGGAAGCATATCATCGACTCCCTTGCAGCTAGGGTCCTGGGTGTGATTTAGGTTCTGCCAATTAGTTGCATCTGCATGAGGTCTGGAAGGCAGGAATGAAGTAGAGGGGCCTGGCAAGCAAATTCCAACATATGAGAGTGACTGTGGAAACTAGACTCCAGGTTTTAATACCTGGTCATCAGCTTCCTGGGAGTCAGAGGTAGGTGGGTGGAGGCAACAGGATAGTATAAGAGTTTCTGCCCAACAGGCCTTCTAGATCTCAGCTATGGTGAGTTGACCTTAAAACCAAGAGTCCAACTGCACCCTCCTAACTTCTGTCCTTCCTACAATTTTGCATGTTACCATTTCCTTGTATTAAATCCCTTCTTGCTTGAGTTACCTAGAATGATTCCCAGGTTCTAGACTAACACTAACTAGTCAAGTCCCCAATTTGCTCTTCAGCTTCTCAAGCTTAGTAACTATGTACCATATTATTTATATGCAGTTTAACACATAGTCCTGGTCATAGGAGCTGATCACTACATCAGTCCATCAGGAATCCACATTTATTTCCATCCTTGCAGCCGTCTCAACTTAAATAGGCACCTTCCTACAGCACCTCCCAAAGCCATTACAATCTGTGCAATTGACAGATAAGAGTATATATTACCCAACAGTGCCCATGGCCAAGGAGACCTCAAAGTCTGTACAAAATCTTACGCTGGGAAAAGAAAGAACCACCTACATTTGTCACAGAGCAAACCTGGATGACAAAATCAGATCTGTCCTTGGGACAAATGTTCCCTATACTTTCCAATCAATCTGAAGTCGCAAACTCAGAACTAAGAGTTAGACCAAGACTTTCTGACCATTCTGTGAGATTCAGCTTCTCCTCCTTTCCGGGTTCTGCCTTCCTTTCTCTCTGGTCAGTAAGAGTTAGACTTCCTTTGTGAATCCGCTTTTCACAGAGTGGAGGAGACCAGCCACTGGTGGCATGCTTTACAAGATTTTAGATTGCACACAGCTGAATATCTCATTTTAATACTAAGGGTTTATTTTTATGATTAATTTCCATTATACTCAACAATGCTGCTTTTGCATTTATAGTAGAAATATAGTTTCCTCTTTAAATACATTGCTCCAAATTAAGTAGTCCATTGAAGAAAACTAATCAATAAGCAACACAAGTAGTGGACAAATATGGCAAAAGTTATGAATATGGTATAAGAGTGAGTAAGCTTGGGTAACACTGACAAGTCAAATTTTACAACTGTTTTGTGAGGAATTTCAAATATCTAATCTACTTGGCTTATCAGGATAGTATCAGATGACTCTGAGAACGTTCATAATTCACTTTAAATAACTTTCTGACCCACTTCTCTTCTCAGACTCTTGGGAATAATTTGGCCTTACAGGAAGGCTGTTGGATGGAGTCCGGAATTTCAGCCTTTTGCAGACTGGGGCACAGGGCAGGTGACTCAACCTCATTGGCTTCTTTGGCTTCGCTCTGTGCCTGGGAAAAGAAGCTAGGGAACCTGCCTACTACTGCACAGGTGCTGAGCAGGGTAGAAAGATGCAGTGACATCTTTTAGATGAAATCATTAATTTCAATGATTGTCTTTAGTTGAATGTATTTATCTAAATGCAGTTTTCAATACATATAATGCAGTAATCAATACTAGTGTTGGGGGAGAAGAAGTTTGCAAGGAATTATTCAAATAAATGAATGTTAACTGGGAAAAAAAATGTTAGTATCTGGACATACTCTTTAAAAATACTTGCTTGTTTTGGATCTTTGTGAATATTTATGAAGATAAATGATACTGAAACTGGAATGAGCAATCCACCTCTCCTCCTTCCTGCCAGTATAGAGTTTTTGGGCAATTCTCAGAGTCATGGGCTCCTCCTCTTCCAACCAGATGTGACAGGGCAGAGGGCAGACTCCCCTCTAAAGCTGGAGCAGGGAGTGGTCGCACAGGGCCAAGTGCCTACACTCCAGGTGCCCACTGGGATGCACAGGCACTAGCTCCCTGCTGAGGAACTGGCTAAGGAAGTTAGGAACCAACAGCTGTGGTGGCATACAGTTGGCACCAAATAAAAGTAGCCGACTCCCTCAGCCACAGAGCCAAGCCAACTCCAGGACACAGATTCACAATTACCTGAGGGAGCGGAGGTAGGTGATTTTCTCTCCAGCCATCCTCTAAAAATGCTACTGGCACCCAGGGTCCCCCCCAAAACCCAGCATAAGAGAAAAGTCTGGGAAAAATGCCAAGAAAGTATCTCACTACTAACAGTGCAGGAGGAGGCCAAAGTCCCAGTGGACCTACCACAGTCATTTTCAGCTCAGATGTCACAAAGCACATCCTAGAATAGGTCTGATAAGGGAAAATGTCTCTGGGGAAATGAATGTTTTAGTCTCAGTAAAGAACACATTGGCTCACAGTGTTTTGTGAAGGATGGGGTCATACCTACTGCATAAGGCAGCTTGAGTTGGGTTCTTCAGCTGCTCCAGGGCCTGTCCACAATTCTAGGGTTTCAGAGAGGATGCTAGAAACACAATGTAAAACACTGCAGTGCAACATAACAACTGCTGAGGGCAAGAGAAACGCCTGCTGGCTTAGGTGAGTTGCAAGGAAGTCTCCTTACAACTCCAAGTTCTTTTTCAGAGGACCCTGCTAAGTATATTGCCTGTTTGTTGGGTCGTTCATTCATTTGACAAATACTTATTGCCCCCTACCTTTGAACCAGACATTGTGCTAGGTACCAGGGTTCAGGAAACATCAGATAGACATGTTTCTGAAGTTACAGAACTTACATACAAACCTGGTAAAATGGGTGATAAACAAGTTAACACATTTATAAGGAAGACAATTTCGGTGCCTGTGGTGTGATATCAGGGAAGTACAGAGAGTGATTGAATGGTTGGGGGTCAGGGAGCAGCCCTCTCTGATGATAAAATGAGAAGGAAGCTGCATGTGAAGAGCCACTTAAGAATGTTCTGGGCAATACGACAAACAAGACAAAGACCCAGAGGTGGGGAAAAGCTCAAAATTATAAGAACAGGAAAGCATCCCCAGTGCCTGCCACCACAGGATTAAATGGTGGTGTGAAATGCTGGCAGGAGGCAGGCAGCGGCCAGTGATGCAGGACCTCCCAAGGCATGACAGGGGTGTCTGGGTTTTCTCCATGCAGGGGGAAGCCATGGGAGGTTTTAAACAGGAAGCAACACGGTCTATGTTTTCAAAACTTAGTGAGAAGAACGGATGGAGGGGGGAGGTCAGGAATGGTAACAGGGAGGCAGTTACTTGGCAACTGGAACAGTCCAGGTGCAAGAGGCGAGGGCCAGGTGATCACAGTGGAGACTGAAGGCCGTGAGGAAAAGCAGTTGAAAAAGACGGGCCCACTTCGGCGCTGAATCAAAGCTTCCTCAATAAATAGTTATAACTTGGCTGGAATTTTACTTGAATTGATTGGCTTTGCTAAACGCAATCATCATAAAAGTGAGACTGATTATATGATCAAAATAAACTGATGAACAAAATGGAAACACAGGCATGGATACATGGAACGGACTGACAGCTGTCAGAGGGGAGGGGTGTTGGGGAAATGGATGAAAGAAGGTTATGGGATGAACCTAAAAACATGTATACATAGACACACAGACACAGATAACAGTGTGGTGACAACAAGAAGGAAAGGGGGTGGGAGTAGGTGCAGGTGAGCAAATGGTGGTTAAATGGGGACAGAAAGAGACTTTTCTTGGGGCGAAGGGCACATGATACAGTGTGTTGATGTTGTTTTGTTGAATTGTACACTTGAAACCTGTATAGTTTTGCAAACCAATGTAACCCCCAAACAGTCAATTAAAACATAAAGAGATGCAGTAAACACAAATTGTAAAAATAAAAGCGAGACTGATTATATACACAGCCATTAGTTCTAAAGCAGAGATGGGGAACGAATTTAACAGCAGTAATGTTGTGTGAGGTGTGCACTGATACAGGCTCAGGGCAGTACCTCCATTCTTATTAAAGACAACTGGCTCCCTCCAAACTGGGCTGTCAGGGGCTCCCCGTCTTTCTCTGCCTCCCCTCCCCCACACCCAGAGCCCGTTCTTACTTTGTAGTTTCAAAGTTAAGAGCCCAGAACCTCCCTAGAAGGAACTGTAACTTCAAGGAAGAATGTGCTCTGGCATACGCATCGGTAAACCCAGAAGGCATGCGGAGATAAGAGTATTAAGGGTACCTATTAATGAAGCGGGGAGTCTCGAATAGAGAAGAGATGTCCCAGAGGGAGACATAAACCAGAGTCGAATCCTGGCAGAGGCTGTTTTGTAATTGCTGGAGTTTGCAGAGAAGGCCTTGGCCCCCAGTACCCTCCTGCTGCAGACCATGGTTGGGCTTGGCACCAAGAGGGGGCCATGCTCTCCGTGGCCTAGATCGGAATCCCCCTGGCAGTGAGGGTTCTGACTTCCGGAAGAACTCATGGGGTTGCAAGGGGAGGCTAAGGGACCCATGAGAGGCAGAAATGTCACTGGCATGGAAATTCCTAAAGACCTGGACCTAGGTATATATTTATTACGGAGACAGGCAGGAGGGAGGGTCATCCTTCAGTTGCTTAATTTAATCACCTCCCACTACCACTTAGGTACGTAAATTAGCTATGCAGGTGAAGAGCAGGCACCCCCCCCACCACCACCCATGCCCAAGGCAGACCCTTCTGGATGCAGGGGCTGTGCAGAGATGGCAGAAGAAGGTGGACATTTGTAAAGCATCTGCTAGGGGCCTGGCACCATGTTAACACCTCTGCTCACAGAGGTCCAAACTCTAACCCACTAGAAATCCTCTTAGTGGGAAGGAATGACGAGGGGGGTAAATGAGGCCCAGAGCCTGTACCTGGTGCACAGCAGAGCTGAAATCTGACAGAGCCCACCCCAAGACCCATGTGCTTTCCACACCTACTGGCCACTGCCCTCGCCCAGCCAGGCTCTCCTCTAGGAGGGCTGCCTGCCCGCTCTCTGGATTGGCACAGCCAGGATGCCAACCGCTCTGCTTGCCCAAGCTCTTACCTAGCTTAAGAAAGGCGATCAGTCACGGATGGTCTCACCTGGGAGCTCTTTCTAAGGGAAGAACGCTACGGCACCACCCCGACTCTGCTACAGTGTGCCACAGCAATGGGACGGGGCTCTCTCCTCTGCCCATTAAGATGCTCCTCTGATCAGCTCTTGGGCCCAGCTTCTTCCTGCCCAGCGCCAGGCCTGGAGACCTGCCATGCATGCCAGTGTCTGCTCCCCATGGGCTCTGTACCTGCCCAGGAAGAGAACTTGGCGGGCTTGGCGCGCTCAAAGGCTGGAGCAGATTGGTGTACACAGCATGTGGGGTGGGGTGGGGTGGGAGCACGAGGGGAGGGGTTCCAGGATGCAGTTCTCCTGCCTTGGCCTCCAGTCACCTGGCAGCTGTGAGGTGGTAATGGTTAACCCGGGAGAGTGTCCATCCTCCTCTGTTGTCCTCGGTATGAGCAATGTCAAACCCCATGGGTCTCACCTGCAACCAGCACCTGGCACAGTTCCTAGCAGTGAGTGGTTAAGAGTATAGATTTTCAAGCCAGATTGATTTGGATTCAACAATGTGGCTAATCCTCTCAGTGGCTCAAGGTAAGTTATTATCTTCTGAAACTTAGTTTCCTTATCAATAAAATGGGGGTGTTAATAGCACGTACGTCATAGGACTATTGAGTGGATTAAATGAGATAATGCATGTGAAGGCACAGAACAGAGCTTGTCACAGCAGTAAATGCTAACTAATAAGAAACACAAGCAATATTCTAAGTGAATGTCATTAAAGCTGGCAGCAGATACAGCCCTGACAGTCCTCCTTTTTACAAACAGAAAGAGAAAGGAACAATTTAGCGCCAACTTGGCGGCAGAAGCTGTGCCACCTGTCTCACAAACACAACATTCTCACACCTTTGGAGGCAATAAGAGATCCGCCATTTAGTCAGCACCTACTATACAGGCAGAGGCTTCATATGCACAATCTCTAATCTATTCAACAATTCTGCTGGGCCAGAATTAATCCCACAGAGGAGGAATCCAAGGTTCAGAGAAGTCAAATAACTTACCCAGGGTCACATAGCCAGTGCAAAGCAATTAGGATTCACCCAATAATAATGAGAGCAACTTCTGTGTAGTCCGTACACTGTGCTAGGTACTGTCCTGAGAACTGTACACATATTAATCCACTTAATCTGCAGCACACCCCAGATGGGGAGGTATTGTGACTATCCCTACTTCACAGATGAGAATAACTGAGGCCCAGACTAGTTAAGCAAGGTCACATGGGGCTGGAGTGGGAACCAAGGCAGGCTGGCTCCAAAGCCTTGCTTTAACCATTGCCCTAATTACCTCTCCAAAAAAACAAACAAAAAAGCCCTTGCACTGCTCACTGAGCTGTCCTGCCTCTAAGAAATGAATCCTGTGGGTGCTGAAGACACATTTCTAATGAGTGACAACTGTGTTGGAAACAAAAAAGGCATGGGGCTCAAAGCAGACTTTGGGCTGTGATCTTAAGCAAATCACCTTCCCTCTCTGGATGTTAATTGGCCCAAGTACAAAAGGGTTGGCTTGGTCTAGAACAGTGGTCGGCAAACTCATTAGTCAACAGAGCCAAATATCAACAGTACAACGATTGGAAATTCTTTTGAGAGCCAAATTTTTTAAACTTAAACTTCTTCTAACGCCACTTCTTCAAAATAGACTCACCCAGGCCGTGGTATTTTGTGGAAGAGCCACACTCAAGGGGCCAAAGAGCCGCATGTGGCTCGCGAGCCGCAGTTTGCAGACCACGGGTCTAGAACTTTGCACTGAAATCTAAGAGTGTATGGTTCTCTGAAACTTGCTCCTTCCCGAAGAGACCACGGAGTCCTTGCAAATGTGGGCTGAAGCTGCTGACAGGCCCTTCGCAGAGCAGCCAGAGCACGTCTAATGGAAGGAGTCGGCATGTAGCCGGGCACTTGAGAGCCGCCCAAGAGTGAGCCTCTGAGGCCGGGAGATCCTGGGCAATTTACCAGGCCCTTGGTTTTTCCCCTTTGGCAAAGAGAGGGAAATAACTTGCCTTAGTGGGTTGCTTTGAGGTCATAAAAATGGTCATAAAGCATTTTCCCAGATTCAAAGTCCGAGTTTTCAAAATGCTCTTGAACTCAGCCATGAGAAGAGTAATCAGAGAAGAAGTCGGGAGTTTGCAGGATTCCCAGAAAGCAGTCTGAGAATGTAAAGAATCTTCATTACTTCTCAATGCTTCTAACAGCCGAGAGGCTGGTCCAGAAAGAGGGAAAAAGCCCCAACACTAATTCAAAGCAACTCAGAACATATTCAAAACAGTACCATGTTGTTCAGTATAATTATATGCTATTCTGTGCCTCAAAGTCTTCATCTCTCCCACTGGAGAATAAATTCTCAGAGGCTATAAATTTGTCTGTCTCTAAATTTGTCTGTCTGTTGACTCGCTGATTCATTTCCAAGGTGAGACCTGAGTATGCTTCCCTATATACCAAACTGCCTAACTCTTATCTCTTTTTCTGAAGTATCTTGATTCATGTAAACACGCATGTATTGGACACTTACTACAGGGCAGGCAGCATGACATCTACATTTCCTGGTTACTTCTAAAAGCTACATAACAAAAATGGATGAAAATAGCATCAGTGTCTTACACTTGAGCTGGAGATAGGGGATCAAATCCTCCCCATAAAGGTTCAAAGAAGAAAACTGGCATATTACTTATTTTATTGGAAGTCTAATTCCAGAGTTCTGCTGTTACCAATTTTAAGCTAAAGTAATGGCATCTCTCTTCCTTAAGAAGGATGATAAGCTTATTTCATTTATTTAGTCAGCATAGTTACTGAGCACCTATCTTGTACCTGGTAGTGAAGATAGTTTTAAAGCAGTCAAATTGTGGTACATTTACACAATGGAATACTATGTAGCTATAAAAAAGAAGGATCCCTTAACCTTTGAGACAGCATGGAGGGATCTGGAAAGTATTATGCTAAGTGAAACAAGGCAGTCAGAGAAAGACAAGCATCACATGATCTCACTCATATGTGGAATCTAATCAACAAAATAAAATGACCAACAAAAAAGATCCAGAGACATTGAAGCATGCAATAGACAGACGTATTTCAGAGGGAAAGGGGGAGGGGGCAGGAAGAGATTAACCAATGAATTTATATGCATAGCCCACGGACAGACAATAGTGCGGGGAAGACCTTGGGAGCGGGTGGGAGTGGGATGGAGGAGGTGAATGGGGGTGGGGCATAAGGGGACATCTGTACTACTTTTAACAATAAAGATAAATTTTTTAAAAATAAATTTTCAAAAAGCAGTCAAAGCATGATTCTTGCCTTCCTGGAGGCCAGCAATCTGTCTTAAGGAGACAGCCCCTAATGTAGACAGGTGTTATGAAAGAAAAAACAAGGGACTAATATTTTGAAGGGAAGACCTACATGAGATAGATGGAGCAGGGAAGGTCTCACCCATTTCGGTGAGTCCTAAAGGGTGAGAAAGAGCAGGTCATGTAAAAAGTGGGGAGCAGAGCATTCAGGTCAAGGGAAACCATAGGCCAACTCCCCTTGGTGAGCTCAAGACAGATGGTGCAGCTGTTGCCTGGTAAGCAACCAAAGGAGATGCAGATGAAACAGGGGAATTGGCAGAGCAAATGGTGCAGGGTCTTTTAAGCCATGGTGAGGAGTTGGGATTTTATTCCTCATGCAAAGGGAAGCCACTGAAATGTACTTGAAGCAGGAGAGTGAAGTGGCACCATTTCTATTTTGACACCAACTGGAAGTGGACAAGAGTGAAACGATGGAGACCACTTAGCAGATGACTGCAGTTTTGAGTGAAAGGTGATGGTGCCTTGTCCATGAGTAAATGAGAAGTGGTCAGAGTTCAGATCTATTGGGAGGTTCACGCAGAAGCTCTTCCAATGGGAATGAAGAAGTGTAGAAGAAGGAGGGATCTAGGATGGTGCCTCAAGCTCTGGGTAGTACAGCTGGTAAATGGCAAAACAGTTTACTGCAGTGAAACTCAACAGCAGTGATTTTGCCCCCTAGGGGACATCTAGAAATTTATGGAGACATTTTTGATTATCACAACTGCTACTAAACATTCTACGTGGGTAGAAGCCAGGGATGCAGCTAAACATCCTGCAAGGCACAGGACAGTCCCCACAACAAATCATGATTGGCCCCCACCAAATGTCAACAGTGCTGAGGTTAAGAGAGCCTGACTTCCAGAAGTGGGAAGAGTGTGGAAGGGAGACAGTTTGAGGGGTTACTTAACACCACATCTGGGACATATTAAATTTGAAGCATTCATGTTAAATTGTCCTTGGAACCACACTACTCAGAATGAAGAAAGAAAAAGCGGGCCGGCATCCAGGCTCCTGGGAAGAGTCTGTCCTCTCTGAGCTAGAACCCAGTGGTCCTACCCAAAATCTCCACTGGCAGCTAAATTATGAGAGAAATTTCAGCAAATCAAGAATGTGAGTTTTTACCATTCACCTGATTTGCAACCCTTCCTTTCTCCTGCCCCAAATTCTGCCTATTTGGAAGCCCAGCACCAAGCCCTAGATTTGTGAGGCTTCCATAAGGAAGCTGTGTCTGCATTCAGCAGAGTCTGCCGCTGTGGGTGGCAGCTGCTCCAGTTGTGCCACCACCCCGTCACATGCGTATCTCTGTAAGGTTTCTGACATCCCTGGCCGGAAAAGCGTCCACCAGTCTTCAAGATATAGAAACCGAAGCTCAGAGAAGCTAAGTAACTTGCCCAAGGTCACATTGACTTGGACCAAATTCTTTTTGTTTCCAAAATCAATGTGCTGTGCTGGCTGCCTTCTTCAGATCTCCCACCGCCCGTCACCTACCGTCTGTGCAGGGTTCCTAGGTCCTGCTTCAGACCGCAGCTCCCAGCACACGGTTCTCCTGTGCACACAAGTGACTGCCACACAGTTCTTGCTCAATAATTTGTAGAAGCGTGTCCCCATGTTCCCTCAGATTAGACTGGCCTCCCCAGTGGGTCTGTTAAGAGCTGGGTGACAGCGAAACATGTGAAGGAGGAACAGAAACTGCCCCCCCCCCCTTTACCCTCTTTTCCAAGATTCCACTTGGATTCCCCGAAGAAGACAGTACCATGAGTATTTCTGACTTCCCTCTCTGTACCCACGGGAGATGCTGTGCCTAATCTGACCTAGCAGAGATCAGCACTCTGAGGTCCTCGCACCGCCCCCCTCCCCCCTGCCCCCTTACTTGTGGGTGGAGAGACTGTGTTTAAAGGCAGGAATTGGGCTCCATGCAGTCTTTTTTGCTGCTGGGTGCAAACACATCTGACTCTTTTTTTTTAAGTTTAGCTTCTCCACCTGGGAGTCAAGGGGGTCAGTTATGTTAGGTCGGCTCTGTGTCCAGTTCATGAGAGAGAAGGAAAGCAGCTTTCCTTTGCACTCAGGCCTAACTCATGTTCTTCCCACTTTATCTGAAGTCTGAGATTGGAGAGTTGATAGGTGTTTACCAGCAAGGTACTTTCACAGTTGAACAAAGGCCACGGGTCTTTGTCCCTAGGAAGGGAGGAGGAGTGAGGGCACAGTGCTGATTTATGTTACATTCACAGAACCCTTGCATAGTTTGGGCTACAGCTGAGATAAGTATTCAATAAAACTTGAAAAAAATGATTTAAATAACCTTCAACCTGATACTACCAAACCAATCCATCATGTCTTGTTCCCCTCTCTCTCCAGTCTGCTACTCCCGCTGACTTTCTGATTTTGCTCAGGGGCAGTACTATAGCCCAGGTTTCCCAGGTCAAAAGCCTCAGAAATCTTTAAACTCCCTTTCTTTGTTGCTGGCCACTGACAAGCGGCTGGTCAGCCCTGTCAACTCCCCCCACCCCCAAGGATGACTTTCCATGCCGCGACCTTAGTTTCACTTACTCTACCGAGAGAAGCAGGCCAAAGTGTAAGCCCTGGGAGGAAAGCTGACATCTCCATCATATTTGCATTACCCAGAACCCACCAGAATACCTGAGACACACACCATGTTCAGAACCTGGGGTAACTGTGAAACCACCTTTCCAGCTGAAAGCCTTGGGCCATGGGAATTCAAAGGGACAGCTAGTATGGGCTGCAGTGTGACTTCTCCCATATGTGATACTATATATCTGAACTAAAAGGTCTTCAGCAGACCCCCACTGCTCCGAAAGCACAGCCACACCTCACCTATAGTACAAGGTAAATAAACTCTGCCTTCAAGAAGCTGAGCCCTGACAGGGAGAAACCAAGATGGTGGCATAGGTAAACACCTAAACTGCTGCCTCACGCAACAATTTCAAAACTACAACTAAAAGACAAAACGGACATCATCCAGAACCACAGGAAGGCTGGCTGAGTGGAAATTCTACAACTAGAAGGAAAGAGAAAAGCACACTGAGACTCAGAGGAGCTGCAGGAGGCAGAGGTACTGAGGCACGTGCAGAGAGAACTGGCAACTGAGTGCGTGGCTGGCTTTCTCAAGCAGGAGGGAGACAAAAGCTCCCGACTGTGCTGAACTCCAGTTCCGGGCGAGACTCTGGAGACCCAGACTCATTCGGGGAAAAACTGGACTGTCTGGCAGTGGGCAGAACTCGAGGACGGCTTTCTCTCAGAGGTGCTTGTAGTGATTACCACGGGACACTGAGACACAGGGGCCTATTAGGGCAGGGCTGACGGGAAAACAATGCTGTCTGCTCCACCCTGAGACTCCGCCCCATCCAAGCTGAGCACAGAGGCTTTTGCAAGTCCTGTCTCATAAGGTTGTCTCCAGCACAGAAGTTGTGCCAGCGTAGACATAGCTGATCCTCACAGCCAATTGGCCTGGAGGTCAATTCCTCCCAGTGATACCAACAACAATCAAGGCTTAACTACAACAAGACTGTGCACACAGCCCACAAAAGGGTGCACCAAGAGTGTCCACCTCAGGTAACTGGGGAGGCTGAGCCACTGGGCACTATAGGACACCTAGCACACAAAGCCACTCTATCAACTCAGGGAAGCAGCCAACATGCGGAGACAAAGAAACAGATCACAAATGAAAGAAATGGAGGAAAGCAAATGACGGGATATAGAGTTCAAAACCACGGTTATAAGGTTTTCAAGAATTTTCTAGAAAAGGCTGATAAATTTAGTGAGACCCTTGAGGATATGAAAAAGGACCAACTAGAAATTAAGCATATACTGACTGAAATAAAAAATATTATACAGAGATCTAACAGCAGACTAGAGGATCGCAAGAATCAAGTGAAAGATTTGAAATACAAAGAAGCAAAACACTCTCAACCGGAAAAGCAAAAAGCAAAAAGAATCCAAAAAGTCGAAGATAGTGTAAGGAGCCTCTGGGACAACTTCAAGTGTACCAACATCAGAATTATGGGGGTGCCAGAAGAAGAGAGAGAGCAAGATACTGAAAACCTATTTGAAGAAATAATGACCGAAAACTTCCCCCACCTGATGAAAGAAATAGACTTACAAGTCCAGGATGCACAGAGAACTCCAAACAAAAGGAATCCAAAGAGGACCACACCAAGACACATCATAATTAAAATGCCAAGAGCAAAAGACAAAGAGAGAATATTAAAAGCAGCAAGAGAAAAACAGTTAGTTACCTACAAGGAAGCACCCATACGACTGTCAGCTGATTTCTCAACAGAAACTATGCAGGCCAGACGAGAGTGGCAAGAAATATTCAAAGTGATGAATAGCAAGAACCTACAGCCAAGATTACTCTACCCAGCAAAGCTATCATTCAGAATTGAAGGGCAGATAAAGAGCTTCACAGATAAGAAAAAGCTAAAGGAGTTCATCACCACCAAACCAGTATTATATGAAATGCTAAAAGGTATTTTTTAAGAAGAGGAAGAAGAAGAAAAAGGTAAAGATAAAAATTATGAACAACAAATACATATCTATCAACAAGTGAATCTAAAAATCAAGTGAATAAAAAAATCTAATGAACAGAATAAGCTGGTGAATATAATAAATCAGGGGCATAGAAAGGGAGTGGACTGATAATTCTCAGGGGGAAAGGGGTGTGGGGGTGCGGGAAGAGACTGGACAAAAATTGCACACCTATGGATGAGGACAGTCGTGGGGGGTAAGGGCAGAGGGTGGGGTGGGAACTGGGTAGAGGGGAGCTATAGGGGAAAAAGAGGAATAATTGTAATAATCTGAACAATAAAGATTTATTAAATTAAAAAAATAAAGAAGAAGCTGAGCCCCAGAACCTATCCATCAACTTCCAGCCTGGAACACGCAGCATAGCCCTGAGATAGCTGGGTTCATCGTAACATGAATTCCAACATCAAGGGCCTGGTGATTTGCTCCCAACCTCAGTCTAGATCTCCATTCTCCAATAAGGGTAGGAAGTGGTCTTATCTTGTGTGTGTGTGTGTGTGTGTGTGTGTGTGTGTGTGTGTGTAGAGCAGGAGGAAGGAGAGATGAGGAAATGGCCATTCCCTTGGGAGGTACAGGGTGGCTCTCCACATGCCTTGCATTCCCTTAGCCCAGGGTGCCTGACTTCATGGCCTTGTCTATCCCAAGCAGCTACAAAATCTTGAAACCCTCCAGCAACGTTAAATCTGGAGTGGACCTCTATTGCAGCTGGAACCAAGACTGATTTGGAGCTCACAGAGAATCCAGGACCCCCTGCCAGCTATTGCTCAGATTCACTCCAGTTATTTTATTCACCTACAATAAACAACCTACATTCTATGTGATTCAACTGTACAATAGGTTGAAAAATCAAAATGATGACTTGATAGGTGCCCCTTAATTGAACACATAGCATGTGCCAGGTACTGGGCTGGTTCTGGGGAATGCAAAGATGATGGAGACTTGACTGCTACCTTCCCAGGGCTTATGCTGTACCAGGTGCTGCTCCATCAAAGTAAGCCAAAAGCACGGTGGTGGTATGGGAAACGGGGCTCTTTATCCACAATGTCTATTGTGGAGACATAATCAATAGGGCTTAGCAGCTGAAACATCTTGGAAATGCACCATATGTAGCCTTGAAACTCCACCTGTCTCCCTGAAGAAGTCTATTTCATTTCTTTTAATATAGAACACTTTCAGGAACCAGGTGAAAAGAATAATGCACCAAATTCCACATTCCTAGTGTTATCTGATTGTCATCTTTTTCATCTCATGGCACACAAACTAATTGCTAAAGTTCTGTTGCACAAAACTTTTTTCTGACCAAAAAAACCCACAAAAAAAACCCCCAAAAACAAACAAGCAAAAAAACCCATGCATAGGTATAATTTTGATTCATTAACACCTGATGGCTATTGTTGTGTTGGCTATTGTCATTTTTTATTTGACAATTTAAGAGAAAAGAGGTCAGTGCCCCTGACTAAATAGCCAGGTATTGCATGTTTTAAAAATTCTTGCAGCACACCAGCTGAAAACTGTTGGATTACATATATGCTCTTTTTCTTTTGTGACCAACTTGCTTTCCAAGAAGGTCCATGAATAGCACTTTTCTCCTCCCTACCTAGTGCGAGTGAGGTGTGCAGCCAGCCTTTACTGAGTGATAAGCATCTTGGGAAGCAGAGAGGACAGAGAGCGTGTACCAGGTGCTCAGGAAATATAATATAAGATAAACCTAGTTGTCCTCAAATTGCTCTGGGTCAGAAATCTATTTACTCAAGAAGGGGCCCCCTTAACCCAAAATATAGCTCAATCTGGAACAGTGCCTAACAAAAGAGGCAGTGAGACAACTTCCGAGGACTGAAAACTACCTTGTCTATAGCAACCTGCTTCTCCCCGTAAGAGCAGCCAGACATTACTTTTTAGAGAGAACATTTACTACTGCCATTAGCACTTAAAAAAAAAAAAGCCAACCAATGCAATAAACTCACTTCATTTCATTTCAAAACATGAACTCACTGCTATCTCAGGAAATATCACCTTACTCTCTAGATTAAATGTTAGCTGGAGTCTAGGAAGCATTCAACAATGAGAAAGCAATATACTTCTCCAGGCTCAAGTTTCACCAAAACAAGTTTTGTACAAAGATTAGCCAAGTACCGGGTAATGGGATAGGGCAGGGTTACGTCATCCGAGGCCCATTTCCAAAGAAACATGGCTTTTCCAGGTGGAATGCTAAGTGCTCTCTCCTTGCTCTTTATAATCTTTGTTATACCAATTTGCAGGATGAGTCATGGCAGATGCATTAAGGCTGGAGAAAGGCCACAAGGCCTTGGGCAGGTCATTTCATCTCTCTGGGTCCCTGCTTCCTCCACTGTGGATTGTTGGGGCCACTAGTCCAGGGGCCCCTTTCTCAACTAACATTCCAAGATTGTTAGTCCAGACTCTACTGTCCAGCTCTTGCTGTGGCTGCCCCAGCATGAAGTCCACCTTCCAACCTTAGAGTCCAGCATTCAAACACAGGGTGATTCTTACATTCTATGCTTATGGATGGAAGCAACTACTTAGCAGATCTAGACAACTCATTTCCCAAGTCCACTGCTCAGCTAAATGTCCAACCCTAACATTTATGAATGCACCTTAAACCCCTCTCTTGACCCCTTCACAGGGAGAGGTATGAAAAAACAATTTTGGCCTTTGATCTGATGATGATGGCAATGAATTTTTATTGACTGCTAATGAGGTGTCAGGTTCTGTGCTGAAAGCTTTACTTGCAGAATCTCATTTAATTCCCACAAAATCCCTATTAGGTGTGCATGACAGACACTGGAACTGAGGAGCAAAGAGGTTAAATGATTCGCCCAAAATCTCACAGCTAGAAGGTGGCAAAACCCAGGATTCGAATCCAGGTCACTCTGCTATGTTTTAGCCTATCTCTATCCTTGAAATAATTAAGTGTAAATATAAAGGCATCTGGCCTTGCCCAGGACAGAACTGGTTTATACCTCTGCGATTGTTAATAGCACCTTTTTCACTGTCAGAAGTGTCCAGGGTTGAATAATAAATTACACAGTCACTTACTTACAATGCCTCCCTGAGGAGTGATAGTGATAATTATTATCACACAACTATGTCACATTTGCAGCGAAGCCTTCCTTAATCTCCCTATATGAAAGCGACCTCTCCCAGCCTCCCTAGCTTTCTTACCCTGCTATATATTTCAACATAGCATTCATCTTCATTAAAAAGGATCATATATCTTGCTTATCATCTGTCCCCTTCACTAAAATACAAATTCCATGCAGGCAAAAATATTTTTGTTTACTAGTGATTCCCCTGTAAATAGTAAATGTTTCATAAATATTTGTTGAATGAATGAATGAATGAAGGCATCATCATCTTTGTAACAATAGCTGATATTTATTAAGCATTTACTACATGCTGGATGTTGCTCGGAATACATTTATTTTATCAAACAAAAGATAAATTATATATAAAAAAGTTTGGAACAGCTACCATCATCATCATTTTACAAACGAAGAAACAGAGCCTCAGAGAGATGATACGTTCCCCAGGACACACAGCTGGGGGAAGAGCCCAGACTCTGGGTCTGGCAAAAGAAACGCAGCACACACACAAGCAGTACAGGATTAGGGCGCAATGGGATTCAAGCTGGGCAAGCACTGCTGCCTGTTAAGAGATCTCAGGAGGTGGTGCAGTCAGGTGGCTTCTTAGAAGAAAGGCGACTTGAACTATCCCCATATTGTGCTGGTAAGTCCCTATTTAAAGTACCTCCCTTCCCCCAGATATGTTTGTGGTTCAGGTCCTATCATATTCCATGTGAGCACACAGCCCTTCTGTGACCAGGACAAAGATAATGTATAATGCAGGTACATACCCTTGTCCAACACCACAGTGTTAAGACCAGAAGTAGTTAATACCTTTGGTAGCTAGGAAAATCCTTTTCTACGTCCCAGCCCTCCCAAACATCTCCATCACACCTTCTTATTACTCTGTTTAAACAGTATCTTTCAACTCATTCTAACCCCTCACCCTATTACTCATTCTCAGTGGTAGGGCAGGTTCTTTTCACAGAGTCTCCACCTCCGCCTGCTACTCCTACAACATCAGCACCAACACATTTGTGACATGTGATCCAAACAGCCTTTGGGAACAGCCCCTGTGTCCCCCAGCCAGGAGCCCTACGCTTGAAGCTGGCAGTCTAGCCCACACATATCAGAGAGGCTAGAGACCCTGAAGAAAAGCCTAGCAACATGCCTTCTGGGTGGTTGGCAGAAGCCAGAAACAAAACAAAACAAGAAAAAAATTTTCTGGCTTCATACAGAAACAATTGCATAAGTAATGTGAGCACGGCTAAGTCACCAGAGGGACCAATTACCAAATCTCTACGTATGTTAACACGAGAATGAAGGAATATATGTTACCTCAAATTGTCATCCAGAGGAAATCATTTACTAATTTCTGGGGTTTTCCTTCCTCCCCTCTCAATATTCTAGTCTTTATTTTCCCACTAATTAACCAGAGTCAAGCCTTCCTTACATGCTTTGGTTTCAATTCTGAAAAGCATATCAATGCTATGATGGCTCATTACCCACAAGAGAAATGCACATGGAAACATTCCTCTATATTTCATCCTGGTTTCTCCAAAACAGAATGGAATGCTTGCCTTGAGATTTTTAGATTGGACAGAAAATAAACATGATGATTTCAGTGCCTGGGAAATGGTAAAATCTATGCCAATTATAGTGAGTAGAAAACAAGAGAGCCCTGGCCTGTGTGGCTTGGTTGGTTGGAGTGTCATTCCGTACACCAAAAGGTTGATTTGATTCCTGGTCAGGGCATATATCGAGGTTGCGAGTTCGACTGCAAGATCGATTCCCACTTGGGGTGCATATGCAAGACAACCGACTAATGTTTCTCTCCCACATTGATCTTTCTCTCTCTCTCTCTCTTTCTCTTCCCCCCTCCCTCTTTCCCCCCTCCCTTCTTCCCTCTCTCCCTCTCCCTCTATTTCTAAAATCAATGAAAACATATCCTCAGGTGAGGAGTAAAAAAAAACAAACAAAAAAAAAAAAACAGGAGAAAGTTCTGGAAGTCCATTTTCCAACAGAAGATGGGAGTACCTTTAGGTGAATGATCAATGAGCTTTATTCAGAACAAAAGCAGAAACTGTTAAGAATCAGTCTATGCACAGAAAGGTGAGTACGAGGTGAAGGACCATTGTATTTTAAACCCAGGACCTGAGTCCTCCTTCAGGAGCTGTGCAATGCCCACAGCTTCCTTGCCTTGGGAGGGCACAATATAACCACAGGAAGGCGGACAGGGCCCTTTAACCCACCAACCTCTTTTAATCTGCTTGTTAGCCTGGCTGAAGACAGGCCCAGGGGGTCTTTGACCAATGCCTCTCTGGGGAAAGGTCAAGGGTCAGAGGCACATTCCCTCATCATCATTATTCTCAATTCAGAGCCACTCTCCCCTTCACTTTGAGAAAGGGCCTCATCTGTGTTTTCCAGGACACTGAAGGGTGATGACCCAACCCAGCCCTGATCCCTGTGTTTCCTTTCCTCTCCACCTCACTCAGCATTTCCCTGACCAAAGGGGATGACAGGGGGTAGCAACTCACAGAGCCCCTCACAGAAGGAACACGGGCAGTGAACACAAACCTGTGCATCGCACACTCACACGTACAAGGCACCCAGGGCTTATAATACAATAGTTCAAAGCACAGCGCTTGCCATCAGATAAAACAGAGGTTCTACGAGTTACCAGCCCTGGAATCTCAGGCAAGTCACAACTCTCTGAGCCTTAATGTCCACATCTGAATAATTGGGATAATAATAGTTTCTACTTCATAGCGTTATGGTGGCGAGAATGAAATGGAATAAAGCTCAAAGTACATAAGGCTTAATACATGTTAGCTATAATATGATTAATATTTTATTACTTTAGGAGTAATATTTTTTATCTTTTTCTTGATAAGTGTAATATATGGTCATTGTAGAAAATTTGGAATATAAGGAAAAGTATAGAAAAAAAGGAAAAAAAGTCCCTGCTTCTCTGCCAGAGCTCAGCATGGTTAACATTGGGAGTGTTTCTGTTGTCTTTTTTCCTAGCAGAGACGTGCACACACTACTGCTCCATATTACAATCACAAGAGCTACCATTCGCTGAGCTCAAAGCCTGATGCGCACTTTTTTAAAAAGTTTCACTTATTGATTTTAGAGAGAGAAAGGAAGTAGAGATGAGAGAGAGAGCGAGAGTGAGAGAGAGAGAGAAACATTGATTCACTGCCCCACCTATCCTGACTCGGGATCGAACCCAGAACCTTGGTGTATTAGGAAGATGCTCTAACCAACTTAGCTACCCAGTCAGGGCTTATGCACACTTCTTTTCTAATTCTCTGTCACTCTGTGAGGCATGGTGGTACTCATTTACAGGCGAGGAAACCAAGGCTGGAAGAGATTGTGCAGCTGGCCCCGTGTCAAGGAACTAGCAGTTCCTACAGAGCTGTGACTGTGGGTCTCTGACCGGACGGCCTAACTCTGCACCCAAGGACGGGCTGCAAGGGTGGCCTCTCTCGGTGCCTTTTTCTCCCCCTATTGTTTGGCTCTGCCAGTTCTCAGAGGACACAAGCTGCTCCAGAAGTGGCCTCATTGCCCCTCCTTGTCCTCTCCAAGCTGAAAGAATCTAAAAGAAGGAAACTGGGCGTGATAAGGATGTCAGAACCACCCACGTCAGGCGCTGGAGCTGTGCCCCAAGCTTACTCCCTCCCAGTGGGCACATAGGTCTGAGCAGTCACCTCTTCTCACTTTCATCAAAGGTCCTGTGACCCTGTCGGAAAGATTTGGACAGAAATAGGATCTACCAGCTACTGCTTTCCACCCTAGGTGGGCAGGTGCATTTCTCACATTCCCCTGCAGAGATAAGGCATAAAGATGCACGTTTTGCTTCTAATTACTTTTGGCCTTATTTTGATCCAATTAGCCTTAAAATAGAACATGAAACAAAGCCTTTCGTTCCACTATTCAATCAGAGCAGGGAATTTTCAAGCTGTGGGTTAAATGACTTCATGTTTCGTGAACTGCATCAGTGATAAAAGTTCAGACACCCACCTCTGGCCCCAGGCCCCATTCTGGATCAGTTATTCACACACAGTTGACTTCTAAGATGTGCCCAGCAAGCTCTTTCCTACTGAGGGCCACTAATGATTCAAAGGTAAGAAAGGTTTGTTTCCCCCAAGCTCATTAGGAGAAGAAACCATTCACCCAACAGCACAATGGAGAGCAGGACAGAGACCGACTCTCATTTACCTTCAAAGAAAATAGTATCGACAACTGTCGTTCCTATATATAGACACCCATATTTCAGAATCCGAATTGGGTCCTGTTTCTCTATGCTCATTTCATCTGTTCACAACCTGGGAAAGAGGACTGTAAAGACCTCTTTTACAGAAGAGGGAAACTGATTCAGAGGTTAGCAACTGGCAAGGCTGGAATTCAACCCAAGAGTCACCTTAGGCAAAGCCTTTCACAGCCAGCATAGCCTCCCACCAGGATTGGGCTCCTCACAGTGTAAGTACACACAAATAAGTGGTAAATCAACCAATGGGTAAATGAAGAAACAAAAAGCAAACTAATGATGCCCCAGCTAATCTGTGGTTTCTAGGAGTCTGGAGAACAGCTAAGGCCCATCCTTGAGCATAGCTGAGGCTATCTGAATGTCAAGATGCAACCATCACCTCTTCCTGCCTAAGGCCTGGGCCAGAGGGGTCCAGGAGCCCATAACTGCTGCTCCCTCAGTGCTTCCAGGTTGTCTGAGCTCCTCCAGCCCCACCCTCACCTGGGCAAGCGGTACTTTCGTGAACCACCACTACCTTGGGTGGTCCTCGCAGTTAAGTTGAAAAGTTAGACTCGGGTCTAAAGACCCAGACAGACCCTATAAAGGCTGACCTTTGACCCACATTGGGGAAGCTCTCTTCCTAAGCTAAAAGGGCAACAATATTGGAGCAGTGAGGACATCCCAGCCCTTACCATGGCCACCTGCCAGCAAGCTCCAGAAACTGTCCCCAGGGATGCTCCACCTTTTCCCTCCCTGGGCAATAAATAATTCTTTCTCTCCTTTTTCTCCCTGATGCTATCCAGTCCAGACCAGAAACCAACTTCCCGGTGCTGCTTCTCAGAGTGGCGACTCAGGTGTAGCTTGAAGAGAAAAAGTGTGAAACTCTGGGCTCTCCCACACAGTCTGGTTGGCAAAAGATTCCAGGAAAGGATTAGGGAGCTGGAGTCCTGACATAGTGCAGCAAAGGTGCATACCGTCTGCTCACGTTACAGCACATTAAACGGAGTTGTAAAATAGTAGCTTAAAGTTAGACAGGCCAAACATAACACAAGAAGTATGAAAAGCAAGGTGCCATTTTTCCAACAAATAAGCTCATTATATGAAGAGGCAGCTTAGGTTGATTTAGCATCTTAGACTACGATGCAACTGCTATGACTTTTTTTTTTTTTTTGGCTGCATCTTTAAAGAGCTCACCCCAATAACTACTAACTCCAGTTGATTAACAATAGCCATTTTTAACAAATGTATTTTTATTGATTTCATAGAGGAAGGGAGAGGGAAAGAGAGATAGAAACAACAAATGATGAGAGAGAATGATTGATTGGCTGCCTCCTGCATGCCCCACACTGGGAATCGAGCCTGCAACTTGGGCATATGCCCTGACCAGGAATCGAACCATGACCTGCTGGTTCACAGGTCGATGTTCAACCACCGAGCCATGCCAGGCAGGCGCTATAACAGCCATTCTTTATTGTATCCTTATTATGTGCCAAGAAACCTACAAATACTGTTTCTTACCCTCGCATCAGCAACAGGGTGAGAACTTACCCCATTTTACTGCGAAGGAAACTGACAGCCAAAGGGGTAAAGGACTTGGCCACAGCTCTGGCTGACTTGGATGGGGAGTGAGGGTCCCCCCAATTGACACCACCAAGCAAAAAACAAATAACAAAAGAAAACCCCAGAAAAGAGCCCTCCGATCGCATTTTCTCCGTGGGATGGGGAATGGACTGAGCTTCCTGGGCAGAGGAAAAGGCTCCTCTCCTCAGCCCTCCCAGGAGCGATGGGCGGTTATTTTTGAAAACAGAGGAGGGAAAAAGTACCTGCAGCCTAAATGGTTCTCCCAAGCTTGAAAGAAAGCTAAGCCTTTGTGAAAGGCGGGAGAAGACGACCCCCGCGCTCATTCAAGCTGCGTTCACGTCCTCCCCCCTCCCCGCGCCCCCAACCCCAACAAGCCAAACCGCAACAGAGATCAACAACCGCGTGCATCCCCAAAGTATCAAAGCACAAAGGGGGCGGGTGGGAAGGTAAGACCGCGACGATCAGGGACGCCCCCGAGAAGGCAGATCTGCTCGCAGGAGACTAACCCCAGCGTGTGCAGCCCCGAGCCCCAGGAATTCCTAGGTGGAAGGGGCCGGGAGAGAATGCAGCCTTTTCCCACCCCCCTGCAGCCGCTCTCACACATATATACACATAGACTTTCCTGGTTTAAACGCCAAAACAAAACACCAAACCTGAAATCCACCTTCAAAACAATAAGGGAAATACCAAGTACGGAATGCATTTCAGGGGCTTTCCATCCTTGGAGACAGTCCCTAATGGGGATGGGGGTGGGGTGGGGATAAAAAGTAGAGCGGTGCCCCGGGGAGTGGGGTCGGAGCCACCCTTACCAGCTTCATGGTGGTGTTATTCTGTTCCCAGCGCCACAGCATCACGCTCATCTTACTTCAGGGCGAGGATGGAAGGAGAAGAGGGGAAAAGGGGGCGAAGGGGGGCCGAAGCACCTGCCCGCGCGCCCCGCAGGTCCCGCCTTCTCGCCGGAGTTCTCCTCTCCGCCCAGCCCCTCCAGGCATCCCGGACGCCCGCGGCGGCTCGCCCCCGCCCCGGGCCGCTGTGCTCACGGGGACCCTCCCCGGGCCGGCGCCCGCGCTGCCCGCTCCGTGCCTCTCTCGCCCGCTCCCAGCCGCCTCCCGCCACGGCCAAACCAAACAACTCCCTCCGTGTCCCAGCGCCCGCGCCTCGCAGCTCGGAGGCCGCTGGGGCCGTGGCGAAGGGGGTGGTGGCCGGCTCCCCGCCCCCTCGCCCCGCGGGCCGCCCCGCGTGGTCCCCAGCGCTTCAATGGGCAGGCGAACCCCTGCGGAGGGCAGGGGAAGGGGGAGAAAAGGTTGGAGGGGAGATGTTCTTAACTCTTTCGGGGGAGGGCGTGGGTAGGCGGGGCAGCCGGGGACCTAAAAGGGGGGGGGGTGCAAAAGGGAGGGGGAGACTGAGGACCACAGTCTGTGGCTTCTGGGTCACCGCGGGTCCTGAGCCCAGGCATAACTCGCGCCTCTCCGCACGCGTGCTCAGCATCCTCCGCATTTTCTTTTTGCACTGAACTCACCCAAGTTGCCCAGCAGTGGCCACTCCTGGGCCATCGCCCCCAGAGCAGCTGGAATTTTTACTTCAGGATCTATGCACCATCACCACCATGTCTACACCGCCCCCCCCCCCCCCGCCCCAGACACCCACACCCTGCTCCCCCAGCAACATTTATTATGCTGCTAAGGGAAGGACGCAGCTTCAGTGTTTTCAAACACACCCCCACACAAAATAAACAAATCAAAACAAAACAAAACAAAACATGGTGACCCTCCAATGAGGAGGGACAGGCAACAACAGCCAACAGCGGAGGAGGACAGGGGAAGAGGCTGTGTGGCCTTTGTTTCCTCTTCTGCCACCCCCACCTGCCGCAGGCTCTTTCTAGGGACCTGCAGCCCCCACCTATGCTTTCCCCTGAGACTTCGAGAGGCTGGGCATCTCCTCACCTTCCTGCCCAAACCTGAGTCTCCAGCATCCCCTAATCCAGCAGTGACCCTGCAGGGGTCCTCAGCTACCTTCAGTCCCCTGGTAAGGCTCAGGAATCCTTCACCTCCCCCAGGCAAGATGGCACTAGCCCCCCAGACCTTGTCTCTGATTTGCGCTGCTGTGATACCTCGGGAGGGAACCCCTGGCTCTTCCCTGCTGACAGACACCTGTGACACCTCATGGAAATGCCTTACTGCACATTAATTGCAGTGGTCCAAACTGTTCAAAATGAGAGGTGATACAATGGGTCCTAAACCTTTTCAAAGTGATCTTTAAAAATGCCAATTGGATCAAAATGTTATCCCACCTAAACTTTTCAGGGTTTGGCTCTCCTTCACAGTTGAAAAATTCCAAGTCTCTGGCCTACAGCTTCCTCTCCCACCCTCTCCCCCTAACCTGGCAGTGACCTTCCAGAGGTCCCCAACAACAGTAGCTTTCTTTCTTTTCTTCAAACACATCTCAATCCTTCCCACCTCAGGAACTGCACCTGACAGTCCCTCTCCCTGGACCACTGTTCCCCCTAATACCTGCCTACGGTCATATTTCCAATGCCACCTCTTCAGAGAGACTGGTGATTTTTAATGCAGCAACCTTCTCTTTCTCACACTCTCCTACCCCATTGCTGCTATCTTTCCTTCCTTTTTCAGTGTGTGAACTTAGCTAACTTGTATTCTTGTTTATTTTCTGCCTTGTCCCAATAGGCTAGAAACTCCACAAAACGGAGACCTTGTCTGTTCTGTTTCCCCGCGGTGTCCCCAAGTGCCTGGGACAGTGTGTGGTGCCTAGTGGGAGCTCAGTAAGTGTTTCCCTAATGAAAGCCTGTTGACAATGTCCTCCTCTAAGTTCCTGCAGCTCCCTCTGCAGTGAGGACTGAGCCAGACCCAGGCAGCACATCCCACATCCTGCCTGGGGTCCTGACCTGCCCCGCATGATTGCAGGAGGCCCTGCTATGTACATCAATACACATATTTCTGGAGAACGAAACACAAGCAGTAATATTTGCTGCCTCACGGAAAGGGGCACATCCTAAGGGAACAGAGAAAGAGAACATCTGAAAACATATGTCATTTGAAAAAGCATATTCCACATTAAAATATCTTATGTATTTGGAAAACAGATTCTAAAACATTTTTTTTTCCCTGAAAATAAACCTTGGCAAAATCTTATTGGCCAAGAGAGTAAAACACAATCTCTGTATTGCAGCTGTTTTAAGCAGGGATCCTTGAAGCCGGGTGGGAAGATGTGGAGTCCAGAAACCTGTGAAAATGCTGTGAGACTGGGTGTTGGTGCATTTTCTGGGGAAGATCTACAGGTTTATCACATTTTCTAGGATATCTGACACATTAAAAACTACACATCTCCAGGAAGTCACTGAATGAACAATTACTGGTAGTTTCCCATCAAAATCTTTCCTGGTCAGAGATGGGAACCACTATTCCTGGTGTATGGAGGAAGGGTGGGGCTGGGTAGAGAGGGCATCTGCCTCAACTTTAATTAAAGGGAATAGATCCTGCGGCCTTGCCTTTCAGACATCAAACCTTCAGACCATATGTGTGCTAGCTCATTTAACAAACACTCCTTGAACGTCTGCCATGACGCATTCACCTGGCTCTGCTGAATACTGAAGATCAGAAAGAAGCCTCTCTCTGGGGTGTGTGTGTGTGTGTGTGTGTGTGTGTGTGTGTGTGTACGCACCCCTACCATGCACACACACAGTCTGTTAAAAGATGGACACATATACCAACAGTTGCAATGCAATGGGACAGGTGCTACAAAAGAGGGGCCATAAAGAGAAAAGCTATGACCACGACAGGGGTAACACTGAGCTGCATCTGGAAGGATGAAGGCAGGTTCCACGGGAGGAGGGATGCATCCCAGAAAGGTGGCATAGCAGGTGCAAGGGTGTGCAGGGTGAGGAAGCATGGCAGGTTCTGTGTGATCAGAATGTGAAGATCACGTGGCAGGAAATGGGGCTATTTGTTAGGCTAGAGCAGGCCAAGTCCCCGAAAAGGGGGTTCCACCCTTACTTCTTATAAACCAAGGGAGTGATTTGATTAGAAGGATCTCTCTAGCAACAGCAAGAGGACAGCTTTGAAAGGTGAAGGCTGGAGGGAGGGAGATGAGTTAGAAGGCTGTTGAAATCCAGCAGAAGACAGAGAATGAGAACCTGAGGATGGAGAGGTATATGGAAAGGGGGGCTGCTATCACCAGCAATCCACTGATGCAGTGGGTGTCCCCTAGGGGTAATGGCTAGGAGTTCACCCTGGCAGGCAGGCGTTCGGACCCTGCAGATTTTCAGAAGTTGCTCTGAAAGCCTCCTACACCTTGGAAAGCTTTTCATCATTCACCACGCTGCCTGTCCCAGGGCCTTTCTTCTCCTTCCTCCCTTTTCTGTAATCTTCCACCAAGGCGTTTGATGTGAATCAAGGGAAAGAGCTCAGCCTGTGTTAACCACGCAAGACAAAGCGGGTGGGGACAATGCTTGTGGAGGTCTGCCCTGAAGTGTGGTCTGGTTCCTCCCAGCTGTTGGCCTCTTTTTTCCCTTCATGGCTTTCCCACCCATCTCCTAGTCCTGACAATGCAGCACTGACCCCTACAGGCAGTGACCCCACACCCCACCGCCAGCTTAGCCCAGATCCCTGAGTGTGACCTCGCTTATACTCTCAAGGTAGGACCCTGGATCCTGGTATTGTGCAACCCCTGGTGGCACTGACACCCCAGAGGCTGGCTCTGCCCTTTGCTGAAGTATCTTATGTTTCAGACCTTTCCACCCCCATCATGAAGAGTTCTGTCCCACATCGGTCAGCATTTGCTTATTGCCTGTCAGACTTCTCTGAATTTTCAACACTTGCCCAGCCATGGCAGGCATGTGATTAATACCTCCTGAATGAAAGTTGGATAGTTCATCTTTCTCCACAAATAAGAACAAGGAGGGGAGGAGATTTGGGCCAGAAAGCAGGGTTTGAGGCCTGGCATCCCAAAGACCTGCTCATCCAAGGACCTTCCTCCCCAGGCCTGTAAACCGATGCTCTGCAAAGTTCCCTCTCACCCCTAACTTCTGCAAGGCCAGCCCCCATCTGATAAACTAATTTGAGTCCAGCTGTTATTGCCTTAATGTGTTTCCCAGATAACACACTTCAGTTTAACAGGGGTCCTCCAATCTTTCAGCCAAAGCGGTGACGAATGGGGAGAGTTCAGACGCGGTGGGGAACGCCTGACATAATGGGGCTCTCTAGACTGCCCCGATGTGGGATGATGTCTTTCCACGCCCACGAGGCTGATCAGGGGGAAAGTCAGCCTTTCCGTGATCCGAGCATGACAAAGGAAAGAGCGGAAGCTGTGTGCCACCCCAGTAGGAACAAATAAACAAATAGCTTACCATAGGGAGTCTATTACTTTTTTTCCCCAGGTGATGGGGCTTGACCAGTAAAGCCACAGAGGAGTTTAGCATCACTTGTCAAATGAAAATGCTAGCCATATTACCCGCTACTTATGAAGCATGGTACAGGGCATCTTTTACTTGTGCAACACAGCAATGCTAAGCAAGGTCATTTCCCCCATTTTGCAGATAAAGACTCAGAGAGGGACAGTGATTGGCTGTATTCAACCAGCTCAGAAACCACCAAACAGAAGTGTCGCGCAGGCCACCCGCCTAACCCCCTCTCTCTGCAGTGGCCGTCTGTTATACTACATGTAGGGAATGAAACCCCAGAAGTGCCATCCCTGGGAGCAGTTTTGCAAGTGACTTTAAGACTTATTTTAAATCTCCTTCCACTCTGGGAGGGCCCAGAGGTCTTGAAGATGGAGCAAGTAAGATGTATAAAAATTAAAATAAAAGGCTCCTAGAAGTACACAGCTGACAGGCTTCTCAGAACTTGAGAGTCAAATTTTCAAAAAGCACGAATCCTTCCTGGAGAAGAAAGGACTCTTGTCAGCACACCAGTGGCCAGGAAGGGCTGAGCACAGGACGTGCCATCTCCCCTCCACCAGCTTCGGAGGGGAGTGAGCCCCCCGCCAAAAGGTCAGCCTGCGAACACTGGGGTCTTCGGGAGGAACAAGGCCATTGGAGGGTTTGGAAGTAAGATGTATGGCTTTCGGCAGGGCAGACACAATGTCACACTGACAAGCCCACAAATGAGTGAATATGCCTCTGAAAAGGGCTGGGCTGGGCCAGCAAAGGATTTCTGTCCCTCCCCTACCCCTCTTCTTTATTCCTGAGATAAAGCATTATGTAAAGGCATCTCCCGCTGCACATACTAAATGCCACTGCTTTTAGCATGTTCCCTGAACAGGGTTTAATTTGTTATTTCTTGGCTCCCACACCATTTACCTTCTTCCTTCCAATGACAGGGCTAGGTGGTGGTAGAGAATTTCTGGGTAAAGCAGTGCATCCCATGGGCCTTCCCAATGTCCCTGTGGGTCGCTCACTCCCCTGGACTGGGCCACCACAGTCACACTCCACGCCTTCGCCTAGGCTGTTCCCTCAGCATGGAGTGCCTTACCTTCCATTCTCTGCCAGATGATATCCTGTTGATCTTTGGACCCAGAGTACAATTAACTGTGCTGATGAACTTCTCTTAGATTCTCCCTCCCCCTATCCACCCTGATCGACACTTTTTATACCCGCCTCTGTGGTCCCCGGTACTTTGTTTCCATCTTCTCAATGGCCCAGTCCCCCTCCTCTCCTAGTTGCGGGTAAACACATCTCACTTGCTGTTATGGGTGTCAGTATTGATGATAATATTATTAGCACTGGATTATAAATTGCTTAGGAACAGGTGCTCTACATTGCTCCTCTTTGCACACCCAGAATAGTGCTTGGCTTATTGTTGGTGTCATTAAACAGAATTAACACAGTCCAAATGCTGGGACCATAGGGAGTTTCAAGATCATGCAGCCCCTCGCTCATTTTCCAGACAAATCCGAGGCCCCTGCACAGAGCTCCGTCGTCCACTGCACTCTGCAAAATGTACTGAAAATAAACCCAACTTGCTAGACTCAAGATTCACTTGTCTCCTGGGATTTGGGATACTTGACATTTCCTTTTAAATATTACCAGAAGGAGAGCTTTTGGGAGAGTGAGGATTATGTCTTATGTCTCTTCTGCCACCCCCCCCCCACAGCCCCCCCGCCCCTGCCAAACACTGAAGGGGCTTAGGGTAAAAAATGAGTTTCAGGATGAATGAATGAAGAATTAACTGACTGACCTTAGAGCTCCAGGGCAAGAGATTTTAGACTTATATGAGGCAGTCAAACTGGTCCCAAACAATCCAGGACACTACTCCAAAGAGCAGGTTTGCTTTTCCCTCAACTGGAGGGTTGCCAGGTGCCCCTGGTATTTATTTGTTCCCTTCAACATCCCAGGCTTGGGGGTTCCTCCTCCAGACCCTCCTCCTCCCACCACCTCAATGAGGCAGATAAGGGTTGGAATTGTGCAATCACTGGGTGACCTCTGACCCCCTTTGAAGAGCCTCCATGCTTCCAGTCCCCCCTCTGCACTCCTCCCCGCCTCTAAGGGCCTGCACCTCCAGCTCTGACCCCATGAGGTGTCAGGGGGTGGAGACCTGCAGACTTTTTTGGAAGTGGCTTAAAGACTTATTTTAGGCTTATCTAGCCCCATTCAGTTGGGCCAGAGGTTCATGTAAGGTGAAATACAACTGTTTAGGGCAAAACCAAAACATTTTTAAAAATTCTACCACAGGACTGTGGGCACAGAAATATAGACAGCTATTGTTGGAACACTTAGAAAAGTTAAATGGTTCCTAATTTGTGTCCTCTGTTCTGGTTTTGCGTCTGAATGATTCAGAGAAACAGTTTGGAACGGAGTTGCCCTCAGCCTCTCACTGGGTTGTGCTGGTTTGTGGAGCTTCGCTTTGTTTTGTTTTCAGTGGTTGTGGTTTGGTGGAGGAGAGCATGGTGTGGTTCTGTTTATTTGATTTTCCCTGTGGGACCAGGCCTTTCATTGTGGGCCAGTTCTGGTCACCAGGGATTAAGGTTAGCAATTTAAGAGGCAGCGACTTTCCCAAGGGGCTGTGGGTTATACCGCCTGGGAACTGTTCAGAAACTGAGCACCTCCCTAACAAGCTTGCTATGAGGAATGAGGTTGCTTTTCTCATCGCAATGTTACGTGATTGAGCAATTAAAAGAACACAAATACCCTCAAAGTGGGTAAAAAGATTATTCCCCAATGGGATCTTTAGAGACTTTCCCTTTGGAACAAAAGCAGTTGGTAAACTGATTCCATTTTTGTTAGGCATCCTGGCCCTCACAGGATATTGCTTTACACACACACACACACACACACACACACACACACACACACACACACAGAGTAGTGTATGCAATGTACTGTGAGGGCCTCCTTCTCCCAGTCCAGGTGTCCGTGCTGAGTGCTACTGGGATGAGGATGGGGCTGGCACTCTGGGTTCAGTGCACAGGGAGTGGGATGAGGGGAAACAGGAGGAAACAGATGTCTGAGATGCACCAGCCAAGACAGTGTGAGTACACAATCACCCTCTATTCCAAAGTAAACAGATGACAAGCCGGGGAATCCCAGAATGAGGGTGCCATTGTTTAGTAAAGGAAAACTCACAGCACTGCTAATGACTCCCTTTTGGCTTCTGTGCAGACCCATGGAATGACACTGGTCACCCTGACTGCTCCTGCAGATGAAACACCCTCTGCAGTTGTGGGCGTTTCTCAGAACCTGGAGCCAAAGCCCCGGAGAGTCTCTCCTGTGCTAGCCACGCCCACAGCCTCCTCCCTGTCATGCTGCAGTCACACATGGACAGCAGAAACTCATGATGACGTGGCATTATGTTTGTCAAAACACTCTACATCACTTACCCAGGTAGTTATTCTTCAAACCAGTCTATGAGCTAAGCTGGATGGCTGGCATGCTCCGGTTTTTCTAAGGAGGACACTGAAGCTCAGAGAAGTTAAGTGAGCTATCCTAAACACAGATGTTTTATGAGAGGGCCAAAGCTAGATATTATCAAATACCCTCTCCTCGGTTTCTCAAGACAAGTGGACTTTATATGTTGTTATTAGTAGTAACAAATATAATAGCACAAACAATAATACTTTCATAAATAAATCTACTATGCTCTACAGGCACCATTCTGAGACTTCTGCATGTAATATCTCATTGAATCATCATAGTAACCTTATGATATAGGTTTGAGAATTATCCTATCTAATAAAAGAGTAATATGCAAATTAACCATCACTCCGCTACACCCACAAGCCACGCCCACCAGCCAATCAGGAGTGAGTATGCAAATTAACCCAACCAAGATGGATGCAGCCACTGAGCAAGCAGGAGACTTGGGTTTCCCAGGCAATGGAGGAAGCCAAGCTTTCTGCACAACCTGGCAGGCCCAGGCCTCCACTCAAGGCTACAAAGTTTCAATTATAGAAGATAAAAAAATCCCAGATACCAGGGCCTCTGCTTGGATCACCAGGGGGCATGGCCAGCCTGCAAACCACCACAGGCCCTCGCCCAGGCCGCCCCACGTCCCAAGGGAACCCCCACCCTGATCCGGGACACGCTTCAGGGCAAACCAGCTGGCCCCCACCTGTACACCAGGCCTCTATCCTATCTAATAAAAGAGTAATATGCAAATTGACCATCACTCCAACACACAAGATGGCTTCCCTCATGTGGACACAAGATGGCCACCACAAGATGGCCAACAGGGGAGGGCAGTTGGGAGGGGACCAGGCCTGCAGGGGAGGGCAGTTAGGGGTGAACAGGCTGGCAGGGGAGCAGTTAGGGGATGATCAGGCTGGCAGGCAGAAGCAGTTAGGGGAAATCAGGAAGGCAGGCAGGCAAACAGTTGGGAGCCAGCAGTCCTGGATTGTGAGGTTGCATATTACTGGATGGTTAATTTGCATATTACTCTTTTATTAGATAGGATAATTCTCAAACCTATATCATAAGGTTACTATGATGATTCAATGAGATATTACATCCTGGATTGGGCCTAAATGGGCAGTCGGACATCCCTCGAGGGGTCCCAGATTGGATAGGGTGCAGGCTGGACTGAAGGACACACACCCCCCATGCACAAATTTCATGCACCGGGCCTCTAGTATGTTATAAAGGGAGAGGGGGAACTGGCATAGAAAAATCAAGTAACTTGCCCAAGGTCATTGAGCTAGTAAGTGGTATCACTAGGATTTAAATTCTGTTTAGCTACAGAATCTATAATTTTTTTAAAAAAATTTTATTGATTTTTATAGAGAGAGGGAAGGAGAGGGATAGAAACATGGATGAGAGAGAAACTTCATTCGTCGGCTGCTTCCTGCATGCCCTCTCCTAAGGATAGAGCAACCTGGGCATGTGCCCTGACCAGGAATCAAACCAGTGACCTCTTGGTTCTTGGGTTGATGCTCAATCACTGAGCCTCACTGGTCTGGCCAGAATCAACATTTTTAACCTGTGCTGTTGTCTCTCTCTCTTATTTTCTCTCTCTCTGTGTGTGTATGATAACATCATGATCATAATGTGAGCCTAAGATCAATAAATTATATAAATGCACTCCACTTTTTATATATAAAAAGGGTTTTGACAAATAATAGGTACCATTCCCACTTAGTGTGTTTTTTTTGCTTATTTTTGTTTTTGCTTGTTTTTAATAATTGCTGCTACTACAAATAAAATTCCATCAAATGCACCAAATTCTTTCTCAGATCATGAAATAATAGATAATGTTTTATTTTTTATTTATTTATTGATTGAATTATTGATTTCAGAGAAGAAGAGAGAGGGAGAGAGAAGTAGAAACATCAATGATGAGAGAGAATCATTCATCAGCTGCCTCCTGCATGCCCCACACTGGGGATCAAGCCTGCAGCCTGGGCATGTGCCCTTGACCAGAATCAAACCTGGGACCCTTAAGTCCACAGGCCGACACTCTATCCAATGAGCCAAACCAGCTAGCGCCAGAGATAATGTTTTAAATAGCTCTGTGATCTGGGGCAAATCATAAACCTTTCTGTACCTCAGACTTCTCTTCTGTAAAGTGAGTATGACCATATCTTGATTTTGAAAATCAAGTGAGATACTATATATGAAGGCAATTGGACAGTTGTAAATTCCTAGAACTAGTTTCCCAAAATTAATTGATGGGAAACAAATTTTAGTGTGTTCAACATTACATATGTGTTTGAACTGTAGAACTCCTGGGAGAATCCTAGAGAATTACTTGGAAACAGAGTACTGCTTCCCAAATTTATTTGACTACAGAACCCTTTGAGTGGAGCATTTTGTAGGCTACTACTCTAAGGAGCCCACTTGAGGATATGTCTCCCATACGGTAGAATCTGGCATGGATTTTCCCAGATGATTCCCCCTTTTCTTCTTCTTCTTCTTTTTTTTTTTTGGTTTGTTTTGTTTTGTTTGTTTGTTTGTTTTCTTGTTGTTAATCCTCACCTGAGGATATTTTTCTATTGACTTTTAGAAAGACTGGAAGGGAGAGGGGAGAGACAGAGAGAGAGAAACATTAATGTAAGAGAGAAACATTGATTGGTTGCCTTCCACATGCACCCCGACCAGAGCCATGGATGGAGCCTGTAACCGAGGTATGTGCCCTTGACCGGAATCAAACCTGGGACTCTTCAGTCTTACAGGCCAACACTCTATCCACTAAGCCAAACCAGCTAGGAACAGAGTATCCCCTTTTTCAGCAATGTTCAGAGTAGTCCCAGGTCGTCTGAAGTCACCCCTAGATTTTCTCACTTAACTCTGAGACTCTGCTCCAGGAGACCTAAGCCTGTACATTCCATCATTATAACTATCAGATCAGGGACCACAGAACATAAAAAGACTGAGGGGCTCTGGGGCTCCAACAGTAATGTGACAAGAGACTTAAGATGACCTCACTCCGTGTGTCCTACACACAAGCTGGCTCCTATGAGGCAGGCTCCTGTAGAGTCACACCAAAAGCCAGTCACTCAGAATGTGTGGCTGGCCCCAGAGAGAAGACCGAGATTATAAGGATGGCCCTACTGCTGATGGATCCCCATCCTTCCAGCATGGAGCCTCTGGGTAAGGAGTGACAATGGGATTGCCCCCACACATGGAGCACAACTGGAGGAGAATGCATACCCTTCTCTGCCCGGACACCACCACCCTATGGAGGGGGACAAGGGCTGTCTGAAATACCTATCTTTTACTATGATAATAAAAATGGCTAATGTTTGAGTATTTGCATACTTAACTTGTCCCAGACACTGTCTAAGTTCTGTATATAAATCATCATATCATCATCTTCAATTCTCTCAATACCCTTTTAAAATAGTATCATTACCATTTTACAGAACAGGTAACGAAAGTACAGAGGTGTTAGGTACACTGCCAGTCATCACACAGCTAACAAGTGGAGCAGCTGGGGTTCTAACATGGATTTGTCTGAATCTATAGCCTTGGGCTTAGGTGCAATCTAGAGCAGTGGTTCTCAAAACGTGGTCCTTGGTCCAACATCATCACCAATATCTGAGAACTTTTTAGATATGCAAAATCTCAGCCACCACCCCAGACCTACTGAATGAGAAACTCTGGCAGGTCCCACTAGTCTGCATTTTTATAAGCCCTGCAGCTCATTCTGATGCCAACTAAAGACTGAGAACCACTGCTCTGAGGGAAAAAGCTTTGTACACGGATTGTGGCATCATGTTACTTGAGAAAGGTAACACAGTCAGCCCCAGCATAAGTCATTGGGCGCATTGTCTACTAGAGTCATCCAGCAACCAGCAGGGCACAGAGGGTAGTTATTCTGGGAAGAAGGAGTAACAGTGAGGTCTGGTGGTCCCAGGACATTAGGACCATGACAGAACAGGGAGGGCGACCTGAGGTCCAGCGTGGGGGTGGGAAGAGGCTAGCATGGCCCAGGCCTGCATTGAATTCGCTGCGCCATTTCCACACGCTTCCATCTCATTCCCCACCCTCCCTCTTCACACAACCACAGACTCTCAGGGCTGTGCAGGCCTTAGTGAGCCCCAAGTCTCTTCCTTCCAGGCACAGGTCCCCACCTTAGCAAGGCCCCAGTCAAGAGGGTCGGTCACCCAGCCTGTTTGATGGCCAGCTCACTGTCCCCAAGGCAATCTTTCCCCTTCTGGAAAGATTGTTATACTGCCAGCTGTTATACTGCATTTCTGTGAGTTCTCTGTTTCCTTATACCATCCCCTGCCATACCTTCCCCCACCTCCTGGAGGCCTCAGTGAACTAGCCTGCCTCAGGCTTCTCTTGTTTAGGGCAAAAGCCACAGTTCTTTCAATAATTCCTCTTCTACCTGTTTTCATGTCTTTTTGCCAACAGGGTCCATCTGAAAAAGCTCCTGAGATATCCTCAGAGAGGGGCACCCAGGAGCCCTTTCTACTGGTCAAACTCACCAAACTCCACTTGAGGGGGTAATATTATGCAGGCCAACCCGAGCAAACAGGCCTGGGCTGCAGGCCCAAGTCCTGCCCTGAAGGAGGGGCAGCCAGGAGGGAGCGCTGCTGCTACTCCTCTTCTTCCTGATGCAAAGATGGAAAACGACATCCTGCCCTTCTGAGACTGCCTCTCTGCCTCTGCTTCCTCAAGGAAATGTTTTTCCAAGACCCACTCAACTGCTGCGAGGGCAGTCCATCCTGGAGAGAAATGTTCCACCTCACGTGCCTGCACTCCATAATGTGCAGAAGCTCTTACTCTTGGCCTCCCTCTGCTACCCCGGATTGGTGGGGAGTCATCGTCCCCATGGGAACCGCTGGCTCTTGGACTTGGTGAAGAGCAGGCAGAGTCAAGGCCCCACAGCATCTCTGCAGTCGGCGGGGACTGAACCTGTCTTCAGGGGAGAGAGAGTGCTGAGTCTGTTTGCATTGGACAGAGGTGTGGTTATCTTCCCTGAGAAAGCCGAGGTCGGCAAGGCTGGGTGCCTGGGGATCTGGGCTAGAGGCTCTGGAGGTCCGAGTGTCCTCTGGAGACAAACTATTTGAATTCAGATTCTGGGCCACCCTGGCTGGCTGTGCGACCTGGGTTGTTATTTCACTTCTTGGAGCCCTACAACATCATCTGCTCATGGGGATTATGAGAGTGCCTCTATCGCTAGGTTGCTTCGAGGCGCACGTGAGACACACATACAAGCACTGGTCATGGCGTCTGGCACGTGGGCAGTGCTCACGGATACTTATTGTTCCTATCGGTATCACTGTTTTATACGAGTTGATTAGGGATCAAGTTACACATGACTAGAGGCTTTTTAACGCTGCAAAGACTTCCTGTATTCTCTCATTTGATCCTAATAACTCAAAGAGAGGAAAAAGTCAAGATTCCCCACTAGCATAGTGCAAGTGAAAACACTGAAGCAGGAAAGGTCAGGTGACAGGTCCAAAGTCACACAGCTGACCCACTGTCCAATCCCAGATCATCCATCGCCTGCCTTGGGCTCCTGGGGCGAGGCTCCAAGGACAGTTTGATTGATGCTGTCACTGCATTTTCCCTCCTGTTACATAGCTGTCTTATTTTCTATACTCAAGAGCTAGACTCATGGTCTTGGACATAATAATCCCCAATCTGAAGTGTACAGGCTCCCCTGTCGTGTACCTACCAGTTTCTATCCTAAGTGGCATTCAATGAAGAGATTCCTTTATCCTTTCACTCCCTGACCTGGCTCCTGGGTCTGGGCTGATCCAGTCCCTGCTGGTGTATGAGTCAGTTTACAACTAGGCTCACTGCCCAATTCAAGGCTCACTGTCTGACCCGGAGCCAGAACTCGTGGGTATATGGTGCTAAGTCCTCCTGGAGTCCTCCACAGGACTCCTCCCCCTTCAGCCCACCCCCAAGTAGCCTCCTACAATGGCCTCAAGAAAGGGCTCAGCCTGTCTTGCAAGTACCTAGATCCAAGTCCATTTTTCCTGAGGCTTCTGGAGCAAGACAGGGTGGGAGGAGGGTATACCTGACTGCTCCGGATGCACCCCTCTCACTTACCATTCCCAAGAGGCCTGAAGACTCAGATTCTGGGGGATTTGTCCCTGGGGCTGGGAGTCACAGAGGCTCCAGAAATACCAGATTTTTCCATCATATCCTCTCTAGGCCTGATAAGCATTCTCCCTTCAACATCTGCACTAACTGGTTTGCAGGCTGGCTTGGCTTGCGTTCCTGGAAAGGATACTTTATCTCAGTGTTCTTCCTCTGGCTCTGAGAGATGCTCCTCTCTCCCCAAGAGACATCAGACATTGGCTCTGCTGAGCACTTATCATCCAGAGATGCTCTAGTGACATCAGCTTCCTGAGAGCTGGACAGTTCCCTTCACTTCAAAGCCTGGCTTTGGCCCTCCTCCCACCACTCCTCCCCACCCCCATGTTCTCACCCGGGTTCATCCTTCAGACCCGACAGCACATGGAAGTGGGTTCTCACAGTCCTCGCTGTCACCCAGAGCACAGCTTGGCACCTTCATCCAATCCCTCTTTATGAGACAGAGGCAACAGGACTGAGCATTTAAAAAGAGGGCCACCTTGTTGCAAATGAGTGATACTGCAGGGGTTGAAAACTAACTACAGGGGAGAACAGTTCTTATATTCATTAATTTATGCGACAAATATTTTTTGAATGACCGCTAAGTACCAGGTTCTTTTCTGAATGCTGGTGAGAGAGAGCTGAACAAACAGACAAAGCCTGCCGCCAAGGAGCTTACATTCTAGGGCAGCAGAACTGACAAACAAACAAAGATATAATCAATACCACAGAAAGAAGCACGGCCAGGTGAGGGCAGAGTGTGCCTTGGAGGGAGGGGACAAGCACTCTAGGGAGACTGCTGGGAGAGGCTCCTCCAAGGAGGCACCAGCAAGCAGAGACTCAAACAAAGAAGGAGGAGAGCCATGAAGCAGACCTGAGGGAACAGGGTTAGGACAGAGGGACAGGAGGGCACAGGCCCTGAGCAGAAGGTGGCCAGTGTGCTCACGGACAGCAAGAATGCCACTGAGGCTAGAGCAGAGTTGTCAAGATGGGTGGGGGTCAGGGTGAGAGATGGGCTGGAGAGAAAGGTCAAGACCAGCTCTTGTAGAGCGAGGATGGGCAAACTCCAGCCCTGCCTTGTCTTTGTAAGCCCATGAGCAAGAATAGTTATTGCATTCTTAAAGGGTTAGAAGGAGGAGGGAACAGGGATAGAGATAGAAACAGAGACAAAGGTAAAAGCAAAGAAATATGGCCCACAAAACCTAAAACTGTTACAGGAGAAGTTTGCTTATCCCCGAGAAGAGAGATCTGAATGAAGGCCAGTAAGCCATTTGGGTTCTATTCTCAGTATTATAGGAAGCCGAGGAGGGTGAGGTAAGTTCTGAGCAAGGAAGTGGCCCGACCTGGGGCACACTTGTCCTCTATTACTCTGGCTCCATGGGGAAATGGATGGAGGGTCCAGGGTGGCACCGGGAGGTGAGCTGGCGCTATTATATTCACACAGGAGTGAGGATGGTGGCTGGATCTGGGATGGTGCACATGCTGTGGTGAAAAGAGACTGATTTTGATAGACATCAGCTGAGTTGTCAAGTGGACTATGGGATGTGAAGCAAAGAGAGGAATGAGGGATGACCCTAAGGCTTTCTGCTTAAACAAGTGGGTGAATATGGATGCCACTTATGGAAATGCAGGAGACTAAAGGGGAAGCAGATGGCGAGATGGTTTAAGAAATCAAAAGTTCTGGTTTGGCTATGATCAGTTTGCTTAATTACCAGTAAACATCAAAGCAAAGACATTTCTATACACATACATGCAAAATGCACACATGTGTAATGTAAAGGATGGTGATGTCCCTGATGCAATATGAAAAGAAAAAGAACACGTTGAAGACTCACTCTTACAAGTGAAGTATTTGATGTTCATTCCCACAACGATCTATAAGGAAAGATTTCTCCATTGATCTCTTCCATTTTACTGATGAGAAAAGTGAGGCTGAAAGAGGTTGACTAGATAGTGGTAGAGCTGGGACACAAAGCCAGGAGTCCAAGTTCTCAACCCTACATCTACTAAACTGAACAATACACCCACGTCTATGCAGGAAAACACCCTGCTTTCTTAGTGCTTGTGTTTGGGCATTTTTATTTGGAAAACATAGTGGACAAATTAAGTTCTCAAGCTGATTTTACAGGCCAGAGACAATAAAATATTCTTGTTTTCCACCTCGAAATTTTGTAAAATTGAATAAACACGTTTTAATGACAACATTCTTTCTTATACAGTACTTTTTACATTTGAAAGTAATATGTGCTTATTAATCAAAATTAAAATGTGGAAAAACGGAAAGGGGGAAGATTAGTAATATTTCCAACCCTTAAATACAGCCACGATTCATATTCTGGGACGTTTTAAAGGCTGCATTTTGCCTGCTGTATAAAAAGCAATAATTCGTTTCTGAGGTTCAGAACTCTGGGATCAGAAAGTGAAGAGGACCCCAGGTAATAATAAAAATGACTGACATTTATTAAAACCACACGCAGCTGTGTGTCAGGTGTGCTAAGTGCTTTAACTGTGTGAACTTATTTAATGCTCACACCCATTTTACAGTTTTCATCACTCCCAACCAGCAGAACAGAGACTCCACCCAGGGGCCATGAGCCTCAGAGCACTTTGAAGTCTCACATCACTCTATGCCTAGAGAACAATTAGGACCCACCAGAGGCTGGGCGATACGCAATAAATATTTCTTAAACAAATAAATCAAAACTAAGTCATCTGATAAATTCAGAACAAAGTTAAGAGGAAGACAGAATGCACTGGGGCAACCTAGGAATGACTCATTCATTCAGTCAATAAGTACTTATTGAGCATGTACTAAGTGCCAACCAGGAGTTAGACACTGGGGACCAGTGGTGAACATGACAGAGTACAACTTGGCTTTCTGGTGCTCACCTTTTAGCGGATGGATCACCCTGGGAGGCTAAACCCCAGGAGATGCTCAGAGTGGCTTCCCCTCGAACCCCAGAGGTCTGCCTTATTTAACTCTGATGCACAGGATCACCCTGCGCCAATGAACCTGTTCTGAACAGTGAAGAACTTCAGGAATGAGAAAAACCTAATTACAAAGCACTTCTATTTTATTCTTTAGACTGAACATTATCTAACTTGTGCTTCCTTGTCACCTCTTATTAGCTTATTTTTGTTCAATTTCCAATCAGACCTGCTAACTGGAATTTTTAACCTGAGGCTATGCCCCTTCAGGGATCCCCATGGGTGGGAAAATGCTACATGAATATGCATTTTGCAGATGGAGATGGGGCACAGAGGGGGGAAAGGGTCCCTTGCCTTTGTTGGATTTTCAAAGGGGTATATAACCTCAGAAAAGCAAAAATCCATGGCTTTAATCTTTTTTCCACTCCAGTGATATTTCCCATAGTCTGTGAATGTTGACTCTTTTTTTTCCTGTAACAGTCTCTCGTAGAGCTGAGACTGAGTGGCATTTGGGGTTTGCTTTCAGAAACGATGCGAGTACAGCATTGGTATTTTTCCAGGCACGGCATAAAACGGAGCTTAATTCATTCACTTCCACATTGACACAAGGGGGAATGTTCCAGTTCCTCGGCTGCTGAGAAAGGCAATGTCCCCCTCCAGGCTTCACACAACCCTCTTTCACTTGATTATTATTTGAGTCTCACCCCTGGCCCCGACTCCACACCGCGGGTCTATACCATTTCCCTGAGTACACACAGTCTTCGACTCCTTAGAGCCAAAGAAAATAACACTGTTCTGATAGTCCGAGGCAAGAACAGACTTCCTAAGCAGGTTGTTCATCTGCCAGAATTCCTACTCACTCTGCTTACTCTTGAACTCCAGATATCAATCACCGTCTCTATAGGGTAAAGAAATGGAACAGAAAATACAGACGGTCTCCTGTTTTTTCCCTTTTGTTGAAAGCAAGTAGCACATTCAAGTGGAACATTTAAGATTCAAGGTCGTTGTGAGCATTCATTGCTTCCACACATACATATCAAGTGTCTACTGTGCTCCAGACACTTTACAAGTGCTGAGGACACAGTAATAAGCAGGACAGCCGTGGTTCCTGCCCTCTGGAGCTCAAGGACTAGTGCAGCAAGGAGACATCACGGTGGCTCCCCCTCAGGCCCCAGAGGTCTGCCTTATTTCACCAACCTGTTCTAAAAAGTGGAGAACTCCAGGAATGAAAAAACTCATTACAAAGCACTTCTATTTTATTCTTTAATCCTCACCCCAAGATATTTTTTTCCATTGATTTTCAGACAGAGTGGAAGGGAGGGAAGAAGGGGGAGAGAGAAAGAAACAACAATATCAGAGAGACATGATTGGTTGCCTCCTGTACAAGGCCTACCCCAGGCTGGGGATCGAACCTGCAACAGAGGTATGTGCCTTTGACTGGGAATCAAACACAAGACCCTTCGGTCCGCAGGCTGATGCTCCAACCACTGAGCCAAACCAGCCAGGGCTCCATTTTATTCTTTAGACTGAACATAGTCTAACAGGTGCTTCCTTGTCATCTCTTATTAGCTTATTTCTGCTCAATTGTGCTGAGAGGTATGAAAAAAATATATGAAGCACTATTGGGAACATGGAACTAAAAAACCCTTTATAGTACTGTAGTGTTGAAGAGTGAGAAAGACATCCCTGGTAAAGTAACACCTGTGTTAAGACCTGAGTAGAAGTTTCCAAGGCCAAGGTGCATGGAAAGAGAACAGATTGAGAGCCACTGAGGATGTGCAAAGGCCCTGGGGCCAGAACTAGTTCAGAACATTGGAGGAACTGAAAAAAAAAAAAAAAAAAAAAAAAAAGCCTGGGTAGCCAGAGCATGGAAAGTGAAAACACAAATGGCTAGGAACAAGGTGAGAAAAGAAATAGGGGGTCTGCATAGATACAGCTTCATATGTCATTGTAGGGATTTGGGTCCTTATCCTGAGAGCAATGGGGAATCATGGAAAAGCACTGAGAAGCTGTGTGAGACATGATCAGATCTGAGGTTTTAAAAAATTATTCTGAACACAGTGTGAGGAATGGACTGGCGATGAGCAGGTCATGTGGGAGAAACCTGGTTCAGAGCTTCTTCAGTAGACCTGGGGAGAGATCCTGGTAGCTTTGACCAGGATGAAGGTAAGGGACATGAAGAGAAGTAGACTCCCCTAGAGAAAACAGAAAGATAACAAACAGAGCTTGATGTGGAGGTGAGAAGGAGGGTAGCATGAGTCCTCTAATCAGTCATTTCTGCTTGTCTCCAAAGCAGTTCTAGACACCACTTCCTACCCCACCTCCAGGAGATGACCACCTGATCCAGCTGGGTTTAGAGAACATCAGGTATGAAGCTGAAAGGAGTCACTAATTCAGGGGCTCCAGTGACAACAGCCATTGCTGTTCGTTGAACGAGCCAAGGCTGTCCCCACCCGGAGCCTTTGGGTTGTCAATCCCACTGCCCAGCTCAGGCACCCCTGCTCTTAATGTGGTTGGTGCTGCCTCCTCAGAGCGGTCTTCATTAAGCTCCTCATCTAACACCGCCCCCAGCCATTCTCGAACACATCACCCCGCTTTGCTTTCTTCATAGCACCTGCCAGTCTCTGAAATAAATGTATGAATGCATTTGTTTACTAGTGTTTTATCTGTAGTATCTTCCCACAAGAAGGTAGATTCCATGACAACAGACATCTTGCTATTCTTACCAGTACTTCACAGGAGCTAAAACAGTGCCTGGTGTATAGAAGGTGCTCACTAAAAAGATAAATGAATAAATGACTCCCCAAAGACCAAATGCCCCCTTGGACTTCCCTCACCTGGGAAATCTGAATAGAGAAACAGCATTGGCTCTGGGCCAGGGGTCCTCAAACTTTTTAACCAGGGGGCCAGTTCACTGTCCCTCAGACCGTTGGAGGGCTGGACTATAGTTTAAAAAAAAACAACTATGAACAAATTCCTATGTGCACTGCGGGCCCAGGACAAGTTGGCTGCTAAGCAGGACAGGCAGCAGCACCCGGCGGGCCGGATAAATGTCCTCGGCGGGCCGCATGTGGCCCGCGGGCCGTAGTTTGAGGACCCCTGCTCTGGGCTTTGACACAGACAGAGCAGCTCTCCACAAGCCCTTTTAGACTCAGTCTCCACCTGAACACAGGGCGCAGGTGAGTAACAGGTTTCCAAGAAACAGTACTCCCAAGGGGGTTTCCTTAATTCCCCAAAGTGGAAGAACCACAAGCACTGGCATATTTCCAAACTCCACACCTTGGAGCACGAAGCAAACACAATAGGATCCTGGGACGGGATTACTTCTTTTCACACATGCCTGGAAGCGCTCACGAGCAAACATTGCTTGTACTGCTGATTTGTTACTATTCCTCCTCCCACTAGTTTTCCCTGTAGATCTCAGGGCCAAAGTCAACTGCACTGTAGCTCATAACTGGTTCTTTTTAACCCGGGATACTGGGCAGGACTTGGTTCTCTCAGCTAAATTCCTTCTTGGAAAGGACTCTCAATGCTTCCCCCTGACTCCTCTAATTTTATTCTGAAAAGATGCTGTTTTCTTACATGAACATGAGGACTGCATTCTGAGGGAGGACAGAAACAGGATGTGGCCAGGCCCTTGCAGAACCCACCAAATAGACGAGTCAAAGCTTAGTCACCCGTGGACTATCAGTTCTCAGAGCTTGTGAGTCAATGGCTGCTGTGCATGGGTCTTTGATCTCTTCCAGGACCCTGCATGTCCCCCAGGCCAGGAGGGAAGAGACTAATAACAGCACCATCCAATGGTGATTTCAGCTGAAGTCATAATGTGGTGCTGGTGGGATAAGATGAGCTGTCATAGCACAGATCTACTGTATGGCCCTGGGATGGGACAAAGGATGGGCCCTCGCACAGCTGGCTTAGGCTGGGTACCTCTCTCCAGCCTGTCTCTCAGAGGAGCCGTGCCTGGGCTCACACACTGGCAGATGTGCTGGGGCTGCTTGTGAAATGAAGTACAGACAAAACTCTATTCGAAAACTCTAATTCGTATACTGGAACTCTCACTTGATAGGGAATGTTTTCCTCTTAGGTATTACCTTTCAGGCAATGGAGACAAGTGAGAAGATCACAGTCTTTTTATTGCCCCAGGGGGTGGGGTGGAAGAGGATAAATAAAAATCAGCTCTGAGGGATGTTTTGTTACGGAGGCCTGAGCTCAGGGCAACACTGGTAGACCATCTTGCCATCGCTGCGCATTCTGTCGCACTCTCCAGTACTGCTCATCTGTAGCCTCTGCATCTGAACCCCCCAAAGGGTAGCAGCAGGCACCCTTTATTAAATACTCACTGTGTGGTGAGCATTTTATAGATATGACTTTATTCAGTCTGCCCCCATGAGGTAGGTATCCATTATTATCTGCATTTTACAAAGCAGGAAACAGGAATCAGACACGTTCATTGACTTGCCCCAAAACACAGCCCGTCGGCACCCGAGGTGGGAACCAGCCCCCTCCCCGACACTGGAAGCCCCTCTCTGCTCTGCTGCCAGACTCTGCAATCAGAGTCCATTTGCTCTGCTTACCAAGTCAGGGAAGTGTGGGTTTTTGTTTTTGTTTTATTTTTCCCCAGGAAGACCTTCACCAACCATTGCCGTAACACTAAGTTAAAATAATACCGAAGCTTAGTTCCCTCTTATCAGTGAGAGTGCTGAGCAGGTTTGTCTCTAAGGCACCTTCCAGGTTCAGAGTTCTATGGTTTCATTCTGACCAATTCCACAAGAGCCTGTTCTTCCTCTCAAGTGGGGAAAAGCTTATAGGCTCTCTAGAATATTCACCGGCAATGCTCTGTAGATGGCGGCGTCCTGACAAAACCCCCAAGCGGGTAATAAATTAAAGCTGGTCTCCTGGGCGCACAGGAAAGTGGGCAGATGAGGCCACTCTGCCTCCCTAGGGAGGCCTTGGTTCCCACCTTGGCAGCCGCTGGGTCTGGTCACGGAGTGATTACCACGCCAATCCCTGATGTATCAGACTGTGATGACCAGCCCCTGTGGGTGTGGAGGGCACCCCGAAGCACCCAGGTCTGCTGCCTCCTTTCCCTGCAGCAAAATGGGACAGGGCTCCACAGGTTCCAAGCCTGAGCCCACCCATCAAGGAGGCCGCCCACCAGCCCGCCCTGCCCTTCCCTGCCTGAGCCTTTCCTCCACCTTCATCCTTCACTAGACACATGGCCAATAACATAGCAGCACAGTCACCCCAGGAATTGGCCTCGGCCAGAATGGTCTCTGTCCCACACTGTCTCTTACAACAGTCACCCCCTTTCAGCACGGCCACTGTCTCCTGACCCCCTGCCCCTGCCCCACCCTTCCTCGCACTGCCTGAGCTACCCTGGCTCCAGCTCCTCCCGCCCCTCTCTATTCCTCAGAGACCTCTGCTGTTCCCCACCTGAGAAAGCTCCTCCTCAGGCATTTCACACAACTGCCTCCTTTTTACCATTCAAATCACAGCTCCCAGGGCCCCTCCTCAGAGAAGCCTTCCCTGACCACCTGTCACTGTCACTTCACTCGGTTTGTTTCCTCCATCGCCCTCACCATGATTTGAAATTATTTTGTTTACATATTTCAACAACTGTCTCCCTGGCACTAAAATATAAATTCTATGAAAGCAGGAAACACCTTTCCCCCATCTTGTTCACTGTTGTGCCCCCAGTGCCTTGAATAGAATAGTAGATGCTCAATAAATAGTAGGTACTCAATAAATAGAATAATAGGTGCCCAAATAATCTAAATTTCCTTTTTTATAAAGTGGAGGTGGTAATATTACATAAAAAGGCTGCGGTGAGGATTAGAGACAATATATATATTGAGGTTTGAATTATATTGAAGACTGAATTTTTAAAATTATTATTATTGCATTGAGAGAGGTAGTGTAGACTGGAGAGTAAGTCTGCAAGCTCTGAAGACTGAATATAGCCTTCACAACCAATGTGCCATTAGAGCTTTAGCAAAATACTTAAATTCTTTTTTAAAAAAATATGTTTTTATTGATTTTGAGAGAAAGAGAGGAAGGGAGAGGAAGAGAGAGATAGAAACATTGATTGGCTGCCTTCTGCATGCCCATGAGGTAGGTATCCACAACCTGGGCATGTGCCCTGACCAGGAATCCAATCAGTGACCTCTTGGTTCATGGATTGACACTCAACCACTGAGACATACCGGCCAGGCAAATTACTTAAAATCTTTAAGCCACAGTTTCCTCACCTATAAAACAGAGATAATAACAGGGTCAACTCCTAGGGCTATTGTGCAGGTTAAATAAGACAATCCATGAAAAGTATTCAGAACAATGACTAACACGCAACTCCAATAAATGTAAACTATTACTGTGTTTAACACATTTTTTTCATTATACCTTCCCATTACACAATATAGCCTACAAAGCACTTTTTCACAAATCCTCTCAGTTCATGCTTAACCCTCTAAGGGCCAGGAATTACCCACTTTATTTTATAGCTGAAAAAAACTGAGGCTCAGAGAGGTCAAGCAGCTTACCTGAGAACACACAGCTAACAAGAAGCAGAGGAGGTAAACCCTCCGATTCAGGAATTCAAGCTCTCTTCTTGTCACCCAACCTACAGCCCCAGAATCTGAAGACATCACGCTGGGCCCTGTATGGAGACATGCTGCTGGCCTGCTTGACTATCCCTGTTCAGAATAAACAGAAGCCCTAGGCCTCCGCACACTCACTGAAGCCAAGTGTGTCTCTCCAAAAGCCGCTCCCTTGGAGGCTAGTCAAGGGTTTGGCAAAGCCACAAAGGCCGATGGAGCCTGTGGCTTCCGCCCCTTGAGCAGGCCCAAAGTTCCAGTGCTCTCCCAGCTTCAAAGCAACATCAAAATAGCCCAGTGTTTGCTGGAGGTGGGTCAGAGGGGGGCGCTGCGGCGGTCACCCAGGACTTTTTCACTGCTTCCAGCTGGTGCAGAGTGTTTGCTGGGCATCAGGGTCTTGCCCATGGAGCAGCCTGGCCCAGAGGCCCCTCCCAGTCTGACCCTCTGCCCTCCCTCAGCCCCTGGCCCCTGTCCTCGCCAGGCCTTGGCAGTTCTTCCTACACCAGGGACAATTCAGGAAAGGGACTCTGGGCATGAGTCCGAGGCAGGGGCCAAGTGTAAATGATGTGAGGGGAGAGCAAACTGCGCTCACCAAAGAGAAACTGGTGCCCTGTCTGTCTTCACGACTCCCAGCGGGAGCAGATTTGTTGTGACTAATGCATCAGGCTTTACACACTTCCATGTGGCATACTGATCAGCCCAAGGCACAATGGAGGCGAGTGCAGTTTCCAAAGTTTCCGAAAAGAAGAAAAGACTTCTATCCTCAGAAAACACTGATGGAAGCCCATGCTGTTTCATTTCTGAACAGAGCAACGAGGACAGGGAGCTGTGGCCGGAGAGAAAGCACAGGGAACCAGTCAGAATCGAGGGGGCATTTTTGGTTGGGTCCTACTATCCTTCTCCTAAAATCCCTACATGTGGTTCCTTGACCACAATTCAAATGCCTTGGCACTACCTTCATGAGCTGGTCCTGTCCTGGGTTGAACGGTGTCTCGCCAAAAATTCATGTCCTCCTGAGGCCTCAGAATGTGACTTTATTTGGAAATGGGGTCTCTGTAGATGTGTTTAGTTAAGATGAGTTTGTAATGGATTAGGGTGAATCCTAAATCCAATGACTGGTATTCTTGTAACAAGGCCATGTGAAGACTCATAGACACACAGCGAAGAACACTGCGTGAAAATGATGATGAAGATTAAAGTGATGGGTCTACAGCCAAGCAATGTCAGGAATTGCCAGCAACCACCAGAAGGGAGGAGAGAGGCAGGAGATGGGTTCTCCCTCAGACCCTCCAGAAGGAACCAACCCTGCAGGCATCTGGATTTTGGACCCTTAGCCTCCAGAACTATGAGAGAATAAATTCCTATGGTTTTACACCACCCACTTACAGTGTGTGTTTTTTTAATGGCAGCCCTAGAAAACTAATATACGTCCCAATCTACATGTCTAGATCAAAATCACCCTCCTCACACTCCATGCATGGAAGGTGGCTCTTACACATTTTTAAAAAAGTGACAGAGCTCAGGTCTCATCTCTGCCATTCTGGCTGCTGTGTGACTTGGGCAAACCTCTCTTATTTTCAGTTGTCTAATCTATAAAATGAAGGTAATAGAAGAGCTGTTGTGGGGTCTGAATGAGAAAATATATATGTAACAAGAAAGAGAGACTGTATCAGCCACTAGAATTGCTCTTGAGGAAGGTTTTGCACTTGTTTGGAAATAAAACAAAATAAACCACTTGCAGGAGGGTGCATCCCAAGGGCTAAGATAAAGAAAATGCTGGCTGGAGAGCTGGTGATAAAGGTGATGGATCTGTACTATGTAATTTGAGTGGAAAGAGTTGGCTGATTAAGCGTGAGGAATAGAAAGTCCACAGGGCTAGCTGGCCTGGCTTGGTGGTTGAGCATCAACCTATGAAACAGGAGATCATAGTTCAATTCCCAGTGGGGGCACATGCCCAGGTTGTAGGCTCGATCCCCAGTGTGGGGCGTGTAGGAGGCAGCTGATCAATGATTCTCTCTTATCACTGATGTTTCTAATTCTCTATCCCTCTCCCTTCCTCTCTGAAATCAATAAAAATATTTTAAAAAATGAAGTACGCAGGGATGAATCCAAGAGATAAAAAAGGGCCAGCAAGAGAGTGAGTGAAGGAGGAAGCAACACCCCTTCATACCATAGTGTGGCTAAGAAAGGCTTTGGGGGGGAATATCTAATGGATATTTTCATTTGTTTGTGATGAAGTATACAAGATAGATAAGTTCATTCTCCCATCTCCCCTACAAAATATCCAGTGAAGTCTAACTTGGGTACTAACATCTTTATGATTATGGATTCTTTTTCTTTGATTTTGGAGAGGTTCTGAGTTTGAAGACTGGGTTGTCTTAGGGGTAAAAGTAAGAAGAGCCCACATAGACATATGAGCTAGAAAACAGCGACCTGGGGGACAACTGATTTACCCACATTACAAGTGGCCGCATATTGCAGGTACTTTATAAATTTTATACATAAATGTTTGCTTCAGCCTCAGTCCTCACCTTCCTGACCACTGACTTCCCTTCCTCTACCTCTTCAATACCTCAATCCTACCCATCCTTCAAGAATCAGCTGCCTCCCACGTGAAGGCCCTACCCACGTGAAGGCCCTACCCACCTCCCCAGCCATAAAGGGACTATCTTCCTTTTCCCAAGTTTGTGCAGCGTGTATTCCCATGTGACAAGGACTGTATTCTTTTTGGAGTTAGAGTTAGTAAAAAACAAGGCAAGAAGTCATGCAGAGGCAGATAAGGGAAGATGAACTCAGAACAAAGACAAAGACCCAGAAGGGAATGGGGGAGGGGGAGAAGTTTGGAGGTGGGTGCACTGCAAAGCTCAAAGGGCCAACTTCATTCATGATCACTGTGTCTGGCTGGGTGAGAGGGACAGAGGGGAAAGGTGACCTCTTCAGCAGGCCCTTTTGTGGAGCTGAAATGTAAGCATTTCCCCTGACTCTTGAGTGTCACTCTGAAGCACAGTGAAAACAATCGCTAGGCTGGTAATGTGGTTTCCTGGAAGCTCTCTGCAACCACGTGGGCACAAATTACCCAAACCTCCGCCTGCCAAGCTTTCTCCCCGCCCTCCCTCAGAGCAAATAAATATATCCACCAGGGCCTGGAATTGGCATTAACCTCAAAGGTGGGGCAGGTGAAAGGCTCGACCCACTTACAGGGGCTCTGTAAAGGAGACCAACATGGGCCTGGAATGAGGAAATAACTTAATGGGGAGAACAGGCAACAACCAGGGACAGCTCCCCACCTATCACCTGCCCTCAGCACCTGTCCTGGAGCCCAGGCTGCTGAACTGCTGAGAGCTGGAGATGCAGGGGAAAAAAGTACATTCTTGCTGTTCTCAAGGAGCTCCTTGTGCAGTGGGAGACCAACGAGCAGGCAGGTTCAGTGCAGTGTGTGTGGTGCAACAGAGGGCAGGCCCAGGCTGTGACAAGCCAGAGGAGGGAACCTATACCCAGAAGCCTGTGCTGAGCCTTGATGGATGAAGAGGAGTTATAGTATTGCTTCAAGTCTGTGACCCACTATCACCACAAATACACACACTGGTTGTTAGATTCATCCTCATTTCAGAAAATTAAAGTGCACAGAAATGTATGACTTGGCTTGGGGGCAAGAATTTATAACAAAGAGGTGAAAAAGCTTAGAAAGGGCTATTCAGAGAGAGGGAACAGAATATGCAAAGGCCCAGAGGTCAGATCATGGCTGCCATATAGGTCCCGTTCTAGTAATTATATGTGGAGACTCAGTGAAGTGGTTGCTATAACAGAATATTGTTTAAACAATATTTCTCTCAGTTCTGGAGGCTGAGTGCCAGCATGGTGGGGCTCTTGGTGATGGTCCTCCTTCTGGTTCATAGATGGTTGTCTTCTGATTGTATCCTCACATGGGGGGTGGGGGGAGATCCAGTCCCTTCATCTCCTTATAAGGATACTAATGCCACCAAGGGGGCTCCACCCTCATGACCTCATCTAAATCTAACTATCTTCCAAAGGCCCACCTCCCACGGAGGGAGGGGCGCAAACATTCACTCCATAGCATTAAGTTATAATCATTGAAGTTAATGACATGGAATAATCACTGTTTGCCTAAGAAGTATCAACACAAAAGTCCATCACAAGGGACTGAGAAGTACAGATTGGTTGTTACAAAACAGTCACGAGGATATAAAGCACAGCATAGGAAATATAGTTAATAATATTGTAACAACTGAATGGTGCCAGGTGGGTACTGGAAATATCAGGGTGGAACACTATAAAGTATATGATTGTCTAACCACTATGCTGTACACCTGAAATGAATACAAAATAATATTGAACGTAAACTGTAATTGAAAAAATATTTTAATTAAAAAAGAAAAGCAAACTTTTCAAGAAAAATTTCATCACAGTGCTGTCTGTGATAATCTACAGTGGAAACAACATGACTGTCCAACAGTCAGGGATGGGTTAAATACATTATGGTACCTGCAGACAACTTAATACTCTCCAGCTAGTAAAAGTGACTGAGTGTAAACATATTTTATCACAGGGGAGGTTGTCCATGATGTATTAAGTTTATTTATTTAATGTAGGTCAGAAAATACAAAGAAGTTAATTAGTAGGAAAAAAAAAGATTAAAAGAAAACTAACCAAAATATTCACAATTGTTATCTCAGAGGTGAGATTACAATTTTCAACTATCCTTGTACCCTATCCATATATTTTAAATTTTCTACAATATATATGTAAGATTTTTTAAATGAGAAATGAGAAAGGAAGGTAACTATGTATGTGAGAGGGAGAGGGAGAGGGGAGAGAGAGAGAGAGAGAGAAAGAGAGGGAGAGAGAGAGAGAGAGAGAGAGAGAGAGAGAGAGAGAGAGAGAGAGATATTGCATGACCCAGGAAATGTAGGACACAGCATCAGGGTAACCCTGGGTCAGCTACCCACCTTGTGGCTGTTACCTAAATCCCCTCCTATTTGCTTTTCTGAAGGTCACACTCAAGCAGCTGAAACAGTCAGTTTAAATGACACAGCCACATTCACCTTCCAAGATGGGACTGCAATTCTTCTTGGAGCCAAAGTTTCCTTTTAAAAATATTTGATTAATTATTTTAATTGTTCAGCAAATCAGCAGTGACAGATGTTGAGTGTTGTCCTGTTTTAGGGGCGGGGGGCGGTGGGAGTGGGAACATGAAAACAGAAGCTCCAGAGAGAAGATGGCTGTAGACTTATGAGATCAGAGAGCAAGGAGAAAGCCCTTTGCCTTCACAAGTAAATATGTGAGCTAATTGTCAACCCCATAAGGCAAGTATAAGAAATGTGGTGCTCGGATTAGAATAACAACTGAGGTTCATTAACTTACCCATCAAATTCCGAAGCTATACTAACACATAAGACACAGGCCCAGCCTTCATGGAGCTTACATTCTTCTAAAGAGAAAGCAAATGCATGTGTGCTATGAAGGCAGGTGTGATAAGTACTATGAAAATAAACTGAAGGAAGTATGGAGACTGTGGAGCTGCTCTTTAGATAGGTTAGTCAATGAAGAGCATAGTCAAGGAAGAGCAGACAAGAAAGAAGTGAGGAAGCAAGCTCTGTTTTTATCTGTGGAAAAGCATTTAAGACTGTAGGAACAGCAACAACAAAGGCCCTGAGTTGGGGATGTGATTGAAGAATGCAGAAATAGCAAGGAAGCCTACGGGGTTGGAGCAGAGTAAGGTCTGGGAAAGGCTCTAGGGACATCCCTCTCCAGCAAACCAGGTGTGGTCCCGTACACCCTGCCACCATCCAATGAATCAGACCCAAGGAAGCTGCTTTCTCCTACCACCATTTCCAGCTAAGAAGGAATGAGTCATTGAAAACTTGGCTTTAGTGACTAGCAGTATAAGGTGATGATAAGAAGCTCAGGCTTTACTGACTATATTGCCTATGCTATACTTTATACCTGAAACTAATATAATAATGTATATTAATTATGTAATATTTTTAATTATATGACAACCATAATTTTAAAACTTTAAAAATTATTACAAAGAAAGCTCAGGCTTTGAAGGCATACACTCCTCAGTAAAAGTCCCAGCTTTGTTACATACCCACTGTGTGCCCTTGGTCAAACTACCTAGGTTCCATGAACCCAGAAGTGTGCTTGTAAACTGGATCTCCTAGGGTGGGGGTGGGAGCAGAGGATGGAAAAAAGCCCAGATTTGTAGCATTTTCCAATTTCCATGGTATAAATACTCTCACTGTGGCTGATTTCAATTCTCAACAAGGAATCACTGAACAGGGAATTAGGAGGAGGCACATAACTGGCTCTCCAGAGCCAGTACCAGTGAGCTCCAGCAAACCATCACCTCAGTTTTTTATTCTTCATCTACAAAATGAATTTCACCTCACAAAGGACTTGGTAAGAATGAGATGAGGCACATATGAAAAGCACACAGCATAATGCATGATGCATAGTTGATACTCCATAATTGAGCACTGCAATTCTTTTTCAGTAAGGATGTTGAATTCTGGCACTTGTATGTAGAAATTAATTTTCAGAGGACAGATGGCAAAGGGCCATCAGGAGGGCTGTGGCCTTATGTGACTCTCTCTGCCTCCTGTGTGATTTTGGGCCAATTGGTTTCCCTCTCTGGGCTTCAGTTACTCTACCCGAAGTGAGGAATAGAGCTATTTATAAAGTCCCTTCCGGATTGGACATTCTGAAACTTCCTACTTTGGGGACTGTTCTAGAAGTACCATTGGCAAAAATGAGCTGTTTTGAGCTACCAAGGCAGCATAATGGTGGGATGGAGGTCACTAGATTCTCACCAATATTAAAAGGTACATAAAGGTGACAAATACGTGCAGAGTCTGGGATAGCAAGCCTGAGTGAGTTCTTCCCTGGCAAAGGTCTAAGAATTGTTTGAAAGGTTGAGGGAAATGAGAAAACACACCTAAAAACAAAACAAAACAACAACAACAACAAAAAACACACACACAAAACACCAAGATATATGTTGGAGTGAGAGAGAAAGATCTGTATGAGTGAGTAAGTTCAGGATGATAGGTTTTCAAAAGCGTCTTTAATAAACATTGTAGAAAGGAAGGCTATTTCTGCCACACCTTGCATGGAAAGAGAGACAAGAGTTCAGAAAGGAGTCACTGGTAAAACTTTGGGTGAGATGAGCACACCAGAGGCAGGCAGGGAAATGAAGGCGAGAATAATGAGGCCTCTGACATGATCTTCACTAAGTACAGGCAAGGAAGAGAGGGAGAGAGAGAGACATTAGCCAGAGAGACCAAGTAATGCCGAACTTGGCAGAACTAAACACTGAATCAACTAAGCTGAGTTCCTTGTGCCTCCAATGTCCTCATTAGAATCCCTTTGAAGTACAACAGACTATAATTTTGGAGAGCCAAGAGCAAAGCTCCATCCAGCCTTTGGCTCATGTGGCCCATCAGTAGGGACCAAGTATCTGCCACAGCTCCTCTAAGCCACAGACAAGAGGCAGGCAGCTGCCAACCCCCCTCATCCCCCATCCCCCACCCCGCAGACCACAGCCTGCACGGAAAGGTTTTGTGGACTTTGCACTTTCTTCCTAAATGTCTCTGGAATGGCCTGCATTTCTCTCTGGGGGACAAATGCCTATCATGTCTGAATGCTGTGATCCCAGAAATTGCTTCCTTGGCTACTCTGGTTTGGAACTCCGATTTCCTCACAAATGAGTAGTTTTCTCAAGCAACCTGAGAACCCACGGCTCTTCTAAGTCGTGACAAGTAGGTAACTTAGCTGAATTTCCACCTGGGTAATCCCTGTTCTAAGACTTTGGGGTCAGATATTGTTCCCATAAGGAGCTTAACTCAGAGGCCTTGACATCCAGGGAAATGAAAGGGGAAGCGAGAGAATGTATTTCATTCCGACTGGAGCTCAACTCTGACAGGTGAGCTTAATTACTGGCGGCCTCCAGCTCCCAATCAAGCAGCTTATGACCAAGAGAATGAAGCTGTAATAAAATGTAATGACACTCTAGTCAAGCTTGGGGACTGAGCCAAAGTGGTGACTGGAGTGGTGAAGCAGATGCTTAAAGAGGTGAGGACAGACCTGTGACAGAGGCCCCACCGACTCTCACATCTCAGTCTCATCATGAGTTCAGGCCTGTGGAGTCAGAGCTATTAATGCTGCATTAAATGTGTCTCCAAATGATTGTCAACTATATAGCCTTTAAGCTTCTTTAAAATAAACCAAGAAACGAATCAGTCATTGTCAAACGCTCAGTGTGGTGTTGCCTCTAAAAATAAGGGTCCATCTGAAATTCTAAGAGCATCTTATGGCGATGCTTACACAATCTGTTGGTAAAATTTAAAAGACTACCACTTACTATAAGACCTCTGAACACCCCAGAAATGATACTAGCTGAGAGTCACAATCTCTGGGTTTCAATCCTGTCTTTTGCCAGTTACCAGTCTTGCGGTTTGGTCAAAGTCTCCCCCATCTGCCTGTCAGTATCCTTGAGGATGCCCACTCACCTCTTTGTCTTTCAGCATCATGATCCACCTTGGAAGCCCGGCTGAGAGATGCCGCCATTCTCCCTCCAAGCCTGCTACCTCCTGGTCTGCACCTCGCTATAGAAGTAGTACTCTACTCTCTAGGGAGTATTAAAACCACCATCCACATTGCTGCCACGAACCCCCGAATGAAGCATTTTACCAATATCATTGCATTTAATATTCACAATAGTGTTCATTCACTTAACAGGTATTTATTCAGCACTTACTCTGTGCCAGGCACTATGCTAGGTTTCTGGGATAAGGTGGACAATGAGACAGACATAGCCCTCCTCCCCAAGGAGCGCATGGTGTATAAGTTTCATTCTATCCAATGCAATGTGAGGAAATGAGACTCAGAAAAGGCAAAATAGTGGGAAGCAGCAGAGGTGGGATTCAAACTCAACCTACATTGTTTCACTCCCAGCTGTCCAGATACATTTTTTCCCCTCTCCCATACTCCTGGAAGGAGGTGTGGATCCACGTCTCTGTGTCTTACCATCCTTCTCACAGATGCTCAATAACTAAGGCTGGCTTAGCTGAACTCTACAATCATTGGTCACCTGAAGATGTGGGTCAAGAGGTCTGCCTCACTCTCTCCTGGCACTGATGGGAAGGGCACATGCAGGCATCCGTAGGGCCTCTGACCAAGTTGAGGGAACCATATTCGATCGGGAGGCATTTTGCTCTTTAGGAAATAGTCTTGATGGCTCTGCCACACCACTGGTCAGCCCTGCCTTAGGCATCAGAGCCTTCGCCACAAAGCCTCCAGAGGGCCCAGTATAGCCTGCAAATGCTGGGCTAAATGGCCGTGTGCTCAGGTCTCCTGGGCTGGCTGTGCAAAATCCCTCTACCACTGGCACCCTGACCCAATCTTCCAGGCCCTTCCAGGTCTCTACATGGGCACAGAGTTCTCAGTTTCCAGATGGGATCACTGTGAGGAAAGAAGGTGGTACTGACTCTTTCCCAGAAGGGAAATACTAACTGCTGAGGGAAAGTATTAAGTAAGTAATAGTCTACCACGACACAGCCTGATTTTTAGTTTTAAAAAAACAAAACTTGAAAACAGTCAATACCACTGCCTAGACACAGTCAGGGAGCAGCAAAGGGGAACAGGAATGGGACAACAGTCAACTTGCCTCTCCACAAGAGCACAGTGTAGACACTGGATGGTTCGAGAATGTAGGTTCAGCCCCAGTCCCATGTCCCACTCCCCCCAGCACACCCCTGGTGTCCAGTGAGCCTGCTGTATTCAGCCCTCTTTGATTGTCCTCCTGTGTAAGAATGACACAGTCAGTGTGATGGAAGGTGATAATTTGGATCTTGTCTGTGCCGTGTGACCTCTAACTACCAACTCAAACTCTCTGAGCCTCAAGACTTACAGCTATAAATTGGATATAATTATTCCTACTCCAAAGTATTATCAGAAGGTAAAAATAATATGAGTGCTGACAAAATAAAAAGTAAACAATAATCATGATGACTTTTTTTAAAGCAGGGGTTTTATTTTATTTATTTACTAGAGGTCTGGTGCACAAAATTCGTGCACTCAGTGGGGAGGGGTTCCTCAGCCCAACTTGCACCCTCTCGCATTCCAAGAGCCCTCAGGGGATGTTCAACTGCTGCAGAGGTGGGAGAGGCTCCCGCCACTGCCTCTGCACTCACCAGCAGTGAGTCCAGCTCAGGGCTTCTGGCTGAGCTGCACTCCCCCTGTGGGAGCCCACTGACCAACAGGGGGCAGCTCCTGCATTGTGTGTCTGGCCCCTGGTGGTCAGTGCACATCATAATGACCAGCTGTTCTGCCATTCGGTCAATTTGCATATTAGCCTTTTATTATATAGGATTTTTAATCCTCACCTGAGGATATTTTTCCATTGATTTTTTGAGAGAGTGGAAGAGAGGGGGAAAGAAACACATCAATTGTTGCCTCCTGCACACACCAGGGCCAGGGAGAGGTATGTGTTCTTGACCAGAATCAAACCTGAGACCCCTCAGTCCACAGGCCCATGCTCTATCCACTGAGCCAAACTGGCTAGAGCCACGGATGGCTTTTTAAGAAGGGAGGGGCACAATAAGAGCTGAGCTTCATAAACCTAATCTTGTGGACCTTCATCAGAAAGAAGTACGGATGGTGGGGCCCATCCTAGAAGGGGGACAGGACTGACTGACACTTTGGATAGGACAACAGGAAGGAATGGCAGCAGGTTCCTAAAAGAGACATGGGCGGGGGCGGGGAGGGGAGAGGCGGGATGAGGCAAAGAGGTTAGATGTAACAGAAGAATGTAGAAATCAGATAAAATTTAATTAAGAAAGAAATCCGTTTCTAATTTTGCTATCCACAAAGACTTACTAAATCCACCTTCTTTTGATTAATCCTTCTTCCATGCCCTTCCAGCACTCTCCAAGTTAATGACAGTAAACATGCTCCATAAATAAAAAGTATAATAGAGAGGTAATTGATGCTGAGCCATCTAATTCTGAATTACTAATCATGCTCTGCTGACATTAAAATCAGATTTCAGGCATGTGTGACAATCAATTTTACTCTAGTTTAAAATAACATTCTCACACACACTGAAGTCAGTGAGGGAGAGACTCACTACCCACGGCTGCCATCGGCTTCCATATGTCACCTCAATATGTGGAGCTCCACTTGTGTGCCTGCCAGGCTGTAGCACTGTCATTGCCTTGTCTTCTGTAAAGTCACACAATCAAAGATGTTCAAAGAACAAAGATGGATCATAAGGTCTGGGTTGAGCTAGGCCAGCAGCATGAAGGGGGAGGGCATGAAGGGGTCAAGGCTACAGATGACCCTACAATTCTATTTCTTACTAGCTGTATGTCTTGGACAAGTCACTTCTCTTTTCTCTCTCAGACTCTCCATTTTCTAATCTGTAAAATGGGCATAATATTTTCAGATCACTATGTTGGTGAAAACTGTAGGTTTCCGATGCTGTTGGGGATTATCAGCCCTGACTGGGTCCAAGTATTGCCCAGTGCTTCTGGTGATGGCTGGCTAGAACCAACATGGCCTGAATTTCACACCCTTCCAGTGTCAAAAGCCAGGGTGAGGGAGGGTGACAACAGGTAGGGAAGCAGGTATGTGGGAAGCTAACCTGGGGACCAAGTCTAGGGCCAACTAACCCATTAAGGCACAGGGCTTAGGGCCCATGATACTTGCAGGGTCCTATGGAAAGGTTTTAAATATATATATATATATATATATATATATATATATATACACACATATATATATATATATATATATATATATATATATATATGTATGTATTTTAAATCAGAAGAAAAACTGAATACAATCCAGTCTGGATAATATTTGTCTTATACCAATGGAGTCATAAAATATATTTTTAAATATCCTTTTCTTTTTTAGTGGAAGAAGTGGCTTACAAAGGCAAAAATGCTGAGGGCCCATGAAAGTCGTGATGCAGCCTTGACCAAGTCCATAGTCACTGCTAATGAATGCAAATGGGCCTCCCTTGTTACCTTCCCAGAGCCCAGGTTCATTCCTCTGGGATGGATATCTGTTCCTAGACATTAGGCTCTTCTAGAGAATTCCAGTCACCATGGTGAGAATTCCAGTCACCATGGCAGGCTAGAAGGGCAGACTCCTGAGGTAGGTGGGGTGGTGAGCAATTCCATGTTGCCTCTAGAATCGTGCCTTCTGATTGGTGGGAATATAACCTGGTACAAACTTTCTGGAGAGCCATTTGTCAGTATTTAGAAAAATCTAAAAAGTATGTACTTGGACCAAACAACTTTGCTTTCAAGAATCTATCTTAGCACGGCCAGTGTGGCTCACTGGTTGAGCATTGACCTATGAACCAGGAGGTCACAGTTCAATTCCCGGTCAGGGCACATGCTCAGGTTGCAGGCTCGATTCCCAGTAGGGGTTGTGCAGGAGGCAGCCGATCCATGATTCTCTCTCTCTTTTTTTTTTAATTTCTTTATTGATTAAGGTGTTACATATGTGTCCTTCTTCCCCCATTACCCACCCATCCCCCCCACTCATGCCCTCACCCCCCTGTTGTCCGTGTCCATTGGTTAGGCCCATATGCATGCATACAAGACCTTTGGTTGATCTCTTCCCCTTACCCCCACCCTCCCCTACTTTCCCTTCATGATTCATTCTCTCTTATTGTTCTGTCTCTCTCTCCATCTCTCTTCCTCTTTCTGAAATCAATAAAAACATAGTATTTTTTTAAAAGAATCCCTCTAATGTCCTTTGTGTACAACTGTGCAAAGATACAGGTATAATGAACATGCCATTCATAATGGCATAAAACAGAACAGCCCAATGTCCATGAAGAGGGCAACAGCCAGTAACTGCGCAGAGCCAACAGCCATAGCAATAAAGCAGTTAAAGAGAAGGCATTTGGCCTCCGTGCTGGGAGATGGTGAGGAGTGAAAGAAGACCTCTGCAAGATGGTGAGTATGGGAGGTCCCACCTGGGAGAGGAAAAGGTAGATCTATTTGAGTACGTTTGTTTTTATACAAAAACTTCTGGAATGATGCACAAGAAACTGTTCAGAGAGGAGCTTGCTGTGAGAGTGAGACGGAGCTTTGGTTGAGAGAAAAATGAATGTTTTCTACTCATTGTATACCCATGTAGCTAAATCTTTTCAAAAACTATCTGCGTATTTCCTTTTTAAATGGAAGGTACTAATTGAAACCATAAAAATGAAACTGTGGCTTCCGAAGAAGCCGGTGCTCCTCCACCCCCACCGCTCTGTTCTAACTCACTGCCTCCAAATGGGCCCGAATGTGAGTGGTGTCAGAAGTAAACATTCTAGAAGCATTTGGTACAGAGGGACGCAGTGAGAGCCAACACCTGGGACAGGGAGAGACGAGCAGGGGAGCATTTTCCTGGGTCTCTGGCAAAGTGTGTCACTGGGATCCTCCCTTCTGCTCAGTGAAGCGTGGGACTCTCCCAGGGATGGGCCTTCATTCCACGTCTCTTTCTGGAAGGTCTCCACGTTAGACTGCACAAGGACAAAGAGGCAGAAAGCTTGGGCTTAGCACCAAGCTTCTGTTTCACTGAGTGATGACCTCTGTAAGCCCTGCGTTTTCCATCTGTAATATGGGAACAATAGCCCTTCCCGCAAAGGGCTGCTTTGAGGAAGAAATGAGACAATCTCCATGAAAACATCTAACACATGTCTAGGTGCTCAATTGCATGTGAAGCCAGTGGAAGGGAAGGGATGCTTTGAGTAGGAGAGCACATCACAACCTGAAGAGACCACTTAGGGCCTGAGGATGGCCCCAGTCTATGAAGGGGGTGGGGTGAGGAGGCGGGGGGAGCAGACACTCCAGGCCCTTTGGTTGGACCTGTTCAAAGAGCTGCCCCAGAAGGATGGCGAGCAGCCCGTTTGTCCATCAGCGGGAAGGGATGAGCTAAGGCTTCCTGTGCAGGCCCAGATACCATCGCATTCCTGGGGCTAGAGAAGCAGGTCCGGGCTGAGTCCAGCCCATCTATGTGGCCTCATCTTAGAGTACTGTGTCTTTTCCCTCCTTCAGACCCTGAATTTATCCTTGGAGGAAACTCAGACACAAGTGCTGGCCCATAAGTGAGAACTGCAGACACTAGGTATTTTCCACCTGACACTACCTTTGGGTGAGGAGGTCGTAGGCAAGACCCAGGAGGGAGAAAGGGCCTGGGATGCACAGCCTGGGTTGCAGACTCCAATGCTTCACACCCTGAATATATCCTGTGCCAGCGAAGAGGGAGGACCCACGTCCTTTCTTGCTCCGGTTTCTGCACTGGGTATGGGTGGTCCAACAAGGCCAGGCCAAGCCCTGATTCACAAAACCAGAAGCACTGAACTCGCTTTACTGCTGCAACCTCCTAACCACCACTTCTTCCACTGGTAGAATCCTCTGCAGTTTATTAAGCCCTCATGGGAGCCTCATGATGGCCAAGTTGATGTGGTCAATTTTCATTACATTTTAAATAAGAAACAGGCTCATCAGAGTTCAGTTGTTTGTCCCAAATCCCAGTTAGGGGAGTGGAATTTGAACCTAGACCTCGCTGTTTCTCCTCCCTGGATCTCAGTCTTGCCCTCTGTACCATGTGCAGGTTGAATCAGACCTTCAATTCTCAGGACGCTGTGAGCTCAGTCCCTTTAATGATATTGCACGTCTCCATGCATGTGTTGCTGCAAAACACCACCAGATGGCAATAGCAACCATGGCAGCGGCCAAGGTAGACAGGAAGGTGAGCCTGTCTAGGTTCAGACCTCCAGAGCTGCAGCTTCTAATCCATGTGGATATTCATCTGGACAAGGACAGGGGTGGCTTCTTGATTCCCTGCCTGTCTGGGGTACCAGGGCCAAAGGATGCCTGCTCCCACTATCTAGAGATAGGCGAGGTTGACAGCAGGCCAGGCTCCAGTGGAAGGCAACCAACTCCAATAACCTTCCTGGCAGCAATGCCCCATCTACCCATGCAGGCACCTGGCAGAGCAAGGATGCAACAACACCAGGTCTGACCTGGAGCATCTCATGCAGAGGGTGGCAGGCGGTCCATGGGCCTTCACTGCAAACCACACCCACATCTTTGCCCATCCCAGACCTATGTGATGATCACATGGGAAATAAATTCTGTGCTCAAAGTGGCTGCTTATCAGGCACTGACTATTAGCCAAACCCATGGTAAGGGTCTTGCGCTTACTTTCTTCAGTTCTCACAAGCCTATATGGCAGGTACTATTAGCACTCCTGTTTTACAGATGAGGAAACTGAGGCGAAAATTGGTTAAGTAACTTGCCAATGACACCAGAGGTAGGAAGTGGCAAACCAGAATTTGACCCTAAATCCATGTGACTCCCAAGCTCATGCACTTCCCAAAAGAGTCTGTTTTGGCTGGAATATAAGGGGCTTGAGAGGAGTAGTGGGAGGAGACACCCTGTTAAGGGGAGCCTGAGGCCATTCAGGAAAGGGCTTTGATTCTAGTCTTTGAAAATGGTGTCATTAGAGGGTCTAAACTTCTCTCTTGGTCTCTTTCCACAGCCTCACATCCCTCCTACTAGGGCTGCTGGCTGCTGCTGGAGACAGCACAGGACAAAGGTTCGGAGCATGAGCTCCGGGGCCAGACTTGTTGGGTTACTTACTAGCTGGGTGACCTCGAATGCGACCCTGAGCTCTTTGCATCAGTTTCCTATTTTGCAACTGTAATGATAAAAAAAAATATTTCTCCTTCATAGGCTTTTTGTGATGATCAAAGGTGATGGTATTTGTAGTGTGCTTTTAACATGCCCTGGACATAGTAAATGCTCAATGAATGCTTGCTAATACCGAAGCCAGTATTGTCTATAGTTTTGGTTCTCCCTTCATGTTCCTTCCCTCTGCATCTTGTAAAATATCAACAAATCTCCTTCCCTGACTATGTCTCCATGTTTTCCAACCTCCATGCCTTTGCCCATGATGTTTCCTCTACATGTTTCCTCTACTTACCCTACTTCTTTTGAACAAACTCCTCCAAACTTCAAGGCCCACCCAGCACTTCACGCAGTCCTATTTGCAGGCAGTCATCCCTCCCAGCACTTCACACACCTCTGTTCAGAGCAGGTGCCCGCAGAGGTTCATGGGGCAAATGACTCCAAATGGAATGGCTGCCCTGCAGGTTGTGCCAGCTTGGAGTACAATAACTACAAGAGAACTTTCTTTATCTTCTTCGAGAATAGGATAATGCATTTCAATCTCCACTGTCCTCTCCAAATTCATGATGCTGAATTTCAAGCACAAAAGCAAATCCAGGGCCTCAGAAGTCCCTTAGCCTAGCTTGGTCAAGTCTGAAGATGCCAGCTCTTCCTCCCTCGTAAGTAGAAAGACGGGGGCATTTCCCCCACCCCAGGCCACTGTCAATACTTCTGACTCAGTCCCTGAGGAAATGTTCGGCCAAGAATTGTAAACTCAGATTCCTAAAGTGGCCATGCAGCTGGCCAGGTGTAAGACCACTGGGAGCGGTGGGGACTGTGGTAAACAGGGAACACTACCTACAGGCATTAAACATTTTTTAAAAAGCACTGTGCAAACAAATGTATCCAAGATCTAATTCAGCCTGAAGGTCCCCACCTTGCAACCCATACCCTCACCTTAAAAATTTGCCACTGACCCTCAAAAGAGGGGAATGCAGGGTGTGAATGCAATATGACCTCTGAAGTAATAATTAAGGAGACAGATCTGAATTTGTATCCCAACTCTATCATTTCCTAGCTCTCTGACCTTGGACACCTTTCTCTCCCTTTTCCCATTTTCTCAACATTACAATGGGACTAAAATGAGAATCTGCCTCCTAGGGTTGCTATGATGAATAAATGAGGAAAGGTACATGAAGAAACTAACGAAGAATCTGACATATGTTAACAACTCAATAAATTACTTTAAATCTTACTGAGCAAGGGGAGGATTTCAAGGGAAGAGGATATGATTTGGACATGACTCTAATAGCACTAACTTTTGCTATTGGCTGTCTTCTCCCAGCTACTGCCTCTTCTCCCAGCAGGAACCACTGTATGGCCCAGGGGATAGCACCTAACTTGCTGAGCTCCACGGTGGCCCTGGGCCCCAGCACACAGCTCTGCACTGCTGGAGGCAGCTTGGGAGAGGCAGCCAAACATCCCATCTGCAGTTACTAAAACACCTTCAAAGAGCTGTCACAAAGCCCAGGCACTGACAGCGATGTGGCTTCCTCTACAGGGGAGAGCCTCAGAGCTCTCCTCACGGGGGCCAGGCACTGCCCTCCCTCCTCTCCCCTAACCAACAAGCGTCATCTGCAACCTCACCCACCATGCCAGGGGGCAGGAGCCCAGGCCGAGGGGTCTACGTTGGCTAGAAACATGGCCTCCCGCCTTGAAAACACACCCACAAGTTCTTTACTTGGAAAAGCCACCATCCACTCACTGGGCTCCCCATCCTTTCTCCGGAACCATACGGATGGAGTTGTCTTTTCATCTCCTGGATGTGCCTCCCCACATCTGTCACCCACATTTAAGATCTGCATCTAGAACACTGGAACTCCAGCCCCGGCAAGGCAGACGGGCTCGGAGTAGATCCTCAGCAGATATCTGTCTCGGGGCCCTGCTCTGCCTGGGCTCGGGCCACACAGAGTGGAGAGCTGAGCCCGTACCCAACATTTCAGCCCTTTTATCCCCATGAATTCTCTTACACAGTCTCACCTTCTCAAAAATAAGAATCCAACACACAGAAATCCACCTTTTCTTCATGGCCCAGGAAGCATCGTAACCAGCAGTACTTGCTGTGGGGCTGACGAGAGTGGCGTTTTTGGTCCCCCTGTTTGCTGTCAGGCTGTCAGTAGTTTCACTGCCGAAAATTCATTGAGCTATCAGAGCGCCTACCTAACCCAGCCCCTAACCAGCTGCTTTGGATCTGCTTAGGTCTGAGAAATCAGATACTAACCAGCAATAGCCACCATTCATTGGATACTGTATGCACACTGGACTTCCTGTTAAGTGCGTTCTTTCCACGTTTGATTTCATGGAATCCTTTCAAGCACCCTGGGAGGTACGAACTCTTATCCCCATTTTTCATATGTGGAAACTGAGCTGGAAACATACGTGCTTTGCATAGAAGCATAGAGCTACGAAGGAGCAATGATGGTTCTTATATCCAGTCTCTTTGACCCAAAATCTGTGATGCTCATATACCACCTTCCACCGTGTTACCCTGCCTTGGGATTATTGATTCAACAGACAAGCCTCTTTCCTCACTCCTCTTTCTGTCCCCTCCTCCTTGTAATGACTTCCTCATGTGGAGTAAAGTAGCACTTAAGATACAGGAGCTTTGCGAAAGTTTTCTCAAGGTACCCAAGTCTTTGCAAATTACTTGCATTTTGTGGTCCCACTCCAGGTGGGTGGGAAAGGGAGGCTGGCAAAGGGATTAGGAGAATGGACACCTGGTCCAAATTAAGCCCTGCCACTAAGGACTTCTTAGCAAATCAATAATATAGAGTAATCCTCAGTTATCCCTCCTGTGAAATGGACATAATTGGAATTTCCTGATAAACTTATTATGAGCAAGACATGAAAAATACAAAAACATCTTAGCCCACAGTAGGCATTCAACAAATGATGGTCATTCAATTTGAAATTGACCTCCAAATCAATCAGTCTATTTGTTTAGCAACATGCCTAGCAGAGATGCTAGATGCCCTGGGAGACCTAAGCCTAAAGAACAGACACTCCCTGAGAAGAACCAGAATTTTCCTCAGGGTTTTTAATGCTGACAAGAGTTCTCACTGAAGTTTAGTGGATCAAGTTCTGTTCTATTAAACATGCCTATGAAGACACTCTTGTCTTTTACCTTCTGCTTCAGCAAAGCTGCAGAGCCTGGGACAGCCAAGGACGCCCTCGGAACTGTGGCCTGTGCCCAGCCCACCAGCCCTGGACCCCAACCAGACGTGGCTTAGAAGGCAGGCTGACAGTGAGTAGCTCCAGTTTGCCTAAAACGAAGCTATTTTTAATCCTAGCAGCAGTGGAAATTGCATACATTAACAGAATGTCAAACTCACCAACTACTTCCAGTTTTTCATTTTTAAAAAGACATTTCATGATCAAAAGCCATGCCCGGTCTGTATCTGGAGCTGGGTGATAGGAGAGGGGGAGATACATGGTCACTGCTGCATCCTATGAATGAGCCATATGTTTGGAACTGCTACCACACTTCCACCCTTCCCCCCACCCCCTGCCCCCGGACCTCCCTTGGCAACTTGAGCTGCCTTGAGCCAAAGGCTCTTTGGAAAGCTCCTCTGTTTCTGAAGGCTGATGCTGGTGGCCAGACAGGCCCTGGCAGGCCAGGCTGAGGTTGCCCCCAAATTGGGCAGATGGCAGCAGATGGCGCCCAGGTGGGCAGCCGCCAGCACTGCAGCTCCTTCCTCACCACCATGTCAACCTTCCAACCTCCGTTTGTTCTTCCCATCCCTGCAGGTTATTTTTATCATGGGGGAAAAAAGTGATGCTATTTCTCTGCATTTTATCCTGAAACAAGTCACACCAGCTCCCTCAAAAAAGCACCCAACAGATGGCTCTGGTCCCTTGTGCTCAGAGAAACAGCAAAGCTCTGGGCTGTCAGAAGGTTATTAAAATTTCATGCAACGTGCAGAAGGCATGGCTTTAAACTCCTTTGTTCAGAATGGCATACAGGTTAGGAGTTCGAGTCCCACCTCTGATTTGGCTGTATAATTTCAAGCACAAGCAAGTGACCTAGCCTTGCTATGCCTCTGTTTCCTCCTGGGAGTGATAACAGTGTTTAGTTGATGGAATGAATGGATGTGAAGCTTAAATTAATCAATCCAGTACCTGGCACACAGTAGGTGTTCTAGAAGTACTGGTTAAAACTGTTATTACCTCTGATGTAAACTAAACCTTTGTGGGTCCGGCAAGGAATTCGACAGGGCTCTGTCTAGGATGCCAAGGGAGAGGGCTGTACCAAGGGTAACACTAACACCCAGTACCACCCATGTATCCGGCTGAGAGAGGCAGGGAGAGTGGACAGGGGCCCACGCTGAGCTCACCGCCACCCTGAAATCAGTGGCACTGAGCTGCATGGCACTGGGCTTAGTAACAGCACCCACGGAGGAAGTCTGAGGTCTCCTAGAGGGGTTCAGAGTGGGGGTGGGGCAACCACTGCAGCTTCTATTTAGTGAGCACTTCCTATGCGCCAAGCTCATTTGAGGCCTTCTCCGATTGACTCCTCTCACACTGCCCGGATGGTACCATCATTATCCCCATTTTACAAATGATCTAAGGTTATACAGCAAGGAGGCCAAGACCTCCCTCTGGCCTGGCTGACTAGAGACCAGTGCTTGTCATGACTACGTACCACTGAGGTGGAGCTGGGGGCTGAGGGCTGCTTTCCACCCTCCCAAGACTGCGAGGGGCTCCCTGGCCTGACCCAGCCCTCCACGGCAGACCAGCCGAGAGAGTGCACAGTTCATGGGATGCGGGTCCAAAGCCTCTGGGTTCCAGGCACTGCTGGGGTGAAGCACAGGCAGGACTCCAGCCCTCTCACTGTACATTTTCTCGGGGTAGGATGCATGAACCTTTCCTGTCCCTGCCCAGCCACGGGGAATACTCACATCCCCACCTCCATCAGCCAGTTGTTGAGTCTGTTAACATGCCAGCGTGGGACCTGGAAGGGGAACACCTCACCCAGAGCTGGCCATGAATGCTGAGCGTGAATTGCTCTGTGTCAGAATGAGTGTGCATAGGAAGGAAAGGCCAGGGGTTCAAGAGAAAGGGACCCTGGGCACGTTTTAAGGCAGCGCACTCTAATGCAAGGGACTGGCCGGCACGAGCCTTCTCAGAACTGAGCCATCCAGGGTCCCCTTCTCTCAAGCCGTCCTCCCCCCGCTGAAGTGGATGATCTCACGCACACTGAGGTGTCTGTGTCTGACTCGGGCTTATTACGTTCTTCCTTTCAAACAGCACATTTACATTTTAACACAGGCATTTAGGAAATTGCTACCTTGCCTTTGCTGGCCCAGTGGTGGCTTCGCCAATAACTACCGCTGGGACGCGGGCTCCTATAAATGATCACTGGCTCACCTGGGAGGCATCGGAGAGCCTCCCCAGCTCGTCCCTTCCTGACTCGGGCACCCAGCCCCGCGCTCACTCTTCCTTCAGTGGCTCTTAGATCGACCTGCTCCTCTCCAGCCTCAATGCCCACCCCCATCCCAGGCTCTTATGGCCCCTCTGTGCCACAGTTTCCTCATCTGTAAAACAGGCCTAATAATAGCAACTTCCTTATAAGACTGCCACAATTGCCAAAACCGGTTTGGCTCAGTGGATAGAGCGTCAGCCTGCCGACTGAAAGGTCCCAGGTTCGATTCCGGTCAAGGGCATGTAACTTGGTTGCGGGCACATCCCCAGTAGGAGGTGTGCAAGAGGCAGCTGATCGATGTTTCTCTCTCATCGATGTTTCTGACTATCTATCCCTCTTCCTTCCTCTCTGTAAAAAATCAATAAAATATATTTAAAAAAAAAAAAAGACTGCCACAATCGTTAAACAAGTTAGTGCATGAAAAATTCTCAGAATAGTACCAGTACATAGTAAGCCCTCTGTAAACATTAGTCATCATCACCATCCCCAACAGTAATAGCAGTACCAAGATTGCTAATGATCCCCGGTCACGCCTCAGTCTCTGTCCTTTCCAGCATCCTGAGATAAATCTTTTATCCACTATTTTCAGCTCGCCCTCCCTTACTCAGAATCCCATCATGGCTCCCACCTTCTGGGATTGAGACCAAAACACCCCTGACTGGTCAGCCAGCCTCCAAGCCCTCATCCTCCAGCCTCAGGCCTGCCTTGCAACATCAGCTTCAGTATGTAGTTGATCAAAGTGGGTCTCCTCACTGTCATCTCTCACTGCACAATTGCCAGGTTTGTTCCTGCCTCTTGGCTTTGCACAGGCTCATCCTGTCCTTGGAAAACCCTCTTTCCTCCCTCCATGTAGCCAAAATCCTTTATCCGCTGTAACGAAAGAAGTGAGGTCCTGTCTCGCCTAGAAGCCTGTCCTCTGGTCTGAGGTCGGGCACTAATGGTGCTCGGTGGCTTAATGCCTACCACTGTGGTAGGTGGAGCATCTTGTGTCTTCAGCTGGAACCTTGAAGGCAGGCACATGCCTTCTGCTGTTTGGGTCTCCTCTAAAGCATGCAGACCTAGGTGCGTGGGTGATAGCAAGGCATGAGCTCCAGAGCCAAACGCTCTTGAGCTCAAAACCCCAGCCTTAGCCAGGTTGCTCAGTCCTGATACGCCAAGGTTGCAGGTTTGATCTCTGGTCAGGGCACATACAAGAAGCAACCAATAAGTGCATAACTAAGTGGAACAACAAATCTCTCCCTCCTACCCTTCCTCCTTCCCTCTCTCCCTCTTTACCCTGGTGCTACCATTTACTGGTCACATGACCTGGGACAAATCAGCCACCTTCTACAGCTCATTTTGCTCATCTGTAAAATGGGTTTAAGACCTAACCCCCAGAGCGTGGTCAGGAACTAACCTGATGCTATGCAAGAAGCCCCATCACAGTGCTGCACACACAGTAAGTGCTCAGTAAAGGTTAGCTTGCTGCCCTTTCCTTCAACAAACAATCATGGTTATTGGTTATTATTCTACTAGAAACCAGAATACTGCCTAAAAGAGCAATTTAATCCACCTGCTCCCACAGGATTGGTCAGCTGAAGTCTGCCTTCTCCTATGAGAGGCCCACCCCATGCACCCTCTTTTCAAAGCTGCTTTTGTGTTCAAGACAATGAAACTAGCATCCATGCCAACAGCATAATTGTGCGGGCATGGGTTAACAAAAAAAGGTTTAAGAGGATCATAAAATCGCCCACATCTCAGACTCCAAGCCCAGCAAAGAAGAATGGGTGTTGTGAGGCGCATAAATCCTCAGATTCCTAAAGGATGCTCTTTCTCCCCGCCTCCCTGGAGGCTGGGAGGGCTGGGATTGGCATAAACAGGCATACGGAAATCTCTGGGAGACACCCAGGTATCTGGACAGACCACAACCGGTCAAGGAGAGCCCAGCACCAGCTAGTCTCCAGAGGGATGTCGGCTCAAAGCAGAGCCCCCTGAAGGCTGGTGACCAAAGGCCTCCTGGGAAGCAAAATGTATGTACATTCACCACAACCACCCCTCTGGCTGTTCCTCTTTGGGCTGCTTACCTACCACTCTGCAGTTCATTCTCCACCTGATGCCCACTACTTCACAAGGTTGTTATGAAACTCAAATAAGGTCCTCTTAATAGCTGCCCACACTCACTATGTGCCAGGCTTCACGCTGTATATGACTTGGTCTCGTCTCATTCTCTTAACCACGCCTATGAGGTTCCATTTTACAAAGGAGGAAACTAAGGTACAGAGTAGAGACAGAGCTTGAACCCAGGCCTGTTGAAATCCACAGCCTATGTTCTTAATATGCTTTGCAAACAGTAAAATACTATCCAAACATCTGGTGTCACTGTTACTCACCTGAGAATGCTACAAAAAGACCAAAATCATGCCCAGAGATGTAACTAGAGGCAGTGTGCTGAGGGGGTTAGTATGGAGGGGCATGGATCCCAAATGTTCTTGCCCGCCCCCATGTACTTCCCCTCTCCTTCAAACCCATACCCCCTACACACTTGCCATCTAGAACCATATATTGGTAGTACATATTCACATTCATTTTACTTAGAATCCTCCACTGGTGCCTCTAGGCAAGGAATATTGTTCCCATTTTATAGATGAGGAAAACTGAGGCCCGGAGAGGGTAAATGACTTGCCCAGGGTCACATAGCTAGGCAGCTCAGTGATACCACCCATGATTTCAACTTGGATGCCCTGACCTCAAGACCCCTTTTCTTTGTGTGCATCTGTCCCTGTAGCTGTGAGATACCCTCTTGAGATTCAGCAAGCCCCTCTGTGATTTCCCACCCACCCACCCACAGTGTTTGCTGGATCCTGGTTGCTCTTTTGTTGACTGCATATCTAGCCTGTAGGCTCCTTTGAGGGCAGAGATCACATCTGGCTCATTCACCATTAAATCACCAGGGCTCAGCCCAACGTGATCTGCAGTAAGTGCATAGTCACCAACTAAAACTGCACCTCAAAGCTTCCCTTCCCATGTGGGGGTTTGGGGAGAAAGATGAAGGTCCTGGAAGGGGGTGGGGTCAATAACAACAATGGGACAATGGCTGCCTATTAATAAGCACCTATTAATGTAGTGTCCAGAATTCTATGTATGGAAAGTAGAGGAGGTGGAGAGTGGACCCAGGAGAGGCCTCCCACTCCCCATCCCCCACCTTGGCAGCATCAAGAAAAACCTAGCTTGTCCTAGTGACCCCACATGTGTGCTCACCATGGCTCCCTTAGCTAGGGTTTTCAGATTGAGCAACTGAAAACAGAGGGTTCCCAGTTAAATTTGAATTTCAGATAAGCAACCAATAACTTTTATTTTATTTTTTAATAGATTTTATTGATTTTTTACAGAGAGGAAGGGAGAGGGATAGAGAGTTAGAAACATTGATGAGAGAGAAACATCGATCAGCTGCCTCCTGCACACCTCTTACTGGGGATGTGCCCGCAACCAAGGTACATGCCCTTGACCAGAATCAAACCTGGGACCTTTCAGTCCACAGGCCGACGCTCTATCCACTGAGCCAAACCAGTTAGGGCAACCAATAACTTTTAAATTTCAATGTGATCCATGACACACCAAATGGGCCCATATCTTGGTTCAGTCCTTACCATTTATTAGTGTCTGTTCAAAACTTAAATATAATTTTTAAATTCTTTGTTATTTATGTAAAATTCAAATTTAACTGGGCACCCTGCTTTTTATCTGGCAAACCCACTGTAGGTGCTCTAAGTTGTTTGGGGTGGGGAGTTATTTCTCCAAATGGGTTGAAAAGAATGTCCCTGAGGACCAAGGGGACACTGGAAAGGGCCAACCATGGTCCCTGTGAGCGGAAAGTCCTTCAAGGAGCCAGAAGGAGCCTCAGGCATGGAGGAGCCGCCTGTGGCCTGGGGAACAGGTTCATGCTGCTTCCTGGCATGGGGAGGAATGTGGAGCTGGCCCAGCTGCTCCCATGAAGCAGAGCTGGCATAGCAGAGCACGTCAGAGGCGCTGGCTCCCAGCCCTGGAAGTCGGTGTCTGGCCTCCCAGCCAGCACTGCCTGCCCAGCCCTGGGCCTCTCTCCTCAGTGGACCAGACCCAGGGCCCCAACAGGCCCATTGTCATCCTGCCCAGTGCCTCAATGGGGCCATTCAGGGGCTTTGGGACAGACCCCTCTGGAGGGCACTTCCTCCTCCCCCTCCAGGGTGCCCTTGGCCACAGCCTTTGCCTGTGTGGGTGGGGGTCTGGCTGTGGTGAAAGCAGCCAGCAGCCAGGCCAAGATTACTGAAGGCTGGATTGTTGACAGAGGGCACAGAAATGCCCCACACGTCACGGGACTCCAGGGCATTCGGCCCACACTGGGCCCCTCCCCGCCCCACCAGGGACAGCTGGGCTTCCAAGGGGCCTGCACTTGAGGGTGGAGCAGCAAGGCCTCCCCTGCATTCACTGAGGAACTGAGGGTGACTGTCAGAGCCAGAGTGAGTTCAAGCTCAGGCTTGCCAAGTCCTAGCTGTGTGGATTAGACAAGTTGCTTTACCTCTCTGGGCCTCTCTTTCTCCATCTGTAAAATGAGACTAAGGATGTCTACTCCCTCAGGTGGAGGCTGAATGAGATAAATCATGTAAGCATGGAGCCTGGGACTTAGGTGCTGAATAAATGTTCCCTTACCCTTTATCCCTTCTTATCTATAGCTCTTCCCAATGCACTGAGGGCCCCAGAAAATGTGCTCTCCAGGACCAGCTGATCCCAAAGCCATTGCTTGTGAATATCTTGGTTCGGGCTTTATCCTGGGGACACTGGGCCCCCTGAAGACCTGGGACTCTGGCTGAGGCCCCTCTCAGCTCACACAGCCCATAATAAGTAACATTCAAATATACATGTCCTCATTTTATCTCTGGCCCTCTTTCTGCCACTCCACTCTGGGGTCCTGAGTGTCTCAGATCTACTCACACTCCCAGATCTCCCGCCCCAGGTTGCTCCTAAGTCCTGATTTCTGAATGAGCAGCGGCTGATGCTGAACTCTCGGGCCACTGTCAGGAAGCTAAAGGCAGCCAGCTCAGACCCTAAACCAAGAACAAAGGGACACATACTCAGGGTTCATTACCCCTCACCAAGAATCCTGGGTAACCCTTTCCTGTGGCTGACATCCTGGTGTGATGCCCACCAGATATGGCAACCCTTGCCCCTGGCAGCAGGGAGAGAGCCAGGCCTTCCTGTCCACCAGACCCCTCTACCATCTGCTCAGCATACCGAATCCAAAATACGCTGCCCTATGTTCTCTCATGCATTCAAACCTTAGCCCATCTTATTTTACCTAGGATCTCATTCTTGCCTGCCCGACTCACCTAGCTCCCTCCTCCTCTTAATCCTCCAATTTGATTTTTCACTGTGGGCCAGATTGCTCACTTGGTCATACTTGTCAAAAATATAGATACTTGGCCTCACCCAGATCTGCAAAATCAGAGACTCTGAGGCTGGAGCTCAGGGTTCTGCATATTTACCAAGCCCCCCAGGTAGCGCTGATGCACAATGAAGCTTAAACACCACTGCTGTGGAGGAAGAGATGCATGCTTGGAATCTCTCTCTGGCCCCATAGGACTTTTCTCCGCACACTCCCTCTCCTGTTATTAACTGTCTGAAAGAATGAATTAATTGGTTTCCCTATTGCCAAATTACACTAATATAATTGAGCACTGCCATCTCATTTCTTGATTGCATTCCGCCTTGGCTTTTCTTAGGAGGTTTCTACCCAGATATTAGGGCACAGCGTGCGCGCGTGTACACACACACATACACACACACACACGTGTGCACACCTGAGACCTAACATTTATGGAGGATACGTCACAATGCCAGGCACCCTGCTTCATGCATAGTACAGTGTTTGGTGCTCAGACAGCCCCATGAGGACACTCTCATGCCTCTAGAGCAGGTGAAGATGCATGGGCAAGTTTAGCAACTTGCTTAAGGCCTCACCTCCAGTGGGCAGAGCTAAATCCAAATTTTGGGTTGTATGGTAGTCACTATTTGCACTACCCTGACTACTCTGAGGGGGGCTGGTCTCAAGTCCAGGAGATCTCCCCAAAGTTTGCATCAGAATCCCCTCAGAGCCCTAAGAAATACAGATGCTGAAGCCTCCTCCAGGCCTGTATCTGTCAGGGAGACAGCTGGGCATGTGTACTGTTTTGACAACTCCACAGGCTGCTGGCAAAGGACCACTGGACATGTGCCCAGGTCATGCCACTGGTGAAAGCAATGTCTGGAAAGAGAACTCACGTTTCTTGATTCCAGGAACAGTATGCTCTTTCAAACGCCCCACACACTGCCTCACATGTTGCGGTGCTCCCAGTGGTCAAAGTGGGTTTTCTACAGCCTCTCAAGGTGCATTTGGGCGTGCGCGCACACACACACACACGTGCTCACACACAGGTCCACACACATATATGTATGCAAACACACACAAACGAGTTCTTGGTATCAGGCTAATCACCTTTCAGTCACAGGGCAGCTTTCCTGTCCCCACTTAGGGCCACGACTAAACTTGAGTGTGGCTGAGGAGGTCCCTCCTCCAGGTGGCTTGGATGGGGTTAATGAGGCAAGTCTAGGGGAGCTGGGGGAGGTGGCAGGAAGCCCCTTTCAGCTCCCTCCACCACCTTTCTTCCTCCTCCTCTGGCAGACTCCTCAGTGAGGCCACCAAGGCCCCCTCCTCCACCTGTGATGGCCCATGCCTGACTGAGACAGGGGTGTGCACAGGACAGGAGGTTTCCATGGCACCAGTGATCATGGGAGCAGCTTTTAAATAGCCCTGGTTTACACAGAACAAGGTGAAAAGGCTCCGACATCAGCCTGAGACAATAATTTCACCAAAAGCCTGATTCAGGGGCTTAGTCTGCTCTACTTTTATCAATGGGCTTTCCCCAAGTCAACACACGACTGCAGCATGATTGAAAGGAATACCTCAGCAGGCAGACTGATCAGACTTGCACAGCACCTGCTTCCTGAGGGAGCTTCCCTAGGCAGGACGGAGAGCCCAGCACCGCCACTTAACGAATCCCTCCTCTTGATGCCCCAGGATGCATCCTGCCTCCTTCACAATGATGAGCTGGAATCAGGCAATGCAATTTCCAATTGCAATTCAAGGAGAAATGGAAGGAAACTTCCAAAAAGCAAAGGATCATGGGAGTTGGGCTCTGTTCAGACTGTGGGAAGCAGGGTCCTACCTCTGCTATAGGGGCTAGAAAGGATTTCACAGCCGTCTGTGAGAAAGGCTAGGGTGAAACTGCCTCTAGCTCCCGAAAGATGCCATCTCCACCAGCCAAGAGCACACCCAGCAGAGCAGAGAGCTGAGGTCCTCTAATCCTGAGCTCCCAGGTTAAAGACTCGATTTTTCTTCCTATTGCAGTTACCAGAGTACAGCCTCCCATCAGGCCGACCAAACAGCTACAAAGCCAAGTGCACAGGTGAATGAGACAGAACAGTGTAAGAAATGGAGTGGCCATGTATTCTAGATGTTTCTTTTATGATACCCTCTTCTACTAGTAGAGTTGCTCTTCCATCCCTCCCATGCAATGAGGTCTATGTCTCCAGACAGAGGTAGCCACTGAGTACTTTGTGGGAAGGGGGTTTCTCTTAAATATATCTTTTGAAGGGGTGAGGGCATAAAAGCTCCTTCATTTATTAAACTTTAATTTGCCTATGAATTGTCTGTGAGGTCTTGTTAAAATGCAAATTCTGACCATAGCCAGGGTGGCTCAAAGGGTCACAGGTTCAATTTCTGGTCAGGGCACATACCAGGTTGTGGGTTCCATCCCCAGTCAGAGAGCGTACTAGAAGCAATGGATCAATATTTCTCTCTCACCTCTCTCTCTTTCTCTCTCTCTCTCTCTCTCAAATTAATAAAAGCATATCCTCAGGTGAAGATAAAAATATGCAAATTCTGATTCAAAAGGTTTGGGGCTAGGCCCATGGTTCTGCATTCCTAACAAACTTCCATGTAATGCCATTAATGCTGGGCCACAGACCATACTCTTATTAACAAGGGTTTAAAGCATGAAAAGTGACCAGGGGAAAGAATAAAGAAGAAGGAAAGGGAAAAAAGAGATAGAAGAAAGAAAGAAAGAAAGAAAGAAAGAAAGAAAGAAAGAAAGAAAGAAAGAAAGGAAGGAAGGAAGGAAGGAAGGAAGGAAGGAAGGAAGGAAGGAAGGAAGAAAGAAAGAAAGAAAGAAAGAAAGAAAGAAAGAAAGAAAGAAAGAAAAGAAAAGAAAAATGGAACCAGTGCATGTTGGCAGATCCATGTCTCAACTCCACATCCTGGGGCATCTCAGAGCTGGCCCTAAACTCAGACAAAATAATAGTCTGCTCCTTGGGTAGTCCCCACCCTGAGTGAAAAAAATACTGCCTTTTCCAAGCCAACCTGACTCATCCACTTTGCGCTAAGATACTCCCCCACCCTTTGCACTAGAAGCCCCCATGAAAGAAACAAAACTAAGGGGATGACATTTTGACCCATTAGCATCTTAAGGGACACATGGTAGATTCCTTAATAGGGTCTGGAGCAATAGTACTGTATAAGTAAGAGCCCTGACTTGAACTCAGACCTGGATGCTAGTCCCAGCTCTGCCTGGAATCTTGCACAAGTCCCTGTCACTTATTCACTTCATATTTAGTGAACATTTACTATGTGCTGGGCCCCAAGTCTGCCAATCAAGAGCCTGAGAAGCTTTGGAGGTTGGTGAGAAATGACCTGGTTTGTGTGACTGGGCCAAGGTAATGAAACGAAAGGCCACCTTTACAGCCCTCTCCTTTTCCCAGTCTAATGTATCTCTCTTTCCAACTCTGTTTCGAGGAGCAAAGTACCAGTTATTTTTAAGAAACAAAAATAATCTGTCCTATTAAGGGAGAGATATTTTAAAACCACTGAATGGATTTTTCCTTCCCTGCTTTTATTGATATATCTCCTCTCCTTCCAGTTCTAAAATAAGCGCCCTGTCTGCCCATACACTAATCCAAAGGCAACACACTGCAGATGGCGGGGGCCTGGGGGAGCCAGGCAGAGGTCGCTTCGAAGGCACCAGACCTGGAGCACACAACAGGCAGCCTGGCCAGCCTGGCCTCGCCCATGGCCGGCTTCCTCTGAATCCAGGTGACGCGGCGGTCTTCCAAACAGCCGTGGAATGTGGCGAGAGTTGGCTTTTGCAAAAGACAAATTTCTGACCAAATTCCAGTTCTTTGGAATGGAAAACCAGCAGCTTCCTGTTACAAAATGTACCAACAGTTCATGCGGAATACACAAGTGTGGGCAATTCGTATACTTTGAATCTAAATGTGGCTAAAAATATAATGAAGCTGGCATATTTTTAGCCAGGTAAACATTTTTAGGGGCCAGGTCAAATTTATATTGGACTTTGCTCTGTGACGCAGAGAAGAAATGATTCCAAATGAGTGAGAAGCAGGAACCAAAGGGGAAAGCCCACAGTCCACCAGGCAGTTGGGAGTCCCTAATTCCTGGTGACCATCTCCAGCGTGGGGGTCCTTTCTCAGTAGAGAGGCAGCACCTCACACAGGACAGAGCCCAGGCTGCTGTAGGAGGCAAGTCTCAGCTGGGTTTTCGTACCTCTCAGGCCGAAGAACCTTAGACAAGATTTCCTCTGTGCCCTCAGTTATCTCTGTCTCTCCTCCCCACCCTCAACTAGATCGGGGTCCAATTAGAAGCAGCACAGAGGGAGGACCACACAGTGGGCAAGGAGGCAGGCTCTGCAGGCTCTGCCCGAGTGTCAGGCCTGGCTCCTCCACTTACAGGTGGGTGACCTTAGGCAAGCGGTTATGCTCTTCATGCCTTGCTTTACATGTAAAATGGAGACCGTAACCAACATGCCCACCTCAAAGGTTACTGCTTTTGTGATCACGAGATGGGAAAATCCATATAAAATGCTTAAAAGAGTGCCCAGTGCATAATAAGTGCTCAGTAAGTAATGGTGATTGTATCTATCCCACGCCAGACACACTTATACACACTAACTGCCTTAATCCACATGACCCAATGAAGTGCTGTACTCTCCCTGGGGAAACTGAGGGTTGGCAGGGCTGACTTGTCCAAGCTGCAGCCCAACAACTATTTACTGAGTGCCTACTTGTTCCAGGCCCTACACTAGCATTGGGGAAGTTAGCAAATAAATGAGGAGGTAGGATTTTAACCTGGATCTCTCTGACTTCCTGAGTGGAGGGTGTCTAAGAGGCTGGGCAGAAAAAGCATGAGCATGAAATCAAAGAGTTCCAGTACTGACCAGGCGGTCTTGGTCAAGTTTCTGACCTTCTTGGGGCCTCATATATAGTCTCATCACCTTGTTGTGAGGCTTAAATGAGACATATGCACCAAGTGTCTGGCCCATGGGAGGTATTCAACCGTGATCTGTTGCCACAATTATACCAGCCACAAAGAGGTTCTGGTTTTCTGATTCATTGAGCCAAATGTAAAAGCTGTCCAATAAGAAGGAATCAAGAATACTTAACTACTTGGTAGAAGGAAGAGAAAAAGAACATAGCTCAAGGCTGTTTCCAATTCTTCAAACCATCGGGGCATTAGAGCAGAACATCTGATCCCCATGAGTGAGCTGGAAAGAACACTGGGCCAGGACTCTGGAGGCCTGGGTTCCAGTTTTTGCTCTGCCTTCCGAGCTGAGAGAAGTGGGCAAGTCATGCCCCTCCTTGGGCCATGGTCTCCCCATTCGTACAAAGAACCTGTGGGAATAGATGGCCTCCGAGGTCTACACTGGCTCAGATGTCCCAAGTCTTTGAGGCATAGATGATATAGACGTCCCAAGTAAGCCTGGTTATTCTAAATCTAGTTTTGTCACCTAAATGGCACTTTTCTCTCCAGGGCTTGCTTTTCTCTGTCCAGAGACAATTAACAACCAAAGTTAGCATACTGGAAGGTCTGACAGCTCTGGGACACTTGCAGCCCACACATTTTGACGTAAACATGCGTCACTCGCAGGTCTGAAAAGAATCAAAGCAAACCAGCGTGAAACGGGGACTGTCTGCAGAGCTGTAGTCCAGCAGCCTGTGGCAGGACAGAAAAGAGGTCCTGCCAGCTGTTCCGCATATGGATCCCGCCAGGCCCAGCAGCACAGGGGTGACCTGGGGGACAGCAGCCACAGCAGTGAGAGAAGGAGATCGTGCCAGATTGCAGCAGATTGGGGCTCCTCATTCTATCAACGTGGAGCCTCTGGACACAGACTGGGGCAGGCACAGGAGACCCGACCAGAAGGAGCAGGGAGAGGCCAAGCCCAGGAAATGGGGAGCAGGCTCCCAGGAGAAGAGAGTTAGGAGGCTTGATAGTCTTCGGCAGCATCTCTGTATAGGACTCGGGCCTCTTCCAATTACTGGCAGAAGAAGGCGGTGGTTAGGAGCATAGATTTTAGAATCAGGAACACCCAGGTTCAAATCCTGCCACTGTCCATACCAGCTGTGTGACCTGAACAAGGTCCATGACCTCTTTCAGGCTAGACCTCACTGATTCTTCATTTTCTCCTTACTGGTAAAACAGGTCAATAATAGCTCAGAAAGTTCGTGTAAGGATTACGTGAGATTAAGTATGGAAACGGCACAGAAGTGGTTGCTGTGATCATTATTCCTAGAGGGCTTGCCTCATCTGAGGACTCTCTAACGACCGCCCCCCCTTTCCGTAACAAACTAAAATCTTTCAGAACCCTTCTCAAGTGCCCCTTCCAAAGTTTGGGGGGCACCAAAGCCCACCAAAGCCCATAGTGTTCTCGCCCCCTCCCAGTCTGCAGTACCGCCATTATCACACTCTGACAAATCTTCTTCCACTGAGCAGCCAGACAGTTTGGACATTGTAAACATCCTTGTGTAAAGGAATCTGCCCATTGCCTCCACCCAGCCAGAGCAGGCGAGTTTCCCTAAGACCCAACATTGATGCTGACCCCAGCCAGTGTTCAGGTTGCCTGTTCTGTGTCCCCTATGTTTGGCCACCCTCCATCACTTCTCAGTTCACATCCCAAGAGGGAGTTCTGCAGGATCCATATGGCTGAGCCACAGCTTTATGAACACAGCTGGTGCTCACTGTCCACATATTCCTGTTTCTCAATTCTTCCTTTTATTTTCCCACTCGCATCCTTCTTTTCTTCTGCAAATATTAACTAAGAACCCACTTGGACCAGGAGAGATCAGAAGAGACACATCCTTGGAAGGATGTGGAAGCCATGGTCTGGCTAAATAAATATTCACAGTCCACGCTGTGGGGGCTACAGAGCAGGCTATGGGAGCGACTGATACTGCATCCAGACCACGGTGGTAGCAGAAGGCTTTCTGGAGGAGGTGACACTAAGCCTCAACTTGAATGGTAAAGGATAGGGAAGATTTATCCAGGCAAAGGAGACCTAAGTAGTGGGAGGAGAAAAAGGGTCAATGCAGAGAAAAGAACTTGCCTCCACTCATACTCCTTACCTTCTCAATGCCTAGACTGGTAGGACTCAACCAGGGGTTTTAATATATTTAAAAAAAAATTTAAATGTCTTGTATATTTTCAATCTTGGAATTTGCTTAGAATTCTCAAGTGAGGATTACCAAGTCAAACTGGATATTATGATTTCCATAAAATATCAGCAACCATTCTCGTGAAAGAACAAGGAATTAAGCCAAGATTCTCACACTACACCAGGAAGGAAATAAGGAATCCTGATCCTAAATCTAGTGAAATGAACTTGGCCAGGCTATTAATTGTAAATGAGTGCATTCACACATACACACACACACACACACACACACACACACACACACACACACATACACACGCACACTCCTATTGGATTTACGTTCTCATGGGTACACGGTAGATGTCAAGGGGATTGCTAATTTAAAAGTCTGGTTTTATTTTCCAACATTTTCTTGTGAAAAACTCCACACACACACACAGAAAAGTTGAAAGAATTGTACATATTAACATTTTACAACATTTGCTTGCTCCTTCTTTCTGCAGGTACACTCACTCTTCCTTTTCCTGAACCATTTGAGAGTTAGTTGCTGACATCAAGACAATTCACCTCTAAATATTTCAGCATGTATCTCCCTGGCACAAGGACATTTTCTTACCTAACCCCAGTACCACTAAGATCAATGGAATAATACCATCTAATATGCAATCTATGTTCAAATATCTCCACTTGTCTCCAAAATGACCTTCCTAGCACTTACGGTTTTCCTCATCCAGGACCCAGTCAAGGAGTTCTCATTGGGTTTGGTTATTAAGGTCTTTGGCCTCATTTTCTGGAATGGTCTGTTACCTGCCATTTAAAATGTTTTATCTCTCATGACACTGACAGTTTTGAAGATCTGTTTTATTAAGGAGTGATCTATAATCTGAATTTATCTGATTGCTTCCTCTTGCCAACAAATGATTTTGATCCAGTTCCCTATTTTCCCCTTCCTCTGTCTAAAACCAGCCCTGCCAATTACACTCAGAGATAACACTTAGTGAAACTTGAGGCCTCAGAGAACTTGGAATTTCACACATCCCAGATTGGGTTAACTGATATTATTAAGTAGCTAGCATTTATTTAATACTGAAAGAATATTTTCAATATTCCCAAATTCTGGAGCACAGAAGAGGAGCCAAGTGGCATATGGATCCAGCCAATGGAAATTTTACAGCAATTTACTTTGATTCAGTATTAATAATATCTTTTCAAATATTTTTATCAAAGTGCTATCACACTTGCTACTTAAGAACCTTGACTTTGGGGTCAAACAGATATGAATTCAATGCCTGGGTCGGCCACTTTGCTAGTTCTGCTAGATGGAAAAGTAGCTGAAATTCTCTCAGCCTTGGTTTCCCTAGGGTGTAAGATGCTTAAACCAGTGCCTCATTCATAATAACTACCTCTATTAAGCTTCACAATAACTCTTCAAAAGAGGCAGAGTAGGTATTATCCTGTCTCTTTTATAGATGAGGTAACTGAAGCTCGAAAAACAATGTGACTTATTGAAGGTTACACAGCAAAATGTCAAAAGAGACAACTAGAGCCCTAGCCAGTTTGGCTCAGTGGATAGAGCATCGGCCCAGGAACTGAAGGGTCCTAGGTTCGATTCCAGTCAAGGGCACGTACTTTAGTTGCAAGTTCCTCGGCCCTGGTCTGGGTGCGTGCAGGAGGCAACCAATTGATGTCTCTCCTCTCCCTTCCACTCTCCAAAAATCAATGGAAAAACATTCTCAAGTGAGGATTAACAAGAGAGAGAGAGAGAGAGAGAGAGAGAGAGAGAGAGAGAGAGAGAGAGAGAGAGAGAGAGAGAGACTGAGTCACTGACTTCCAGAGCTGTCACTTCTATTTCTCTTCAGGAATTAGCATCTACCTCATGGGATATTGTGAGGATTAAATGAAATTATACATTTCTGTTGTTATGCATTCTGCTTATGCTGAGACTGAAGTTATGTTCAGTGTCAGTGACCATTATGATCCTTATTTTTATTGTGTCATATTGCCCTGAGTAACTGATTTTGTTCAAAGGCCCCCAAAGATCTCTGATAGGCTCATAATTATTTTGACCAAACCGCCATTTCTATCTTCTGTCTCACCAAGACAGAGGGGTTGGAACAACCCAAAATTCACTGAAGGTATTAAGGTTTCACTTGGAAGGGGAGACAGAATATTCGGAGGCTGTGGGGCCATTGTTTGCAGAAACAAGAGAGGGTCTGTTTTCCTTGGGAAAGGAAGCACTAAACCATGAGTCATTCTTTAGGTTCTGAGTGGGAGACTAGGGTTCCTGCAAAAACTTGTGTGTCACTCACCATTGTCTTATGTGGACTGAAACACAAAGCCTGACCCAGTTTTGTTCTCAGAATCACATGGCCCGTTCTGCCCAAGACATCCTAGAAACACACTGTCAATCTCCTTGAACAATGTGGCCGAGTCATATTGACAAAGAAAAGACAGAGTTGCCATTGAAATTGACCCTATGGCTATTGGTAAAACCACTGGGCAGCTGGCCATGCCTTGAGGCACCTTAATAACCAAACTGACCACAAGGTCTAGCTCCCACCACCATCAGGCCAGGCATGGAAAAAGAGGGCTTCCCTTTCGCCCTCAGAAAAATAAGGAACCATTCAAAAGTCCAGTCAGTGGGACTGTTCCACTCTTGGTCTTGGGCAGGGTCATTGGTGTGATCACCTCCACTGTGTCAGCTCAGACAGGTGTACAAAGGTGCCTTCCTATACATTTGGTTTGCAGCAGATCCCTCAGTGTGGTTAGTGCTGTAGAGGTGGCATTTCTGGGACCAAAATGTATAGGTTGCAGTTCACAACTCTGGATATGACTCCATTGGAGGAGATTGCCCTTCATTTACCCTCACTCCCCATTCATCTAACCAAAGCCCTGCTATGTTCTCTGCTTTCACAGTGCAAGCCATCTGTCCTTTCATCTAACCAACCGTGCGCTTGGGAGGCAGAGAAGTAGGGTGGAAAGAACATGATCTTGGAATGAGGAATAGTTTCCAAACTTGGCAGTGACCTTTGGTAATAGAAACAGGCAATACCTATTCCTTGCTTAGTACATGGCAGGCAAGGTGCTCAGCAGCCTACTTGTATTATCTCGCTGAACCCTCATAGCCAATCTATGAGCATCAATATTTCTGCTTTATAGATGAAGACACTGACATTTAGGTGTTAAATATCTCGCCCAAAGCTTGGCTTCCTCCTATAAAATCCATAGACTGCTTTACATTTTACCTAGTTTCGTGTGTCTCAAATTGAATTATAAATACACCGCAGGCTACTGGGCACATAGCAGATGCTCCACAACAGTTCCCTTCCCTGTTGCTGAGGCTGATTCTAAGAAATAAGAAATATCTGACCTTAAGCCAAAGTCTCACTGGGTGGTTTGGCTTTTTCAAGACTGGCTTCAGGAGCATCACCAAGGCCTAATTAAAACACCTCTCTCAAGGCTATGTCTCTTATGTCTTATAAGTAAATAAAATGGGACACCAATATTTGGTGCTTCAATCTTGGTCACCGAGAAAAAGAGTATGAGAAGTGGAAGTAAATCTAACTCTTCTGAGAGTTGGAAATCGGGCTATAATTCCTCCAGCCTGGTCTTTGATGTGTGTATGCTTACATGTGCTTATTACTTTAAGCTGTTCCATGTGTATATATTTGTATATGTCTGAGTATATATATGTGTGTATATACACACATCCAGAAATATATATATATATATATATATATATATATATATATATATATTCCCCCAATGATACACTAAATAAGCCACTAGTTCCACCCTTAAAGTGTCTTCAGAAAATTAACCCAGGGAATAAGCAATAATATGTGAACTATAAACATTCTTGCATGTTGGCAGATAACCATGCTACACATTCCCCTCCAAGAACTGAGAAAGAGAAGAAAGGGAATAACACAATAGCAAAAAAATGCACTAATCAAATCCATAATCAACTTTGATGCTGGAGCACGGATTCTAATCAAAACACAATGGGGTAAAGTTGCAACAGGTTGTAAGCTTGGAGCTGAGTGCTCTTCCCAGGGGCCTTGCTTGTACTTTCTTTTTAAACATCTAAGACACCCACAGAGGATTTCAATCATTTCTAATTACTTTTTTAAAGAAATGAGTTGCAAGTTGAGCACCAGGCTTCTAAAAACAGGAAATATCAAAGTATTATACATCTATCTATCTATCTATCTATCTATCTATCTATCTATCTATCTATGTTTTCCCCCTGCAACTGCTTCTTAAAAATAGACTAACCTCTCCTCAAATACCTGATGAGCATTCCTTATCTGAAGGTTGACCAGACAGGGTTTCTGAACCAACACAGAGCCAATCTCTAAAACAATTCTTTGTAAATGGTCATAATTTATACACCATGTTAACAGAGCAAATGCTATAAAATGTACATTCTTGGGGGAAGGCCCAGGTATCCCAGCACCAGGAAGGGAACTTGGGAGGATGTGCTGCTACAGAGCACAGTCCCCTCCCTGACAGAAGGTCAAGACCCATCTGCAGGTTGTGGGAGAGATTCAAGGTGAGGCGCTTGGGGAGTTGACAGTGGGGCTGCACCTTGGAGCTATTTTCTGGCTTGCTGGCTCTGTTAGGTCATTTCACACTTGATGGAGATGGAGAGCAGGCTTAGGGGAAAATGGGCTGTCACTGGCTGAGGTGAATTGCTGCATAATAAAAGAAGCCGTGAGAATGGCCTCCTTTCCCCTATAACTACCCTGTTGAATATTCTGAACCCCCAAGCTAATAATAATAATCACTATCATTTCCCAAGGGTCTGTTATGAACTGGGTATTTTATGGACACCATCTCCCCAGCTTCTCATAACCGCCTTGCACCCTCAGAATTACTATCCACCAGGAAGCCAGCATGCAAATACAGTTTTTCAGCTGTGAGAAGACTTTATTCTTTTCTCATCACCTTTTAAAAAGAAGATACTAGGCCCAGTCAGCGTGGCTCAATGTTGAGCATGGACCTATGAAACGGGAGGTCGGGGTTCGATTCCAGGTCAGGGTACATGCCCGATTGTGAGCTTGATCTCCAGTGTAGGGCATGTAGGAGGCAGCCAATTAATGATTCTCATCATTGATGTTTCTATCACTGTCTCCCTTTCCCTTTGTCTATGAAATCAATAAAAATATTTTTTTTTTAAAAAAAGAAGATACTAGATACAGAGCAATTACCTACTGCATGAAGGTGCAGCTTTCCTGTGGTGACATCAACTCCTGCTCTGCACCGCTGTGTGGCCCTGCTCCTCATCATTCCCTGTCATGCCCACCTCACCTCTTCCCCACCCAGCCATGCCATTCCTGCCTATCACTGCAGCCCAGCCACCTCCTGCCTCCTCCATGAGGCCCTCTGGACTTCTCCAGCCATCAGGGCCCTTCTCTTCCTTTGAAGTCCAAACATACCTCTCAGCCCTGTCTGTGATTTGTCCTGTTGCCCTTGGTACATCAGTTATGCCTCCCAACTAGACTATAAAATCCCCAAGGCCCAGCCACGTTTTATTTACCCTGTTCATCTGCTGAACAGCTGAAGGAGGCAGCTACAGAGAGTGGAAAGACCACTGGCCTTAAAGCCAGAACAACCTGAGCTGGAATCCCTGCTGTACCACACTGGGACAGGATGACCCTAAGTAAGTGACTCCACCTCGCTGAGTCTCACTTACTATTGAGCAATGGTTAGAGCAGTGGTCTTATAAATCAGGGCCTGAAAGAAATCAGGAAGTCTCTGTGGTTATCTCTGTGTAGCATGATGGTTAAGGGCATGGAGTTCACAGTCAGACTGTCAAGGTGCTAATTCAACTTCTGCTACTCACAAGGTCATTAACCCAGACTTTGTCTCAGTTTCCTCATAAGTTTCCTCACTTATCTCATTGGATTGTTGTAAGAATCAAATGAGGTATTTTATATAATACCTTTAGAACAATTCCTGACACATAGGCAATGCTATGTAATGATTTGCCATTATTATATTAGTAGTGGCCCGGTGCATGAAATTCGTGCATGGGGGGGGGGGGGTACGGTTCCCTCAGCCCAGCCTGCACCTCTCTAATCAAAGACCCCTTGGGGGATGTCCGACTGCCAATTTAGGCCTAAACTGGCAGTTGGACATCCCTCTCACAATCTGGAACCGCTGGCTCCTAACCGCTCACCTGCCTGCCTGCCTGATCACCCCTAACTGCCTCTGCCTGCCTGCCTGATCGCCCCTAACTGCCCTCCCCTGCCAGCCTGATCTCGCCCCCAACTGCCCTCCCCTACTGGCCTGATTGCCCCTAAACCCCTGCTGGCCTGACCTCGCCCCCAACTGCCCTCCCCTGCTGTCCTGATCTCACCCCCAACTGCCCTCCCCTGCAGGCCTGATCTTGCCCCCAACTGCCCTCCCCTGCTGGCCTGGTTGCCCCCAACTGCCCTCCCCTGTTGGCCTGATCTCGCCCCCAAATGCCCACCTCTGCTGGTCTGATCACCCCAACTGCCTCTACCTTGGCCCCCACCACCATGGCTTTGTCCGGAAGGAAGTCAGTCATCTGGAAGATGGCCGGTCAACCTGGTCTAATTAGCATATTACCCTTTTATTAGTATAGATAGATTATATAGGATAGGATTGCTTAAATGGGGGAAAAAGCCTTTTTTAGCAGGAGGCGATGCTCTTGGCAGACAAAAATACATAATACCTATATCTGGACTGATAGCCAGCCATATGCACTATACTACCAAACTGGTCATTAAAAAATTGAATCGCTTTCTTACACCTTACACCAAACAGTTGTTGCCCTTAAAACCCCTCCTCAGCCCTCACCTTAGGTTTTGCCTTTGCAGTTCACCCAGATTAGGTTCTGATTGGTCAGTTTCTATGCCAGTCAGCATCAGAAGCTCCACCTCCTAGGCAGCCATTGGCTCCTCGCAGTTCACCCAGATTTGGTTCTGATTGGTTGGTTTCTATGCCAGTCAGCGTCTCCAGGCCTATCTCTGGGCCTGATCAGAGAGGCAGGGGTGATCAGCAGCCCCCACAGCTGCTGGTGAGGCCCAGAGAGAAAGAGAGGCAAGGGGTGATCAACAGCTGCCATGGATGCTGTGGATCAGACCCTGCTTCTCTCTCTGGGCCTCTCTCTGGGCCTAGTCCGCAGCCCCCTCGGACTGACTTCTGGTGTTCGGTCATCCGTTCAGTCGTTTTGGACGTTACAGACCCTGGCTCTTTATATATATAGATAGGTTATTGTTATAGGAAATTATTGTTATAGAAAAGGTCATATCTGCTTTAAATGTTACTGTAAGGATGAAATGTAGATAATATGTAAAGAGCCTGGCACATCAGGCCCTCAACAAGTGGTTCTGCCCTTCCCTCATCTTCCTATTGTGCCTGTTGTACTAGGCAGGTGATTGATGCTCTGAAAATCCTTGTGAACCAATTGATACTTTCTCACGGGCTTAAGAGAATAAGCTATGCCCACATGCCCTATCTCTTAAATAGTTAATTTTATTGTGTTCCTTATTTGCCAGACACTGGGCTAAACACTTCACATATGTTATTTTTCTTAATTCTCACCATTTGTGTGGTTGTTTATGCCCATTTTTACAGTTGGGAACACTGAGGGAGCCCCAGATAGGTTAATTGACTAGGTCACCCAGCTATTATTACATGGTAGAGATAGGAAACCATGGATATCTACCTGTCTTTAAAACCTGTGCTATTGACCACTGCACAACCCAGCTTCTGCCCCAAATGCCCTAAATAAAATGGGACTCAGAGGCCCCAAGATATCATTTGCCATTTAACTTATTATTTTACGGTATCTTCTAGTGATAACTATTGCACTGGGGACTACCAGATGTCAAGCCAGACACAGTCCTTTAGCCATAATGGAGAAGATTTCCTACATGGTGAATAGTCACCGTGTCAGGCAGACTGGGCAGTAGCTGGGTCCAAAGAAGGGAAAATCCCTTTAGCCAAGGTCACTTTGATGCCAGGGTGGTACAGTGAGAACAAGGATCTTCCACTTGCCACAGAGAAGAGCCCCCAGGAATCCCAGACATGTAAGGAAAGGGCCAGTTGGTAAAAACCAGGATAGCCTACCGGGACAAGACCAATTTCCTTAGCAGTCCATCTAAACCACCTTCATGGTCAGTGAACAAGATCTCACCAAGGGAAGGCAAGGTGTAATGGGGCATTCTGGAAACTGTGCACCAAAGGTGAGGGAAGGAAGCAAAGCCTTGAGGGATGAGACCATGCCAGCTGCAGAACCTTTTTTTCCGGAAAGAGGGTGATGAATCACTTTTCCAGAGCCTTCCCAGTGCAAGTCCTCCAACAATCCTATCTAATAAAAGAGTAATATGCAAATTAACCATCACTCTGCTACACCCACAAGCCATGCCCACCGGCCAATCAGGAGTAAGTATGCAAATTAACCCAACCAAGATGGCTGCAGCCACGGAGCGAGCAGGAGGCTTGGGTTTCCCTGGCAATGGAGGAAGCCAAGCTTTCCGCCTGCCCTGGTGGGCCCAGGCCTCCACTCAAGGCTACAAAGTTTCAATTATAGAAGATAAATAAATCCCAACAAAAATGGTGGCAGCCACAGAGCTGGAGAGAGCAGGAGGCTTGAGTTGCCCCCGGCGATGGAGGAAGCCAAGCTCCTGCAGCCCTGACCTGCCTTGGCCTCCACTCAAGGCTACAAAGTTTCAATTATAGGAGATAAATAAATCCCAGATACCAGGGCCTCTGCTTTGGTTGCCAGGGGGCGTGGCTGGCCTGCAAACCAGCACAGGCCCCTCGCCCAGGCCGCCCCATGCCCTAAGGGAACCCCCACCCTGATCTGGGACACCCTTCAGAGCACACCAGCTGGCCCCCACCCATGCACCAGGCCTCTATCCTATCTAATAAAAGAATAATATGAAAATTGACCATCACTCCAACACACAAGATGGCTTCCCCCATGTGGTCAAAGATGGCTGCCCCCATGTGGACACAAGATGGCCACCACAGGAGGGCAGTTGGGAGGGACCAGGCCTGCAAGGGAGGGCAGATGGGGACGATCAAGCCTGCAGGGGAGGGCAGTTAGGGGTGACCAGGCCTGCAGGGGAGGGCAGTTAGGGGAAACAGGCTGGCAGGGGAGCAGTTAGGCATCAATCAGGCTGGCAGGGAAGTGGTTAGGGGGTGATCAGGCTGGCAGGCAAAAGCAGTTAGGGGCAATCAGGAAGGCAAGCAGGCGAGCAGTTGGGAGCCAGCAGTCCTGGATTGTGAGAGGGATGTCCGACTGCCCATTTAGGCCTGATCCTACCGGGATCGGGCCTAAACGGGCAGTCGGACATCCCTTGAGGGGTCCCAGATTGGAGAGGGTGCAGGCTGGGCTGAGGGACACACACCCCCGTGCACAAATTTCATGCACCGGGCCTCTAGTGTTCAATAAAGGGTCAAATGGGTGAAGACAGAACAGCTGCCTGGGTGTGAACAATTAACCCCAGCATCTACTTTCCCTCTCATTCCTCAGGTCCCATCATCAGGCTGGATGTATCACATCCCAGCGTTACTGTTCCGGCCTCCCACATACAGCCCACAACACATCACAAGCCCCACCTCCAAGGATGAAGGGGGAGGAGGGAGGGGGGACTCTGACAGAAGGTGCTCGTGAGTTCATTCCCATTTCAGAGCTCGCTGGACAAATCCTGTGGCCAACAACAGGAAAACAGAGCAGAACACAAAACCTGAGCATAGACCCGCTGGAGGAGCACTGGGCGAAATCTTGCTTTCCTCCCACACGCCATCACTCAACCCTGTCAGCTTCCAAAAACGTTTAGCAAGTGCAGCAGCAAGGGTCATGCTTATCAGCCTGGTGTGGGAGCTTAATCTGCTTTGAGGGCCTTCTCCAGCCCAGAGCTCCGAAAGTCTGCTTACAATTAGCTTCCAGCTCCAGTTCCTCCATCAGAAAGGCTAGGAATGTGTTGAGTTCTAGCCTCTGATCAGAGAAAGCTCAGGAGAAGGTGGAGACAGTGTCAGCAGAGACTTAAGTGCCAAAAAGGTCAGCTGGTCTATTGCCACTTCCCCGACACCAGCCCCAAACTGCCTCCCCCTCTGGCTTCCTGTCTCTCCTGACCAGGACAGTCATATCCGTCAAGTAGGCCTGTCCCCAAAAGTCCCTGATGACTGACTGCCAAGAAAATACAGCGTGCCCCTGCTCCCTCCTACCAGAAGAGGGAAGAAAAAACAGCAGGGAGGGCTGGAGGCCAAGAGAACCGGATTGGCCCTTGCTGATTTCCTTAAAAGAGATTGAATGGCCAAGGCCTGTCACCCAGCGGAATTGGGTGATGTGAGCTCAGTCTGGAAAGGTAGAAGTCACCACTTCTCCTCAAGCCACCCCTCACCCCCATCCCCAGTTACCCGGGATACCAGAACCAGGATCAACTACCCAGGAAGGAGGGGCTTAGCTTTGGACTGCCATTCTGAGCAGCCATCCCCACCTCCACCGCCACAGCCAGCCAAGACACTAGGAGTCTCCAGCTGGCTGCCTCAGCCAGGGCACCAGGCACTCCTCCTACTGCAGTCCCAGCACCAAGCCCGGACTCCTGTCAGTCCAAAGGATGCAGCAGGGCGGGTCATCTTCAAGCCCAGGGAACAGGTTCACTGCCACCCTCAGACTTTGCAGCTAGGGGGGCATGGAGCCCAACAAGGCCTCTGGTCATTCCTTGTCAGTGATAGAAATCTCTACAGAACTGACAGACAGACCGAGACGATGCTGCTTTTGGGGGCCAAGCACTCAACATGCAGGACCTATTTCCAGGGCTGCATACGTTTTTTAGAGAACACCTGGCCGCGCCGCGCCCCACCCTGACCCGCACCCCCAAAGGAAGCCTCAGGCGGGCCCGTACCCTGGTCTGATATAGATCCTTAAGGCAAACCCGGGCCACACCCACCAGCCAGCCCACTCTCCTCGCGCATCCCCCAACCTGCCGGCCTTAATGGAATGGTTCCCTTCTCCGCACACAGAGTAGTCCTTTCCCCACATCCAGCCATGCCAACCCCCCAAAAAGTATTCACCCATTCCCCCCACCCACCCCCAAACATTGCCCCGGCACACAGCCTCTCACCTGGGTATCAAACCCGTTCTCCAAGGAGCCGCTCTTCCGCAGCGGCAGCCCCTCCCCCGCCGGCTCCTGCAGCCCGTGCGATTTCAGCGGGATCTGGCTGGGAAAGACGGTCTTGCTCACCTCCACCTTGCTTCCCAACTTAAGGTAGCAGGGCTGGGGGCCGGCCCGGGCCGGAGGCACGTGCAGAATGGGCGCGGCGCTGTGCACGGGTTTGGGCAGTCCCGACTTCATTTTGGAGGCGACCAGAATGGCCGGCATCTTCTCCCGGGGCTTCGGTTTTCCCAGCACGTCCCTGGCAGCGGCAGCGGAGGCAACCGCTAAAGGCAGCGCGGGCAGCAGAGCAGGCGCCGGGCTCAGCCCGCGAGGCGCCCACCACCAGTGGAGGAAAAAAAAAAAAAAAAAAAAGCCGAGGTCGGGGAGCTCGGAGCAACCCAGCGAGCGCACCTTCGGGGTGCGGGAATGCTGCAGAGGACTGGTCGAGGCGCTCAACTGGTCCGGCTGGCTGGATGGATGCTGCAGTCGGGTCTTACGCCCCTTGGGGGTGGCCTATTCAAGAGCTCTGGGCAGTCAGGGACTGTTGCCTCTTGCGATTCTTCTCCTGGGAACCCGAGGCTTGGAATCCCATATTAATTTGTCACTGCATCTCCGAAGTGAAGAGGTCCCTTTGGAAGAGAAGCGGCGGGCAAGCACGCCTCCCGCTCCGGGTGTGAGCGGCGAGGGAAGGCGCGAACCGCGGAGGATGGAGATGGAGGGCGCACGGAGCTCAAGGAGTCTCAAGACCACCGAGAGGAAGCAGCCTCCCTGATCGCGAGCACCGCAGTGTCACCCGCGACGCAGAGGCGCGGCGAGAGCCCCCGAGGTCTCTCTAGGCGTGACAGTTAGTCACCACTTCCCCGAAGCCCCCCCGGACAGATAGCACCTTAACGCCTGCGGGTCTGCACATGCTCCGTGAGCTATAGTGCAGCAAGACTAGGGCCGTGGGGCGCGGGCACCGGGACGCGCGGCTGGGCAGGGCTGCGCTTGCGAGCGGCTGTCGCAGTTCCCGGGAACGCTGCGCTGGCTGCGGGGCTCCGCGCGGGGGAAGACAGGCTGCTTCCCCGCGGCTGCGGCGCGGGCTGACAGCCGGGGCCGCCCCGACGCGCCCATTGGTCCGAGGCGCGCCAATCAGCGGCCGCAGCTCTCACTGCAAAGGGGGCGTGGCCTCAACTCCGGGGCCGCGGCCGAAACTCTGGGGCGCGCTTGGCCGCAAGTACAAAGCCGGCCGCGGCAGCTCTGCGGCACGGCGCTGGCGGCGCGCCTCCCGCGGGCCCACACCCCGCGCCCTGAAACCTACTTTTGAAAAATGCCCTTTCAAACGCAAACGTCCGCCTCCGTCCCCCCGGCGGGCACGGCTCAGGGAAGTTTTGTTTCCTTTTTCAAATTATTCTGGCCACCTTAACGGTTTAAGTCTTCCGGAGTCGCGCCCGAGGCCCCGCGGCCCCCCAGCTGGCTGCTCCCCGTCTCCCGCGTTAACGACGAGCCAACCATTTCTCTTCTTTTCTGCCAGGCGGCCAAGGGGGGGCCTCCCTATAGCTTCCTCTTCAGTTTTCAAAGGCTGCACATTTCACTTAACTATTTGAAGTATTTATGGGCAAATACAATACCCAGGGAAGCTTCCCGCCCCGAAACAGCTCCTCCTTGCAATCTGCCGGGACTCTGTAATTAGAGTGTCCGGAGGAAGCCAGAGAGGCTCCATGGCCCTGGCTGGCTCAGGCTAATCCCTGCTGCATTTCATGGAGGAGCCCCTCCCTGTCCTTGCCTTGGACACACTGGCCCCACAGGTTCCTCGACTTTAATTCCCCCAGGATTTCTTCCTTCCTCGCAGTTGCAGTTTGGGTTCCTCGCTGACTCAAAGGATGTGAGAATTGAAAGGGATGATCCAGGCAGCCAGAACCCTCGTGGTTCATGGTTGAGGAGCACTGTCTGGATTGAAATTGGACACATTCTTTAATTTTACATGCATCCGTAGAAAGCTTCGGTTTTCACTTGGAGTGAGGAGGAGGTTTGACTGCATTTATATACTGTTTGGATTACATGAGATAGTGCATGACAATCCTTGAGCACAAGTACCTGGTGACATAAAGGGCTAATCAAAGTCGAGTATTTTTATTGTTATTAACGATTGCTACTCCCCCTTCCCCCAGTCACCTCTGCATATAAGCTGCCTGTCTTTCTTCTCTGTCTCCGAGATACATGTTTTCTCTGTAGGCCCACCATGTAGACTGATTTACAATACTGATGGCATTGATTTATCATTTTCCAGACCAGAGGAAACAAGTTTAAACAAATAAAAATTAAAACAGCACCAAGAAATGAGAAGGTGCTTTCTTATCCTGGTCTGTCCCCTCTCTCACCTTATGTTCCACCCATTCTATATTATAAATAGCAACTTCTGGTCTCGCTAGGCTGAAATGCACACAGTCTCATATATAATGTCAGGTATCCTCCTTCCCTCTGAAATTAAATCACACGTGGCCTGTGCCATTTACTGAGCACTCTGCCTTTTGCCACCTTGTTATGGATCGTTTCATGTGCTTATTTTCTTCGTAAAGAGAGACTCAAAGTTAGGAACTGCATTTAAGCTATTATTAGGTTCTCTCAGCATCAAGTATCATGCTGTAGACAGAACAGTCAATGAAATGATCAAATGAATGAATGCTAGCAGCAATTCTCCAGGAGGAGAGCCTTTTAGATTCCTACCCATAATTCTGGTTTTGACGGTGTTCCAAGAGTTATGGAAAGATACTGCAGTCTTTGACTTTAAAGATCCTGGAGATAGTCCAAAGTATTTCCGTGGCCCTAATGCCATGGTTCTCAAAGTATGGTCCCCGGACCAGCAGCAGCACCTGGATACTGGTTTGAAAACCCCCACCCCACTATGCTGTATACCTGAAACTACTATAAAATTATATAGAATGTCCAGTGTAATTGACAAAATAAAAATAATGGTTAAAAAACACACACCCAAAACCCTCCCCAGACCTATTGAACCAAAAAGCTCAGGAGACGGACCCAGCAATCTAGGTTTAACAAGTGTTTAACCCAGTGATTTTGATGCATTCTAATGCCTGAGAACTTCCTCCAGCCTCAATGAATACATCATGCATTCAGTGCTCTTCCTGGGCTTCTTAAACCTTAATATACATAAGAATTACAGGAAATCTTGCTAAAATGCAGATTCTGATTCAGTAGGTCTGGAAGGGGGCTGAGGTTCTGCTTTGGGGTAAGTTCCCCTATGATGCCCATGCTGGTGGTCTGGAGCTTTTGAGTAACAACAAGGCTAAACCAGAGGTAGCAAAGGGTTTCATCTCAAGAGTCATCTGCAGCTAAGTGACTTTCTGTCACACTGTGCTGAAAAGAATTCTGAGGGTGCATCGATGTAGTTTAGTTGTAAACAGCAGTATGATCAATTAATAATGTCTGTTGTGGGTACAGAAATAGAAATAATGACTTACATGCTATGTGTTTGCCATCTTTTATTTCCTGTTTAAATCCTATTTGCTGCCAAGGTCATTTTTTGAATGTGTACCCTCAAATGTGTACTAATAGGAAAAACATTGCATTCCTTTTTCTTTCTTTCTTTTTTTTGGTATTAAAAGTACCTGTTACGAATTAATACTGTAGAATTTGGTAAACATATGAGCATTCACTTTAACCTTGTGGGATTTATATAACTAAAGTCTGATCATTTCTCATATTTCTTGCCAGAAAACGTGAATTTTTTCAAGTGTATTTCCACATTTCTTTCTCTGCCTCCTCATCCCTTCAATAATTTTATTTGCTCTTTCCTGGAACATTTTTATTTCCCTTTATAGCTTTCCTATAAGTCATCGTTTCTTTACTTAAAGCAAAATGATTTATCAAAATAAAGCAGATAAGTGTGTGGGGGGAAGAGGGGGGAGAAGATACATTTCCCTTGTAGCAAAAAAAGATAATTGCAAGATTCCTCCTTAAATAAGATCATCTCAAATTATTAAATAAACTATAAAGTTACTCCTTTCACGTAGATTCTATGTTCACATGAAAAGTCATTTTACATCAATATGTTTGGTGAGCATTGTTAGCTAAAGAGTCATTGGTTCAGAGAATGGCAAACTATTTTGGAAACAACACACAATCCAGATTTATTTTTAAATGTTATTTTTTAAAATTATATGCACTATGGACAGCTCACCATTTTAAATCTCAACTTTGACAAGCTTTCTCTCCTTTTGTTCTGTCTGACTCTAAGCTTTCAAAATGGCCCACATGTCAGTGCTGGGGAAATTTGAAACTTACTTTCAAAGCTCTCTGGACTACTGAATCATCCTAAGAGTTTGGACAGTTCCCTGGTTGTAGGAAGAGCCAACCTCAGATCAGGATGGGCCAGCTGCATCCCTTTCTGATCCTGACATCAGTCTCTGGTGATTAGTTGAGTGTGAATGGGGCTTCAGAGCTGACCTGCAAGTGACCAGTCCCATCAACCCATCCTTCATTAGGGTTAAAGACCCCTGGCTGCACCTGACCTCCCAAGAAGACAGTCCTGTGAAGATCCTGAAACATCCAAGTCCCAGCCTCTCACAAAAAATGCAGGGATGGGGGCGGGGTAGTCAACAGCCTCTTGGAGACTCCTGACTATAACAGATGAAAGGACATGTTGCAAGTCTCTGGAATAATAAAAAAAGCGAAATATTCAGTTTATTTGGAAGTAAAAAAGATCACATTAGCTTATTTTCAAAAGCTCACTTTCCCTTAACTTCCTGTGATATGGTTGACAACTATAACACATAGCTCAGAGATGACACAAATGCCCACCTTTTGGTAGTGGATGAATTTAGAAAATCTGCTCACCCTGCCCCCAACGACTTCTAATCTGCCTTCTTCCAGCTTGGTCTCTGGGTCTGCATGCAGATCAATATGCACAATGGTGATTTCTGGAAGACGGTGGTTCTCCCACCTGAAGATTTTAGAGTGTGAAGACTCTATGTGAAGGGGTGTAGGTGTGTGTGTGTGTGTGTGTGTGTGTGTGTGTGTGTGTGTATGTGTGTGTTTATGAGCATTGAGGCAATGACCCTGACTAAATGCTATATAATAAACTATTGATTAATCAGTTATGGGGTGGCTCAATCATTAATTCAATGAATAAATTGTTGAGTGCCTTCTAAGTGCCAGGGAGTGGGCAATATGATAGGGAGCAAATAATAAGCTCTTGTTCTCTGCTCTCAAGGTTTCAAGAATAATACAACTGCTGTTTCCAAGTCTGAGGCTTGCCCTTTTTCATCATTGAAAAAATGGAGAACTCATCACGTAGTCAGGGAAGCAAATAGAGAGATGAATGGCAAACAGTATAACTAATCCTCTAATAGAAGCAATGCATAATATACAGTGATAAACAAGGCACAAAGGAGCGTCAGCTATTCATGGGGTTGGCAGCTAATTGATTAAATTAACATTCTGATTAATAAAAAACTGAAAAGGCATGGAGAGAAATCTTTCCTTTCCACCCTTAGTGTTGTAACTCTTTGAGGATAACTTAGCCTCAATAAACTATTGGCTAAATATTAATAAGGATAAATGTAAAAGAAAAAAATTAAAACTTAGACTGTGACTATTTTGCCTTCTGCAGGTGGGGGAAGATGTGTAAATAAATCACATCAGTGGGAATATAAATCACATATCACTTCCTCCCATATTCAGGCACTTGGTAAATAGGCCAGTCTGAAATTTCAAAGTCAGCCAGCTCTGGGCTGCTTCAGAGAGAGCCTCTGAGACCTTAGGTTATCTTAGAGATAACATTAATGAGCATTTGGATATCTGAAGGCCAGCCCAGGCCACAGAGGTCAAGCTATATGGTTGTCCATAATAAGTGAAAAAAATTCAGTTTCCCGGGAGAGGTTTAATATGAAGGGCCTCCAAAATGGAGTAGCCAGAGTGATGTGAAGGAACTCCTGAGGAGGGACAGAGGCATAGCAAGGTAGCAAAGTAAAACCCTTTCCTTTCCCCAAAATCGCAATAAAGCCTGCTGTGCCACCAAATGCTTTGAGAAGACTGGATTCTGCTTTTGATGGGGAGAATTTGTTGTTGTTGTTAATCCTCACCCAATGATATTTTTTTCCATTGATTTTTTTGGAGAGAATAGAAGGGAGGGGGAGTGACAGGGAAACATTGATGTGAGAGAGACACATCCGTTGGTTACCTCCTGCATGCACCGAAACCAGGGCTGAGGATCGAGCCTACAACTGAGGTATGTGCCCTTGACCAGAATTGAACCCAGGATCCTTCAGTCCATGGGCTGACACTCTAACCACTGAGCCAAACCGGTGAGGGTGAGTATTATTTTTTAAATGACACAGCTGGGTTTCGAATCTGGATTCATTTTGGAGAAGAAAGAGAACAGGGAATAGAGTGAGATCCTGGGTTTGATGGGAGCAGAAATTCAGAGTCAGGGATGGCCATGAGAAGGAAAGTTGCCTCCTCTCCCCCACCTTAATTCCTCCGATTCCTCCCAGCCCAACTCAGAGATTTGCAGAACCCCTGGAGAGAACTGGATCCTCATCTGATGTGGGATAGGAGTGTATGCAAATTTAAATAAGAATGTCTCCTGACAAAAGAGATGGGAGCAGGGAAAATGTATATAAAAGATGAATACCGAGATTGTCTGCGGGCAAAGAGATGAAGTAGAAGAGGAGTGTAACCGTGGATTCTCTAGTCTATGCAGGTGGTTACAGCAGGATCAGTCCTGGTAACATGGTGAAGCTCCCCCGGTATTTTGTGCTGAGCACCATCTAGGCCTGTACCTGCAGGGAGTAAAGGTGAAGGGGACTGAGCTGACTATGTCCAGATTCTTGGCTGAATCTTACATGCAAGCTTTTTTCTTTCTTTTTTTTTTTTTCTTGTTATTTTTAATGCTCTACCCACTTTTTTACTATCAGTTGTATCAATCGAGAAGTCTAGCTAATTGAGTTTCAAACTGATCTTTTTAAAAATTAGATTCCTTGTTTTGTATCATCCATTCTTCTTTCCATGCATTAGACCTGACAATCCCAATAATCACGATGATGCTGGTAAGAACCATAATTTCCAAAGCTATTCTTCCTGTGTGCCAGGAGCTGCAGTGGACATCATATATACCTCATCTTTAATTCTCAGTCCCATGACGTGTATGAATACCATTATTTTCATTTTACAGAAGAGAAAACTGAGGCCCAGAGAAGTTTTAGTATCTTACCTAAGCCCCACAGCTAAGTAAATACAAAAGCAGGATTTGAACCCAAGCACTCGAAATCCAGAGCCTGAACTCTGAACACTGGGCACTAGTGTTCACTATATACTACTAAAGGTATAACCTCATAACAATAACAGTAGAAATGATGATGATGGCTTCCTGTTGAGATGTGCCTTTGTACACTTCATTGCTGTGACCCCCAGAGCACTCCTGTGTGGTGGCACAATTGCTCCGTTTTCACAGTTGAGGAAATAGGCAGAAAGGCTCCATAAGCACCCAGGTTGTGAATGATAGTGGTCTTAATAGTGAGGCAAGGAATGGGCGCAGGCCAGTTATGGGGGCCTGTTTGCCTAATGCTCAGGCTCTGAGACAGAGCTACCTGCTTGCTGGTGTCCACTGGGAGGCAAAGGTGGGCCAGTGGTCCTTATCCAAGAAGTTTAAGAATCACTGGGCTGCTTGTTACTGGGGGTACTTGTTGAAAGAACAGATCCTTAAAATCTCCTCATCCCCCAAGAGACCTAGAATTCTGAACCTGCATTTTAAACCAGCACTTGGTTACTCTGAATCAGCTGTTCCTCACGCTTTGCTTGCAGCCTTGGCTGTCCATGGGAGTCACTCAGGGAATTAATAAATTAAGGCTGCCCAGGCCCCACCCTGGACCAATCCAATCAGACTCTCTGGGAATGGGGCCCAGGCATTGGTACATTAGTAAAGCTCTCTAGGCGCAGGCAGATTGAAAAGCACTTCTTTAAGAAATGCTACAAAGGCCTTGCTCTCTAAACCCTTTAGAATGGAGGACTATTAAGGCAATAGCCTGGATAATTTTAATCAATTGACAGCCAGTCTGAAAAAACTCAGGCCTTCTTTTACTTTCTGAGCAAGATTTTCTCAGTAAGAGGTACCTACCGTCAGCCAGTCTAGCTGCCCTTGCAGCCCAAACATAGCCACGTAATTGCCCAAATGGTGCCTCTAAGTCAGCACCACCAATGGCATTAAACAGCCTGACCGTGGCTCCGAGTGGGCCTCTAGGCACTAAGCCACATGTTCCCTCCGCCCTCTCTGCTGTGCTTCCTCTTTGGGTTGCTGCTCTCATCTTGAGAGCCTCATGCCTATGCTTTGTCTCTGCCCCCAGTGTGGAGCATGGTGAGCATTCACTGGGAGAGGCCAGGAGAGGGGCTATGTCTGCCCGTAAAAGGGAGGCCAGTGGTGCCCAGGGCTTGGGGCACTCAGAGAGGGCTTGGAGCAGTTAACTCTTAGAGGTCTGTGCTCATAAAGTGTGTATTAGCATGAAAAATCTCGACAGTGGATAACTTAAAAAAAGAAATCATTTAGCGCTGGCCAGGTAGCTCAGTTGGTTAGACCATTCCTGATACACCAAGGTTGCAGGTCTGATCTCTGGTTAGGGCACATACAAGAATCAACCAATGAATTCATATATTTATGTTCTTACATATGTATAAATAAATCCACTAGCAAAGACAAGGAATAGGAAGGAGGGAATCACACCAAACTGTTAACAGCAGTTACTTCTGAGGGGCAAGATAGGAGACGAGTAATTTCTTCTTATTTTCTACCATTGCTTTAAAGGGTTGGAGTTATGGGTGATTTTAAATTACTTTCCCATGGGATTTTCTGTATTTTTCCACTTTTTAATTATCAAGGGAGCACTTATTAAGCCCTATAGTGAGCCAAGCTCTGTGCCAAGTGTCGGGGACATGGAAGTTGGCCTGCTTATACCCATCTCTGCCCTCGGCCTTTTCAGGCAGGAGAGGTGAGCCCTCTTCCAAACAAACAGATAAACACTGTGTTAGCTAACAAAGATGAAAATCCAGTTTTATCTGCATATATGTGTATATACTAGAGGCCTGATGCACAAAGATTCGTGCAAGAATGGGCCTTCCTAGATGCCAAAATCCTCAACAAAATTCTAGCAAATAGGATCCAGCAGTACATCAGAAAGATCATACACCATGACCAAGTAGGGTTTATCCCAGGAATGCAAGGATGGTTCAATATCCGCAAATCAATAAATGTGATATATCACATAAACAAATTGAGAGATAAAAATCACATAGTCATATCAATTGATGCAGAAAAAGCATTTGACAAAATCCAACACCCTTTCTTGATAAAAACTCTCAACAAGGTGGGAATAGAAGGATCATACCTCAACATCATAAAAGCTATATATGATAAACCCACAGCTAACATCATACTCAATGGGCAAAAACTAAAACCATTTCCCCTAAGAACAGGAACAAGACAGGGATGCCCACTCTCACCACTCCTGTTTGACATAGTACTGGAAGTATTAGCCACTGCAATTAGACAAGAAGAAGAAATAAAAGGCATCCAAATTGGAAAAGAAGAAGTAAAGCTGTCCTTATTTGCAGATGACATGATATTGTACATAAAAAACCCGAAAGACTCCATCAAAAAACTAACAGACTTAATAAATGAATTCGGCAATGTAGCAGGATACAAAATTAACACCAAGAAATCTATGGCATTTCTATACACCAACAATGAACTTACAGAAAGAGAGACTAAAAAAGCAATCCCATTTTCCATCGCACCAAAAAAATTAAGATACTTAGGAATAAACCTAACCAAGGAGGTAAAAGACCTATATGCGGAAAACTACAGGACACTGAAAAAAGAGATAGAGGAAGATGTAAACAGATGGAAGAACATACCATGTTCATGGATTGGTAGAATCAACATCATCAAAATGTCCATACTACCCAAAGCAATCTATAGATTCAATGCACTCCCCATTAAAATACCAACGGCGTATTTCACAGACCTAGAAAGAACTCTCCAAAAATTCATCTGGAATAAAAAAAGACCCCGAATAGCCACAGCAATCCTGAGAAAGAAGAATAAAGTAGGAGGGATCTCAATACCAGATTTCAAGCTGTATTACAAAGCCACTGTCATCAAAACAGCCTGGTACTGGCACAAGAACAGACATATAGATCAATGGAACAGAATAGAGAATCCAGATATCGACCCAAACCAATATGCGCATTTAATATTTGACAAAGGAGGCATGAGCATACAATGGAGTCAAGACAGTCTCTTTAATAAATGGTGTTGGGAAAATTGGACAGATACATGCAAAAAAATGAAACTAGATCACCAACTTACACCATACACAAAAATAAACTCAAAATGGGTACAGGACTTAAATATAAGACGGGAAACCATAAAAATACTAGAGGAATCCACAGGCAGCAAAATCTCAGACATATGCCAAAAGAACTTTTTCAGTGATACTGCCCCTAGGGCAATGGAAGCCAAACAGAAAATAAACAAATGGGACTACATCAAAATAAAAAGCTTTTGCACAGCAAAAGAAACCATCAACAAAACAACAAGAAACCCCACTGTATGGGAGAACATATTTGCAAATGGTATCACTGATAAAGGTTTAATTTCCAACATCTACAGGCAGCTTATACAACTTAATAAAAGGAAGATAAATGATCCAATAAAAAAATGGGCAACGGACCTAAATAGAAGCTTTTCGAAAGAAGACAGAAGGAAGGCCAAGAGACACATGAAAACATGCTCAAAGTCACTAATTATCCGAGAGATGCAAATCAAAACAACAATGCGATACCATCTCACACCTGTCAGAATGGCTATCATCAACAAATCAACAAACGACAAGTGTTGGCGAGGATGCGGAGAAAAAGGAACCCTCGTGCACTGCTGGTGGGAATGCAGACTGGTGCAGCCACTGTGGAGAACAGTATGGAGTTTCCTCAAAAAACTGAAAATGGAACTCCCATTTGACCCAGTAATCCCACTCCTAGGAATATATCCTAAGAAACCAGAAACACCAATCAGAAAGGATATATGCACCCCTATGTTCATAGCAGCACAATTTACAATTGCTAAGATTTGGAAACAGCCTAGGTGCCCATCAGCAGATGACTGGATCAGAAAACTATGGTACATCTACACAATGGAATACTATGCTGCCGTAAAAAAGAAGGAATTACTACCATTTGTAGGCACTTGGATGGAATTAGAGAACATTATGCTAAGTGAAATAAGCCAGTCAATGAAAGAAAAATACCACATGATCCCACTCATTTGGGGATAATGAAAAACATTATAAACTGATGAACAAAAAGATAGTTACAGAGGCAGTAAAGCATCAAACAGACTGTCAAATTACAGTGGTAAGGTTAGGGAGAGGTGGGGGAAATAAGAGATCAACTGAAGGACTTATATGCATGTATATAAGAGTAACCAACGGATGCAAAACATTGGGGGGTGAGGGCATGTATGGGAGTGGGGTGGGGGTGGGGGGCAATGGTAAGATATGTACACATATAATACCTTAATAAAAATTTGAAAAAAAAAAAAAAAAAAAAAGAATGGGCCTTCCTTCCCCTGGCTGCAGACACTGCCTTCGCTCTGGACGGCTGGAGCCTCCGTTGTGCCTTTGCTCCAGCCTGGAGCCGCCTTTCTGCCTTCCCACTGCCCAGAGACCTGGAGCAGCTAGGGTGGTGCGGAACACCTATGTCGTCGCCATGGTGACAACGCAAGCGTCCCACCCCGCCCCCAGCCACTCTGCACCTGTGTTTGCAAATTAACCTTCCATCTTTGTTGTGTTAATTTGCATACTCACTCCTGATTGGCTGGTGGGCATCACAAAGGTATGGTCAATGTGCATCTTTCTCTTTTATTGGTGTAGATAGGATATTGAATGTGAACTATAAATGAAAACTAAAATTTAAAAAAGAACCAAATAAAATTTTAGATCTGAAAATTTTTTAATATATATATATATATTTTTTAATTCCCACCTGAGGATGTATTTAAAATTGATTTTTAGAGAGAGAAACATCCATGTGGCAGAGAAATACCAGTAGGCTGCCTCTGCACCTGCTGACCCACCAGGACCTAACCTAAACCTAAGTATGTGCCCTAACCTAGAATCCAACAGAAAATCCTTTGGTGTACAGATTGAGACTCCAACCAATTGAGCTACCTGGCCAAGGCATATCTGAAAAAAATTTTTTAAATGTACCTCCAGGCCCTGGTGGGTGTGGATCAGTAGTTAGAGTGTCCTCCCATGCACCAAAGGGTCATGGGTTCAATTCTAGGTGAAGGCACATACACAGGTTGTGGATTCCATCTTTGTCAGATTGCTTGGGCAACTGATCAATGTTTCTCTTTCCCTCTTCCTTCCTCTCTCTCTAGAATAAATGAAAAAAACACATATCCTTAGAGGAGGACTTAAAAAGAAAAAAAATGCTGGTTTGGTTCAGTGGATAGTGCTTCTGCAGGTGGACTAAAGGGTACCAGGTTGGATTCCGATCAAGGGCACATACCTGGGTTGCAGGCTCAATCCAGGGCCCTGGTTGGGGATTCAGCAAGAGGCAACCAATTGATGTCTCTCACATTAGTTTCTGTCTTTCTCCCTCCCTTCCACTCTCTGTTAAAAAAAAAAATCAATGCAAAAATGTCCTCAGGTGAGGATTAACCAAAACAAACAAACAAACAAACAAACACCCCAGTGTGATTATTGAAGGAGCATATAAAGTATTTGTTGAATGAACTGGAAGGGATGGGACTTCGCTTTCTAACTGTTTTAGCAACTCTGCAAGCCAGAGTGTTTATTTTTTCATTTTAATTTTTATTGATTGACTAGAGGCCTGGTGCATGAATTCATGCACGGGTGGGGTCCCTTGGCCTGGCCGGCGATTGGGGCCAATCGGGGCCAATCAGGCCAGCTGGCCCGGGGGAGAGACTGCGGGAGGTTGGCCAGCCACAGGAGGTTGGCTGTGGGAGTGCACTGACCACCAGGGGGTAGCTCCTGTGTTAAGCATCTGCCCCCTGGTGGTCAGTACACATCATAGCGACTGGTCATTCGGTAACTGGTTATAACTGTCACTTAGGCTTTTATATATATGGATTATTTTAGAGAGAGGAAGGGAGCGAGAGAAACATCAGTGTGTTGGTCCCTTAATATGCTCTCTTTGATTGCTTCTTGTCTTTATCCTGACCAGGGATCCAATCTGCAACCTTGCTGTATCAGGAGGAGGTTCTAACCCACTGCGTTGCAGGCTGCCTGTCAGGGCCCCTCAACAAAACCCCTCTGGCGTGCCCTGGCCCCTGCTGTGGGCCGGAACTCCTCTGCCACAGAAAAGGTTTGGGTTCCATTCTGTCAGGGCACCTACTTAGGTTTCGGGTTTGATCCCCGGTTGGGGCTGACTGCTGATCAGGAAGTGGCCGAGGACTGTTGAGGTCTGTGTGCTCTAGTCATTCGGTGGGGGGCTGGGGATCCATTGCCAACATGGCCGACTCCGATCCCTACTATCCCTGGTCCTCCATCGAGGACGACTTCAACTATGGCAGCTGCATGGCCTCTGCCAGCATCCACATCCACATGGGTAGGTTGCCCTCTCCACAGTTTGCCAGGCCTGGCTGCTGCGCAGTTGCTCCAGGAGGCGGATTTCTGGGTTCCCAGGGAGAGTGCCCTCTGGGCCAGATTCCCAGGGAGAGCAGGGTCCCGGAGGGAAAGCACTTTGCTCTGCCTCCCTTTGGGGCTCCCGGGCTGGAGTGGAGCACCCATCCTGCACAGGGCTCGGAAGGGAGAGCCGCTCCAGGGAAGCCTCCTAGCTGGGTGCTGAGAAAATAAAACTGGAGCCCTTCCTCCTTGAACCCTGTCATCTTTGGTGTAGGAAGGGGCAAATGAAAGCCTCAGCAGCCTTACTGGGGCATCATTAAATGAAGATTTTTTTTTCTGGTGAAAATAAGTTTATTGTGTAATCAATATTGTGTAATCATTGTGATTTATTATGTAATCATTGTGATTACACAATAACCTGCATTGAGTTATCTGCTGGGATGCCTGTGCTTTAGGGCATGTGAATGCATTTTATTTTATTTGACGCAGCCTCACGTCCCCTGGCCTCATGCGGCACGCAGCCATGCCCACCTGCTCCTGCTCGTCATTACCTGTGAGGGCGAACTGGATAATTTGCATATTCCTCTATTATTATATAGGATTATATAGGATAACAAAGTCACTGACAAGCAGGGTTCTCTCCTAAGATGAACAGGAGCTGTCACTCATGAGATCCCGCCTGTCTTTCCCTTCCTTCCCGGGAAGCAGCTCCTCCCAGAATCATTCTCTACACAAGTGCCAAGACCACCCCTGAGCAGCGGGAATAGGAAATCAATTCTCTTCTGACTGATCTCTGAAGCTGTCTCTACAGCCAGTGATGCTGGCCTGAGGACAGAGTACCCGTCCTGCAGAAAGAGAGGAGAAAGAGGAGAGAGGGCCCCAGAATGCCTGAAATGAACCCAGCCGGGTATGTGTGAAAGGCAATTCTAGTTCACACTACCCCTTGGCTGAGCTCAAAGCTGGTCTAAAAATTGTCAACAAAGCAGAGACACCCATGAGGATCCTTTGTGCCCTGAGATCATTCAAAGCCACTAAACATAAACAGCTGTGTTGATTTCCGCCTGTTCTCCAAACCCAGGGCAAATAAAACCTCAGAGCTTGACGAGTGGAAAAGAACAAAATATACAGGGATTTTCTTTTCTTTTTTGGCTTAGAAAGATAATTGTTTTACAAACAGTGGAGCAAGACACTATTAATTTTTTTTAATTGCCTGGCAAGTTTCTTGAAGCTCCACATTGTACAAGAATGTTAGACATTTGCTGATAAATTTATCAGAGTTTTCTCCGCAGGGCAGTCTGAGCATGTGTCAATGTGAATCTGACAATGCCAGTCTCCCTAAGGTTGCACCAAAGACTATCAAACATCATCATCCTGGCTTCTTCAATTCCACAAAGACCACCTTTTCAAACTTTGGGATGTGGAATGAACTCCCATTCGAAATCGGTTGCTTTTTGGGGTTTTATCTTTCCCAAGGGGAGGGGGTGGGGCATGAAGGGTTGGGTTCAGAGATGGAGAATCCAGTCTTCAAAGGCGTCTGGCCTGCAAGGCTGACTTCCTGCTGAGTTATCAAAGACAGCTTTCTAAAATACTCCCATGGCCATTTTAGCTCCTTCCTTGCCTTTGATCCTTTATTCTTAACGTTCAATCCTGTCTGGTCTCCACAGCCCCATATTTTTATCTTTCCCCCCAAAAGGAGCAAGTTGGCAGAGCCCCTTGTCACTATTCCTTGTGTCTAGGTTTCTTTCTGACAAAGTAGAGTGTAGGAGAGAGAAGACTGGGGCTGGAGTCAGGCAGCTCAGGGTGGGACTCCTGAATTCACCTCTGATTGACTGAGAAAGTGAGGGCCACTTCACTTCTCTGACCCTCAGTTTGTTCATCAGTAAAATGGAAATGATGATATCCATTTCACAGGATTGTTGCAAGGATTTCAGATAATGGAAACTGAGGGTCTACACTCACTGGTGTGAGTCTAGAACCTTATAGGTGTTATACTCATTCATTCATTCATTCATTCATTTAAATAATATGTTAGTGCTACCGAATGCCAGACAATGTGCTAATCACTGGTTATATAATGCTTATAAAACAAAGTCCTTTTCTCATGGAGCTTACAATGTAATCAGGGGAATGGACAATAATTACATTATCACATCAGAGAATGTATAACTAACTACTAACTGAGGCATCTGTTATGATAGCAGATAAAGAACCTAGATCCCCTTTGGACTGTTGGGCAGCCATTGTTTCCAGAGAAGTGATGTTTGTGATGAGGTTGAGGTGAAATCTGGATGGCAAAGAGGGTAAACAGGCAAGGATGGAGCCAGTGTGCTGGGGGTGGAGGTTTAGGCAGTGAGCAAGAGCTGAGTCCCCCCACATTCTCCTCCCTCTTACCCATGGGGTCAGAGACAAAGTCAAGGTTTACTGAAGTGGAAAGAGTCCCACAGATAGGCATAGACACAGATCCCTTCCCCAGGATGCTGGATGATGCCCTGGAGTGTCAAATGTAGGTATCTCCCCACCGCCACCACCAATGGCTGCCTTATCCCAAACCGCCTGCGATGCCTGAGGCCACCATCTGCAAGGGAGATGCCTCTTCCGGAGAGAGGCTTTGTTTTCAGGAACCAAAACAAATTCATAGTGGAATCTTCCTGACTTTTCCAAATCTACAATTAAAGTCCACACTTCATGGCCCAGGTTCCATGTTACCATGCAGGTGCAGAAAGCCCTGGGGGATGGTGATACGGTTGGGGGTGGGAATGAAGCAGTTATGTGCCAGAGACTTCATTTCATTTAATGTTTCCAAATAATGCTAGGAACTAATATTTTCTCCCTTTCACAGATGAAGAAACTGAGGCACAGATAGGTAAAGTAGTCATTTCCCCAAGGTCACACAACTAGAAATCAGTAGAACCAGGATTCAAATCCTAAATTGTCTGCTCCCAAATTCCACGCTTTTTCCATGACACCCTATTTTACCTCAGTCACCTGGCCTGAGCTTCGGATTCTGCTGCTTGTTTTCTGAAGGTTTGGCAAATCACTGCCCCTCAGCAACATGGCACTGATTCCCTGTGGGCCACAGAGTGGGGCCCTGGGCCAGCTATCCGTGCCCACACCTTCCTACAGCAGGTGGCTTGACAGCAGGATGCAGAGGACCTGGGCAGGAAGAGAGAGAGCACTTCTGTCTGCATCCTAGGGCAGGGGCTAAGCCACAGTGTATTGGAGTTCAGGTATGGAAATTGTCTCTGGGAAATTTTGAATCTTCTATGGGCTCCTCTCTTTCCTCCTCCCTTTCCATGCCCCCCCCCCCTCCCCACACACACACACACACTCCTCATGCAGCTTGCATCTGGTGGGAAGGCATGCCAGCCGAGGTGTTGAAATCCATGGAGAGTCATGCTTTGGCACCTGTGGAGTACTTTTCAGCACTTTGGAATGACAGCTTATTCGTCCATACAACCCTTCCAGAAAGGTTGTCTGTGTGCCATCGTGGAGAGAGGGAATCAGAGCAGAGACTGGCGTGGTCAGGCCAAGCTGGAGTTGAACTTCTCACCCCTGCTCCACGCTGGGAGCCGTGGGGCTCTCACAGGTACCTCCTACTCCTGGTTCTGCTGTTCAGTTCCCAGATGACCTTGGGAAAGCCACCAGTCCCCTCGGCCTCAGTTTCTCATCTGGAGGTTGTTCAGTGGCTGTCAGCCTGGACTCTCTAGATGCATAGGATGTTAGGACACAGTAACGGCAGTTCATCAGGCATAGTACAGCTGCCATTTACTGAGAGCCTGAGGCACACTTCCTAGGTGTCTTATGAATAACATCTCCAATTCTTCAGACAAATCTACAAAGTAGGAATGCTCACCCTATTTTATAGATGAGAAAACAGATCTTCCTACAGGTCAAGGGACTCACTCAATACCCTATAGTAAGTAGTAGAGCTGGGATTAGAACCCAGGCTCATGCGTGTAACTGTTCCAGCCCACTGCTTCAGAGAGGTAGCCCCTCCCCTGGCTTAGCTAATGGATAATGTGTTTCCAGACCCTCCATGGCCGCCCTGTCACAGCTCAGCCTGCGCCCTGTGATGAGCCAGCACTGGGCAGCAGCCTGGGAAGGCTCTGGTGGCTTGATGAACAGTGGGCACAGGCGCTAGGTAGGCAATGAAGCTTCCAGGGAAGGGAGGCACAGAGCCAGCTGCTCTGGGGCTGACCCCACAGGTCCCGATAAGATGTCTAAGCAAGAGTTTAGTGGGGAAAAGGAGTAGGAGGCCCTTCTCACATTCCTCCCCATTCAGCACGGAGCGGCTGTCAGAGCTGATTGCCATCACAGAGCCTCTGCACCTCAGAGCTCTCTCCCGAAGACACTGACCTACTTTCTGTTGTGTAGATGTATCCGGAGCCCCCAGCTAATACCTTCATACTCTAATTGGTCTAGGTGAAAGCTAGTCCAAACATTTACTGAATAAGATCTAGTCTTCTGGTTCGGGCTCCCAGGGGCCTCCCTGCCCTGCCCTTGCCCATCTCTCCAGCTTCCTCTCCCTAGTTTTTTGTTTGTTTGTTTGTTTGTTTGTCTGTTTATCACACGCTCTCGTTATTTCCAGACATGCCACCCATCCCACGCATCCACACTCGAAGAGGCAGGACAGTTCAAAGGTCAGTGCAGCTCTCTGCAGGCAGACCGCCTACGGTGCTATTCTTTTCCTGCAATGCTGGATAACCAAGTGAGTCAAACAACCTGTGCCTCAGTTTCCCCATCTTCAAAATGAGTACGTTAGTGGTATCTATTTTATAGGATTAATGTGAGGGTTAAAGAAGAAAACACATGTAAGGAATACTTTAAAAAAGGCTCCTGGCCCAGCCAGTGTGGCTCAGCGGTTGAGCACTGACCTATGAACCAGGAGGTCATGGTTTGATTCCAGGTTGGGGCACATGCCTGGGTTGTGGGCTCAGTCCCCAGTGGGGGGTGTGCAGGAGGCAGCTGATCGATGGTTGTCTCTCATCATTGATATTTCTATCTCTCTCTCTCCCTCTCTGAAATAAATAAAAAGGTATTTTTAAAAAAATGCTCCTCGATTATTCTACTGTGCAGCCAGGGTTAATGGGTCCTTAGTGTCAGACTGTGATCCCAAGAGAGTGAGGAGCACCTTACGGTGCGTGCTTCAGGGAATCAGGGCCCAGGTTGGCACAGTGACTTAGCACAAGCTGCCATGCTGGAAATAGATTTTGAATGAATAGATGTTTCTTTTGATTTGGATGATTTAAAGGTAAATAATCCTTTCCCCAAAGCCAGACATTTAATCACTCCCAAACCCAATGTAAGCTCCAAACCAGCAAACCATGATGCTGGTCACTGAAAGGCCCTGCAGGTTGAGGACTCCACTGTGAGATGCTGCGTGGACGGGGCCTGTCTGAGGAGATAACGTCAATATTGAAACTGACCCTGGACAAGCTCCGAAGAACAGAGCAAATGAGGTCCACACAACTCACAAAAGGGAAAGAGACTTTCAACATGAGACAGATTTTCCAGTAAAGTCAGTGTTTTGATGTTGACCCAAGGTTTCTTGCTTGTTTGTTTGTTTTTGGTCAGGCTTCCAAGTTTCGGGCCTGTGCCAGTTGCAGACTCAAAATGGACAAATGTGCTTTCTGAGTCCTCACACCTAATTCCAGATGGAAACACCGGGCCGTGCTTCTGACCAGCTCTGCTGCTGGAACAGAAGTTATTCTTAGCACAATGGTGTGGGTGGCAAGCCAGGCTTTTCTCTTATGTGATTGATGTTCAATTAGGCTGCTGAAAACTAGGACAGCATTTCTATGGATGGGGGATAAGGTTGGAGCGGGGCGTGACCCAGCATCTCGGGGTCATGTAGCATTTTGCTTTTTCTCTGGTGGTGTGCTGCCTGACAGGGACTCATCTGAGGCGCTATTAGCATATGAAGCATAATGGAATTCAATGCAGAGGACCAGGTGCTGGCTTTGTGTTAGTCAAAATCCATGGGGGGAAAAAGGCCAGCCCGTGTTCTTTGACAGAGCTTAGGTGGTAACTCAGAAGGGACAAAACCTTTAAAAACATGTGACAATAAAGGACACATTTCTAGCTTGTACCTGCACCCAATAGAGGCAGCCGGCTGAATTAAAATGTACACAGTGACCCAAAGTTAAGACAGGTAATGTGACAGAAAGTCATGCCAGCAAAGCTTAGAACAAAGGACTGGGACCAACCATTTCTCAGATGCCCGTTCTGTGCTAGGCACTTACAGATAACATCTCATTTCATCTTTGCAGGGTAGAGTATTGTCACTTCCTGTTTACAGACAACAGAACTGAGGTACAAAGAAGGTAAATAACCACTTCAGGTAGTGAGTGGCAGAACTGGGTTGTGAACTTTCATCGCAGCCTCCTGCGTCTGTGGTGTGTCCTGGGCGGGCGAGCTCTGACTCAGCCCCCTCAGAAAGGCCACCTTGGGCTGCCCACTAAGGGCAAGTTACTGCACCTGCCTGGAGGAGTGAGTGAGGAGGCAGCAGCTGGAGGTGATTCCCTCACCAAGTGCTCTGGTGCCAATGTGTCCCTTGGCCTGGCTCAGCTGGAGTTGCTCTTTTTTTTTTTTTTTTTTAACCCACACCCAAGGATATCTTCTTATTGATTTTAGAGAGAGGAAGGGAGAAAGAAAGAAAGAAAGAAAGAAAGAAAGAAAGAAAGAAAGAAAGAAAGAAAGAAAGAAAGAAAGAAAGAGAGGAGAGAGAGAAAGAGAGATAAACATCAATGTGAGATTGTCTCCCATACGGGCCCTGACCGGGGATTGAACCCACCACCTAGGTATGTACCCTGACCAGGAACTGTACCTGCCACCCTTTTTTTTGTGTGTGTGTATGGGACAACGTTCCAACCAACTGAGCCACCAAGCTAGGGCTGGAGTGAGCTCTTGATCAAAGCAGCGATAGCCTCCTCAGGCAGTGGCATAGACAGTGCTTTGCTGTTGGCCATGGCCAAGGGGAGCAGCAGGGGACTCTTGAATGGCAAGACAGGGTTCAGAGACCATGGAGGAACATGTGAGCAGATCCCACCAAGCTGGGGGAAGAAAGGGCCCCCCTTTCAACCTAGAGAAGTACAAGGAAGACCTAACGTGACCAAGAGTCCAGCTCTCTGCTAAATGAGCTTAGACAAGCTATGGCTATTGGTCACTGGGGGTGCCCCCCAAATCTGTCTGCATGAGCCAAGTAAGCTCTGCTACCCCTTTCTGAGGAAAGGAGGAGCCAGGCACCACCAGGTTGACCCCAGAGGCCAAGGACATTGGAGTGACACCAAGAGGATGGCTTAGTGGCCAATTCAGGAGAACGGAGTTCTGGCCCTCCCTCTCTGTGACCAGAGCTCAGTTACTTGTACCCTTCTGAATCTCAGCTGCTTCGCGTGGGAAATAGAGATAAAACTAACTAACCTCTGCTTCCAGTGGACTTTGGAGATGCTCTGCCTGCCCTCGACTCCCTCTTACCATTTCCATGGCCTTCTCCTCCCCCAGCTTCTAATGGGCAGCACCCGTGACCTTGCCCAGAGGCCTGCCTTTGGCTACTGAAGCTCCTTCACCCACGTGCAGAGACTAGCAAGTATCTAAGCCTTTACCGTCCATCCCCACAGAGGGAGCCTGTGGCCAGTGATGGACTGTGGGTATGAAAGCCCAGCTCACTTGTCTTCAGATGGGACAAACTCTGAGGTGTAATTGAACCTTCAGAACTCCCCCACAGGATGATGATTTTGCCTCAAATCACATGTCCTCACTGTCCCTGTCCTCCTGCTTCCCCCCCCCCCCCCCAGACTGGTTTGTCCCATTCCTGTCTTTAATAAATCATGAATCCTTAAATTCTACTCCTGGAGAACCCAACCCAAGACACCACTCCGTTGGGTTATTATGAAGATTAAATGACATGATTCATTATTCATGAAAAGTGGTTAGTTCAATGCCTGGCACACAGGCAATAATCAATATATGGTAGCTGTTTATTTCTAGATGGAACCAGATGATATTGTCAATAATGAATATTTTTTATTAAAAAATGGTAATTTCATATGGATCAACCTAATGATCTTTTATAGTCCAATCTCCTAACAGCCCCCTGCCTTGTTCTAATGAAGACCATAGCCTGTCCTGGTGGGTCCTCATCTCAGTGTCTTTTCCCCTGGTCTGTCCTCCTAGAAAAATGCTGGCTTCAAATGAGCCCCCTGTTGCTGGCGTTTGGGTTTTCTTGGCTGGGGCTGGGCACAGAGCACTTGTTATTTAACCTGAAAGCCCTGTGAACTAGGGCCCCACCTAAAATGGGAGAAAGGGCAGGGGTGAGGGCGAGGGAGATCAATCACTACTTGTCAGGTGGAAAGAACCAGATCATAAATAGGAAAAATGTTTTCAACTTCCCCCAAGGGCAGTGTTTTGTAAATAACACATTTTTATTTTATTTTCCTGAAAAGATGACTTTGGTGGCCTCTTCAGGCTGCTGTGAACCAGCTCTTTGAAGGGCCATGTGTTTTTATGGCACATTTCAGCATCAAACACTGAGTAAATGAATACTGTGTTTGTGTCGGCATGGCACTTCTGGCTGACAGACATAAAAACTGCATGGAAAATTGCTGTTTATATTTCCTTCAGCTATCACTGCTCCAACCTCATGACACTGGGGAAAGTTTACGGTACAAACAACCCGTCTGCTATCTCACTGAAAACACAGCATCCCCTCCCCTCCCCTCCCATTAGGAGGGGACCCTGTGGAGGGTGAGAGTCACGCGCAGTCATCGCTTCAAACGCAGAGGAAACCGAGGGACCTGGCAGAGACGGGGTGGCAGATAAGTGAGAGACAGTGACTCTGAAAATATGGGGGCAGGAGGCACCCAATGACCTGCTGCAGTGGCAAGTCCCAGCCATGGTAGCCAGGGAGCTACTGAGCTTGGAGAGCAGGTTTTAGTCAGGTCCTCATGTAGCAAGGAATCTGGACAGGTAGCAAAATCTGTTCTGGGATTAGGTGTGGAGGCAGCCCACTGCCCGGGAACCTTGGCTGCTCTGTGACCTCAGTTTGGAGCCCATCAGGTGTGCGACAGCACATAGAACACTTATCGCCAGGTATAATTGATATCTTATTTGCTTGTTTACTATCTCCCCCCTCTGTTCCCCTCATCTCAACACATATGCACACATTTGAATACAAGCACCACCAAAGCAGGGATTTTTCTTTCCTGATGCATTCCTAGAGCCTAGAACAACACCTGGCACATGTCAGGTACTCAATAAATATTTGTTGATTGATTGATTGAAATATGATTGCCTATATGGTCAATATGCAAAAATGCCTACAAGGACCAATAATGATATTGAAGCATTAAGTAAAATTTGATTTTGCTTACTCTACTTACAAAGGCAGGAGAAAATCCAGTAAAACTTTGAAGGATTTGCAATAAGAAGGAGCGAAACAAGGAAGAGTTTTTGCTTTATCAGAAAACACCATTAATCAGAACATCCCTAATGACAATGTTTTGTCTGTAGAGCACAGAGTGTTTAGATGTTTCCAGATATCCATATGTTTAGCATTAGGTAGCACCAAGCTATGAGCTTTCTCAGACAAAAGCAAGCTAAAGCAAACATTTGGTTGAGGAGCCAAATGACCCAATTTCTCAGACATTGGTTTCTAGGGGGTACCTGTAAACAAAAGTGCCTGGTGAGTCGCCTGCAAGTCACAGATGGGGGAAGAAGTGGCAGCATTCGTTCTGGTTCAATCAAAACCCGAAACTTATACAGGGAGACCGTGAGCTCACGTGGGATTTCTCTCAGTGAGTCTGTGAGCACGGCCGGAGCTGTCAGATGATCCCATTGATGTCTCTTTGGCAGGAGAAGAGCCACACCCGAAGTCACAGAGGGCCCACAGATGTCACGCTGGCGCTCTGCCATGGAATCACAGCCTGTGTCTCTCACTGTCATGGTCGGCCCCACACAGAACCCTTCAAACCACCAGGCCAGACAGTGGCAGGATCTGAGCCGTGTGGAAAGTATTCTCGGCCCCACTTTAATTGAGAGCAGAGTGCACACACTTTTAAGTATTTCACTGTCTATTCTGACACCAGAGCGCCAGTCAGATAGATGGAGGTCTTTAGAACTAGATAAACACAGTGTTAGTGAGAAATGGAGGAAGAAGATGGGTTTTGGACTTCTCGGCCTTGTCTCTAGCTAGGCTACTGTATTCACAGGGTGCTGGGCTGGGTGGGAGTCAGGGCTGCTGTCCCTCCTCATAGTTAGGGCTGGAGCAGACCTCTCCCATGACAAGGGTGCAAGAGTGGGCCTGGCAAGGTGGGAAAAGTCAGAGGAAGGCCCCCCAAATGGTCTCATTCAACTGGTGGGCAGGGTAGAGGTGGGTCTGGGATCCACTGAGTGATCGCCTAGGACTGCCCCACAGCCCCACATGAGGCAACTTTGTCTTTGATGTGGCAAGTCAGAACTGAGATGTGCTCTAAGTGTAGAACACACACTGAATTTTCAAGATTTTTGTATGAAAAAAAAAGAATGCAACTATCTCATTCATTTTTATAGCCATTATATGTTGAAACGAGAATATTTTGGATATATTGGGTGAAAGGAAATATATTAAAATGAATGTCATCTGTTTCTTTTTTTATGTTGCTACTAGAAAAACAGAAGGCAGCAGGAAAACAGGAAGACCAAATATGAGATGGATTGACTCCATAAAAGAAGCCAGAGGCATGAGTCCCCAGGAGCTGAGCAGGCCGCGGAGGGCAGGACACTGTGGACATCGCTCATTCACAGAGTTGGAGCTGACTCCATGGCACACAACACACACACACTAGAAAAGCTAAAATCACAGATTTGGCTTAGAACGTATGATATTTCTATTACACAGTGCTTGTTGAGAGTTTAGTTCTTCTAAGTGTGATTCCCAGAGCAGTAGTAGCCTCACCAGGAGCTTATAGAAATGCAGATTCTCAGGACCTGCCCCAGAGCTACTAAAATAGCATCTGCATTTTTAATAAGATCCCCAGGTGATTCATTTGCATATTAAAGTTTGAGAAGCACCAGCCTAGGTCGTTCCCTAGGACTCTGCTTCACTGTGGTGGCCAGGCCAGCTTTGAGGTCTAAGGCAGAACAGACCCCAGGGGAGAGAAATCTCTGCGCAGTGTTATGGCATCAGTTTGGAAGTCACAGGATCTCAGTTCTATTCCTGCCTCTGCCTTGAAATTGCTGTGTGACCTTGGTTGAATCACTGCACCTCTCTGGGGCCAGTTCCTCATTCTGCAAATGAAGAAATTGGACTGAAGACCTTTGAAGGTCCTGCAAGAGCTTTCCCTGTACCAACTGGTATGACAGGAAGCTGCTTCTTTTGCAAAGGTTTCTAGACAAATCCTAGGGAGGGTTTTGTTTTCAGGTTGGCTCTTGTATCAGAATGCTCAGGACCTTCAGAATGGTGACATGCAGTCTACATGTGCTGGTATGTCCTCCTTTGGGTCCTGAAAAGCTTACAGTCATATGTGGGAGATATTGTGGATTTGGTTCTAGCCCACTGTATGGCAATATAGCAAGGGAATGTGCTCTGAGGCTTCCCTTAATCTTGCTGGGTTTTCAGAGCCAGAGCTACCATATGATTTTTCATCTAAATCGGGCTCTTCTGGTATTGGAAGGAGTTGCTATTAATAATGATGCCTGGATAGTAGGCACAAACTGGGACTGTCCCCGGCTAAATGGGGTGTTTGGTACCCTTACTCATAGCCCAACTTCCTTCTCAGTGATAAAGCTTGATAATACATAACTATATCCCTATGTTGTGTAATAGACACCGATTACTTGTCTGCTCAGCATCACTCAGACTTGTCCACAGAAGTAGCCATCTGTACAGCAGAGGAGAACAGGTGTGTATACCCCTGGGGACAGGTGCAGTGTGTGCAGGGACCACCTAGAGCCTCTTGACAGCAGAACTTTTCTTTGAAATCTCAAAAGGGCACATGAATTCTGCCATTCTACTTAATAATATACTCTTGCTTTTTAAAAAACTACCGGTATATTTTTTTCTGAAGTTTTAAAGTAAAATAAATGCCCAGGAAGATGCTTGCTGCAGGGTCACCCTGGTTTGTGTCCCTCCTGGTTCTCTAATGTCACCTGAGAAATCTGACATTACAACAGCCTCTCACCAGTGAGGGAATGGGAGGGTGGACAGAAAACCACTCATGCTCACTGTGTCCAAGTTGTTTGTTAAAATGAATAATCAGGCCACAGATCCAGAGCTAGCTGGAGGCCTGGGATTGCTTCAGCATTTGGCTTTCCCCTCTAACCCAGTCTTCTGTTCCTCTCTGTGTGGCAGATGGAGGCCCATAAGCCCCCATGCAAGAGTCTCAGGGAGTAGAGGCTTCATCGTTATACAACTCAAGGCCCTCACTAGGATTCTTAGCCCCTGATGTAGAGAGTCTTATGCCTGGCAAGAGGCCAACTCCACAAGAGACCCTCCCCAAATGACAGGCATTCCTGTGAGCCCCCAGACCCTCTTTCATCCCACTCCATGGTTTCTGAAGAAGTCAGAAGGCAGTTCCCCCAGCAGGCATGCATGGAGTGCGGGAGTCTGCAGCAGTTTCCTCTGGGTGGAGGATGGGAGGCAGGTTGGGCATTAAGACTCTAGATTGAATCTCTGAGACCCAGCTAAGCATGAGCTCCTCAGGGAGGCCTGACCTAACCATGCAGTTGGGGCCAAGCACTCATCCCATGGTATCCCTGTGCCTTCATCCAACTCAGCAATGCCAACCACTCAAACAACACACACACACACACACACACACACACACACACACACACACACGTCCCACAACACCAAGACACACTTCAGCCATTTGCTATATTGAGGGCTTAATACATTTGCATTGAATTTCTCCCCTCCTCCACCTCCTTCCTGCAGATGTAGAATTTCCCTGGAGATGAAAGGATAATTTGAAAATTAACTTCTTATTTCAGCTTTTCTTCATAGCTCCAGATCAAAATGCACAGAGCCTGTAAAGTAATGATTAGGAGGGGGCCTGCTGGGGACTCGGGATTGCTGGCAATACTCTTGTGTGCTGACCTAGGTGCTGGTTACCCGGGTGTGCTCACTTGGATGAGTCCTTTGGCTGCATGTGTACAATGTGTGATCTTCCCTGAATGCAGGTAATGCACATTTAAATTTGAAACAAGCACAGAAGCTGGTTGTAGCTGAGAGGGAAGGAAGGCTGTAACCTGCTATCTGGATAAGAAATCTCTCAAGCTCTTTTCTGATTCTCACACGTTCACGCAGCTGAGAGCTCTGTAGGGCTTTGGGGCTGCCAAAGATTCAAGATGACAGGCTGAAGGCCTGTGCCATCTCCCTGCCTCAGGGAGAAAGCTGCATTGAGAACATGTTTGTTTTAGGTCTCATGCTGCCCTTCTAGGCCCTGGGCAGACTCACTCCTAGAAGAACAAGGCAGAAGTGGTTGAGAGCCGAGTGTCTCAGTCAGACCAACAAACCTGTGTACAAACCCTGACTCTGCCTCTTTCCAGCACTTGACCTTGGGAAAGTTAAACTGGTATAAACTTTCTAATCTTCAGTTTCCCCATCTGTAAAATCGGGCTAATAACAGTGCCTGCCCCATATAAGTGCTGTGGGAATACCCTCTACTGCATATAAAGGGGTTAGCCCGGTGCCTGGCGAAAATGTTAAGTGCCCATTAAAGACTAAATGTTATAATTGAGTGCAATCTCTCACTTTATATGAGGAAACCAAACCCAGAGAAAGGAGTATCTTTTTAAAGGTCACCGAGCCTGGATGTGACCATGACAAGGATCAGCAAGCTGCTTTTTCCCCACAATGGAGGCCCTGGGCAGGACCATGCTGCCACGCTACACTCAGGCAGGCCAAGTGGATGGCAATGGGTGTCATACAACTTGTAGAGAGGGGACTGTGGTAAGGCCAGCTCCCAGGTGAAGGAGAGCTGGAGGGCACACCATGACCAGGAGTGCTTCCCAGTGAACCACTGCCTGAGACAAAGCAGCGTAGAAGCCAAGGGGCAAGAAAGACTCTCATCCAATAAACACCGAGTGCCAGTCTCGTTGGCCAGGCCAGGTGCTGGGGCCAACATGAGGAGCAAGAAGGGCCCGCCTTCCTGGAGCTCACAACCTGCGAGGCGGCAGGTGGAGAGATTTCCAATCATGCTGATGACAAGAGATGGGTTATTCAAAGGATAAGCAAGGGGAACATATCACAGGGGACCTGAGGGGAATGAAGAGGGCAGAGGAGAATGTGCAGGGAGGTGCTGGGTGGGGCACAGGCACAGGAAATTGTAGGATGAGGGGGCCATTGTTGCTGGAATGCAGAGAGCCAAGGGGACCATGCAAGACCTCCTGAGCCACGCTGGGAATTCTGGTCTTTATCCTGAGGGATGTGTGAAGCCTCTGCAGAATTCTAAGTTGGGAAGTGACATGACTGAGATTTGCTGTTGCTTTTCACAAAATCCCTGAGCCCTGAGAGTCAGCCCAGGCCCAAAGGCACCAACTGGTGCAGCGAGTGGGAGGTTCCTGCAGCCTTGCACAGTTCCCAGTGCCAGAGCAGCAGGTGCCCTTAGGGACGGATGCATCTGCATTTGACAGATATGGAAACTGAGGACCAAAGAGAGAGAGTGACATACCCAAGGTCACAGGCACTTAGAGGCAGAGCCAGGTCTGATCCCTCAGTCTCCAGGCAGTCTCTGCGGCTGCTCTTGCAGCCATCGCCTGGCCCTGCAAGGCTGCCTCACTAGTTTGTGTGAAAACCTTTCAACTCCAAAGGGACTGATACGCTCTTAATGGACAGGAACAGGACTTATGTCCAGAGGCACTAAATGCATCTTTGCAGAATGAAAGAATATAAGTGCACAGTCCTTAAGAGGACCCTGGATCTGCGCCCCTACCCTGCGTTCTTCCTTCACAGTACCTTGGCACCTGTAGAACTTGCCCTCTGCCGGGCCACACCTGCAGGTCTGCTCCAGTGGAGACTAGGAGGGAGTGTGGCCACAGGGCCCGTCCACAGGGCTGCTGGACGCCTGTTTCTTCCACCTACTGCGGGGTCTGGAAACTCCTAATACCTCTTCTTCAATTGGTCCCCACCAAACGGATGATATCATGGGCCTTTAAAATAAGAGGAAAGCTCCCGCTGGGCTGGAAATTAAGGTGATTTAAAGCCAGATGGCAGAGCTTCTGAGCAGAGAGGGCACAGCAAGTCATCCAAACACCCCACGCTGGAGGTCAACTGGGCCTCTGGCATGAAGGTACTGGCTGCTGTGGAGGCAGGGCCCTGGGGGCTCCACAGCTGGGGCCTCCTTTGAGGGCAGGACTGGGGTTCCCATTTGGGTCTTGCTCCTGTCCTAGCCCAGCCCCACATTAACCACAGGTAGCGTCTTTGTATTTTCCTGAGAGAAGGATTCCAGGTCTGAGCTCTGTCTGAAGGAACCTGTGCTCCTGTGGAAAAGGACTGAGGCTGGACAGTGGAGACCCGCCAACACCTGCGATGAGTCAGGCACTGTGCTGGGGGCAAGGGGTGGTAATGACCTAACCAGTGGCAATGTCTCAAACAGTAGCTCCTGAGGCCAGAGGGACAGGACCAGCCCTGCAACATGGAAGGGGGATGCTCTGCCCTCGAAGGGGATGGGGACTCCCCTATTTGATCATCCTAGAAGGTGTAGGAAATACGGTGAGCATCGGGACTAGAGGAAGGAGACATGCCCTCCTGACTATTATGCCCATATGACCCGCAGTATGGAGAGGCCGTGGGCAGTCCAGGATCGGTGAGCTGTCCTTGATCACTGTTTTTCATGGCGGAAGCAGCAGCAGCTCAGAGAGCAGCAGATTTGGGTGATAATGGGTGTTTAGACAATTCTCCAGGGGTATGTCTGAGTGCCTGCCCTCTTCTGAGAGGTGAGAGCAGCCAGGACTGCCCAAGCCTCTGGGGTCTCAGAGATAGCCACTGGTGGTGACACCTGGGCAAGCCAAGCAGTGACTTCACCTGGGGCATTAAAAACCCTGACTGTGGTGTGGGGACGAGAGGGATCCATGGAACAGAAGCACCCCGCAGCTCTCTCTGCAGCACAGGTGAGCAAAGCCCTGGCAAAAGCTTCAGAAATGATGGGCAGACATGGGGACAAGGCTAACATCCAGTAAGTAGACTAGGCTGTAACAGTCGGCATAAAAAGTATAAATCTATTTTCAACTGAGTTCAGGGAATACAGACTATCTATTATCTTAATTTCCACCATAATTACCCTTCAAGGGAAATAGAACTAATTATGATCCCCACTTTACAGATGAAGAAATGCTATGTCAGTGAATTGCAGTTTTTAAAGTTCACAAATGAGCAGATTTTTAAAAAAGTGGGGGAGTATACATGGGTTGCTAACTTTTATTGAATTTTCCCAAGTAAGGAAGTTAAACAATTTTTTTTTGCTATACCTATATATTTACTATCTCTTCTTGGTAAAAGAAAGAATATGTTAATGTTGAAAATATAGGAAATAAGCTAATCAGCATAAAGGCTGGTCTTTTAAACTCAACAAAATTATATTGTTGAAGGCCTAATTGAGTATCCTTATTTTTCTCACCTCCCTGGGTACCTATGAGATGTGGCGCTGGTTTGTGGAGCTGGGTCCCAGGAGCCGAGGGACTCTCCCAGCCTTAAAAGGGAAGATCCAGCTCACCCCAGACCTGACTCAAAGCCAGGCCTTTCCAGATGCCCCACACAGCTGTGTCTGCTGTGGCCAGGGAAGAGGACACCAGCAGAGCCATCCAGATGCTCTCCAGGGAGCATCGATGCCTGCTCTGACTGCCCTGCCCACAGGCCTCTTGGATGGGTTGAGTCACTTGGCTGAGAAACTGACCAGTGACACCAGCACAGAGGACTTGGCAGGGCACAGCACCGTATGTTTTTCTCTGCACCAAATTATGGCCCATAAAAACTCAGCCCTTGCAGGGATACAAGCAGTTAAACTGAGGGACCACCCCAACTCACCCTTTCTCTTTTAGGAAAACACATCCAGTCCCAAGCTGCTGCCCTGAGGAACCACAAAATGGTTCTCTCTCCCCAGCTGCCCCCATTCATCAGGCTTAGAAGGGTCCCAGAACCAGGCCACTGATGGCTTCCCAAACTCCAGGGCACTCTTGCTTCCTCTGAGAATCACAAATTATTAGAGATACAAGGAACTTAAAGGATCATAGAACCCAACTTCCCGATTTTATATATACCAGTAAGAGGCAAAGCAGCCACCAACACCTAGGTCTTAACAGCTAGCCAGAGCCAGATAAACTCAGAGTGGTCCTCCCTCATCCTAGCCGCCTGACCTTGCCTGACCTTGGCAAACCTTCACTTCTCCAAACCTCAGCGCTTTTCTCTGAAAAATGTGCAAAATAAATACCAGCCTCCCAGGGTTCTCTCAGGGATCAATTAGGCCACGTACACAGAGCACTCCACACTGTGCTAGGCACCTCATCCATAAAGTGCTCAGGACATATTTCCTTCTAGGCAGTTTACTAACTTCTCTTAATGGAAATAGTGGGAATGATAACGGGCTCTCGGAGATAATGCATGGATGTAAAAGGCTTAGCCCGGTGCTTGGTACAGAGCCAGCACACGGAATCCAGTATTATTAACATATGATCATTATCAGCCCTTTTTCTCTGTCTTCCTTTCTTCCCTCTCAAGTCTCCAACTCCTGGATGTAGGTAAGAGAAAAGTGCAAAGCACAGGGTGTACGGGGCGGTGGGGGGGGAGTGTGTTGTAAGCGGGGTTAAGGTTGGTCAAAGCTCTGGTGGTGGTCAGCAGCCCTGGAGCCAGCCCTGCAAGTCAAGTCTACTCCATGGCGTGCCCCTTCTTGAGGTGCTCCATCAGGGTCATGTGGCCAACTCAAGCTTTCTCAACCATCTGGACACCTTTCCAATTCCCTTCTCGGCATATTCCATCAGGCATGGTGTCTTAAATCTTATGTGAAACCACCATGCAGCCCCCTGAGGCTGCCAGCCACCTGACACATGCCATCCCCCAGGAATCCCACTAGGATGTGCCGATCCAAGGTAGCTTCCTGACCATCTGGCTGCAGGAAATGCTCGCGGGGCTTTAGTGAGAAGTTCCAGACACTAGACAGGTGCTGCGCACATGGACTTCCTGGGCCTCACTCCCTCAGTGGCCAGGGGATGGCCAGGTCCTCCCAGAGCCACAGACCACTGGCCTGAAGGACCCAGGGACTCTCCCCAAGGGAGGAAGCTGTTGCTACACCTCATTAAACTGGTCTCCTGTTCAGGAGGATGTAGGCAGACCAGAGGGCCACTACTGACAAATAACCAGGTCAATAAGCTTCAAAAAGACAAAGCTGACCGGCTCTCAGCTCAGCCCGCCATTGCACAGGGAGTGCCAAAACTACACCAGGCTTTGGGAAGGAGGCCCTGGCTTCCAAGGCTGAGTCCAGCTAACTGACTTCGAGCGCTTCTTCATCACTGGAACCCTCAGTTTCTTCATCTGTGAAACAAGACAATCCTTTTTGGGCGGCTGTAAAGCTTGTGAGATCCAGCTGGGCTGAGGACGTGGGATCTCATTGTCCTCCCCGCTTCAACCCTTCCCGGAAGGCCCACAATAAAATAGATTGTTCCTACAAAAGCAAACAGCAACAACAACCAAAAACCAGGGCAATCCACCCTATCTGTTATGAATGCTGGGAAATGAGACTGAACCTTGATGAAGCTTAGTTCAGTGCCTGGCACGTCCTCTTTACTTAATGATGCCCCAGTTAGGGCAAAGCTTAAGAGTAATGACAGCCAGGCCAGGGATGGCTTTGAGATACCCAGTGGGGTGCCTGACATCATCCACTGAAACTAGATCGTTTGTACTCAAACCCTGGCTCTGCCTCTTTCTAGCAAGTTAGTTGACCTTTCAGTGCCTCAGATTCGCTATCTGTCAATGGGGATAATGATAATACCTACCTCAATGGGCTTATGATGATTAAATTAGTTTTAAAAAATGCTTAGAACAGTACATGGCACAGAGTAAGTGCTCAGTAAAGGTTGGCTATTCATAATAGAACTAAACGATTTATCAGAAGCCTGGAATAAACTCAAGTATGAGTTTCAGGAAGCCCGTTATAGTTCAGGTGGGCAGGTGGGCAGAAGGCGTGAGAGCCACACCTTTCTCCCGCACGAGCTCATTCCTAAGCAGAGGAGCCATGCTTGATGATAACAACGATCATTTCTAGGATGCCTGCCATGTGCCAGATGCTTTACAGACTTTACCTTCAATCCTCACAATAACCTTCTAAAAGTGGCATTATTATGCCCTTTTTACAGGTAAGGAAGCTGAGGTTCAGAGAGATGAAGTGACTTGCTCAAGGGAGCACAGCAGGCAGGGATAGAAGCAGGATTCAAACACAAGTCCATCTGGCCCGATAGCCATGCTGCCTTGCTTCCCTAAACAGAAGGGAACCCTATCTCTTTCGTGTGTGTCCACCAGTCCCGTAGCACTCATTCAGCTCCACTGGCCCAGCTGAGGCGGTTGATATTCAAAAACTGAAGGGTGTGTGTGTGTGTGTGTGTGTGTGTGTGTGTGTGTGTGTGTGTTGAGGGGGCGGGGATCTAAAAACAATAAGCAGTGATTCAGGCTGAGTCCTTACTCAGGCAGTTACAGGCAGTTACGGGAAACGGGCGGGAAGCAACAGCCTTAGTCACTGGGGAATGGCCGAGCCCCTGACTCATGGGCAGCAGGTCACGCTGCTCGGGACAGAAGCCAGCACTGCTTTCAGTGCCAAAAAGCAGGAAAATCTCTGGTGAAGGGGAGCAGGAGATGAAAGCAATGATGAACTGAGGCGAGAGCTGCTTCTGTAAGTGGGAGGCCAGGCTTGCCCTGGTCCCAGGAACAGCATCCAAGCTCCAAAGTCTGGCATTCCAGCCTCTATCTGTAGTCACCCCCAGCTTTTTCAATCTGATTTCTCTCTGTTCTCATTGAAACACTCTGCACTCCAGCCAAATGGGATGAGTCACACGCCCTGGTTCTCTTTACTGCCTGGAATGTCCCTGTCCCTGTCCCTAGCTCCAGGTGCCTCAGCCTCCCCCTTCCCCCGGCCCTTGGACCCACATGTGCGCCTCTCCTCTGTGGGACCTGCCCTCTTGCCTTCAGCTCTAAATTCAGTCCTTCATTCCTCAACTATTTATGGAGCACATATGATGTGTTAAGTTCCATGGTAGCTGCTGGAAATTCACAGATGGATCAGACAGGGTCCCCACCCTCAGGAAGCTCCTATCTAGTGTTCGTTCAGTGAGGGAACCAGGTACACAGCTAACTGGACGATAACCTCCACCAAGGAAGCGCTCTCATGTGGGAAGCACAGGGCAGTTCTGGGGGGCCCTATTCCACTCAGGGAACAAGAGGAGGCTTCCTGGAGGAGGTTATCTTTGAGTTGAATCTCTAAGAGTAAAAATTAGTCAGGAGATGGTGGATTGGGGAAGAATATAAAATAATCACTCTTCTAAACGTTTAAAAACAAAAACTTAGGCAAGTATTATAAGTTTATCACACAAAAAAGGGAAAATATGAAGAAAAAAACAGATAAGCAAAATAATAGTCAAATTTTGGAGTAATTCCTTCCAGCTCTTTCTCTGAATATTTCTATATGTGTAGACATACACATTTAAAAAAGAAAAAAACAAACATGTTTATCTGTTTTGTACCTGCTTTAAAAAAATATATGTTTTTATTGATTTTAGAGGGAGAGGGAGAAAGGGAGAAAGTTCAATTGGCTGCTTCCTGCATGCACCACTACTGGGGATTCAGCCCGCAACCTGGGCATGTGCCCTGACCAGGAATCGAACCGGTGACCTTTCAGTACACGGGATGATGCTCAAACAATTGAGCCATACCATCTGTCACCCTGGGCTAGGCCCATGTTCCACTACACACTGTGATGGAGCCAGGCTGCTCTTGCCCAAATGGCTTGACTGGACATCACTCCACAGCCAGACTGCCACAATTCACAATTGATGACACCAGGCACCTTGGGACAACTCTGCAGCAGAGTGCGAGGAGGCAGGGCAGTCTGGGTATGGTGTCAGCGTGGCCTGGATCAGACTGCTGCATGCCAGGGGGGCCAGTAAAGATGTTGAATTCCCCGCTCCACGAAGCTGAACTTAGAGCCTCTTTGTGGCTGGCAGTCTTTATTCTGCCCTTCAGAGGCCCTGCCTTCCCCCCTGGCACATTTAATATGCACTAACACACGCACACATGATCACAGGGTGCTCCTGTGGCCTTTGTGTCCTAGAAATGTCTTAAAGATCTAAGGAGAGTCAGGAAGCTCTCCAGACCCAACCAACTGCTTCTTCTATCCCCATAAAAAAAAGGCGGCCAGCTGCTGTGGCCTGACCCTCAACGAGGCAGGCCTTAGAAGCCGAATCGAGTCCCCATTGAGAAACCACAGCATCCTTGTGGCCTGACCACTGAGGGGCAGGACTGGGACAGCCTTGGTACACTGGGAGCTGAGGTGCCACTGACCATGACACCACCATCATCCTGGGCAGTTCTACCTGGCAGTGCCTCCACCCCACAGACCACGGGACTTCCACATCTTCCCTGGGGCATGGGGATAACAAAGGCTGTCCTAGCACTATTGTACAGCTGCGAAGGCCAGAAACCGAGCTACAGGAAACTGGTTGCTATGGTTTCCTTGAGTGCAATGCCATAGAAATTGCTTTCTAAAAAAAAAAATCTTTTTTTAAAGATTTATGTTGTTTTTTTCAGAGAGTGGTAAGGACGGAAATATTTATTTTAATATTTACTATAAGCCAGGCATTGATCTAGGTTCTAAATTCTCCTAGCAAACCACTATGTTTGGTAATTTATCTCCATTTTGCAAATGAAAATATGGAAGCACAGAGAGGCTAAGCTGGAAGGTGGCAGAGCCAGTTTTGAACTCAAGATTGTCATACTCAGTGTCTGCTTCCTTTAAAATATATACGCTGGGCCCTAACTGGTTTGGCTAAGTGGATGGAGCATTGGCCTGCGGACTGAAGGGTCCCAGGTTCGATTCCAGTCAAGGGCACATGCCTAGGTTGTGGGCTCGATCCCCAGTAGGGGGCATGCAGGAGGCAGCCAATCAGCGATTCTTTCTCATCATTGATGCTTCTATCTCTCTCTCCCCCTCTCCTTTCCTCTCTGAAATCAATATATATATATATATATATATATATATATATATATATATATATATATATTTTAAATATATATATATACGCTGGGATTCAGGAGATTCTGAAACCCAGATTATTCTTAGTATGAGGCCTGGCCCTAGAGCAGTAAGTGGGACAGGGGAGCCAGGGAAGAGGGAAGGAGCTAAATCAGAAATTAGAGAACTATGGAATGAGGATCCTGGTAGCTTCTGATGCACTAGCACCAAGCTCTTAAGGTGGGTGTAAGTATCATGGGATTTGGCATCCAAGGGCCTGAGGATAAGGTCCAATTTCCCCATTCTCAGTCTAAGCCTCAGTTCCCACATCTCTAAAATGGGTGCAGCAATCATACCTGCCTCACAGGGTTGTTCTGAGAATTAAGTGAAATACTGAATGTGAAAAACATGGCACAGTAAGCATTCTGGAAATGTTAGCACTCTGGCTCTTGTTACCATTATTAATTATACTATTTGTGAAAATCAACATGTACATTATGAGTTGCTGTGCAAACATCAATTAACGTAAAGAGGATTTGGGCAACTTTGGGGCTAAATCAGTGGAGGGACCCTGGGAATGGCCATGTAGGTGGTGCATTCCACACCCTGCGGGACTGTACCCAGTGGCCTCGATTTACTGGGGGATGAAAAAAATGTCCTATCACCCAACCCCTAGTGAGAACAGTGTGCAGGCTTTAGTCCCACCAGTACTTATTGAATAACCAGTACGCGCCCTGCCCTGTGCCAAGAGGAATACAGGAATACAGCACGGCCCCTGCGCTCCAGGAGCTCACAGACTGAACAAGACAGGAAAGGCACGCACACTGACCATTCCCTTACAGAGTGGTGCCTGATATGGAGGCACATGCAGTGCGTATCCAGAGAGAGAGAGACGGTCCCTCCAGGGAGGGTAGATGTGTGTGTGTGTCTGTGCATTGTGTGCAATGGTGGCAGGGAAGACTTCTCCAAGCAGGGGACATTTAAATTAAGTCTTAAACGATAAGTAGGAGTTTATCAAGTGAAAAGTGGGAGAGGACAGGCTGGGAGGAAGGAACAACACCGACAAAGATACAGGGGCATTCTGGGAACATGTGGTTAGAGATTCCAGGGTTTCGCATGGTGTGGAGTTGGGGAAGTTGAGAGGAGCAGGCAGGATGGGAAATGAAATAAAAAGAGGGCCAGGGCCAAGCTGTGTAGGGCCTTTCATACTTTGCCATAAGGATCTGGAGGCTTCCCACTGTCCAGGCAAGAGAAGGAAGCTGCTGTATGTGGAGGACGTGACCAGGAGGTGTCCGGAGGCCCTGTGGGGGGTGGGGCAGAGCCATGAGGCTGGAGGAGGAGCTACCCTTGATCTCAGGCTCTTACTGTAAGGCAGACACCCTTGGCATGGATTTTCTCCTTTAATCCTCACCCACATTCCACAATGTGGTCCAACTATTCCCCATTTTGCAGATGAGGAAACTGAGGCCTGGCAAGGTCCTACATCAGGTTGTACCCTGGGCAGGCCTGTTCTTTCCCCTCACAGGGACTGCTCCATCTTCCTGTGGGCAGGAAGAACATTTCGGGGAGGCCAGAAGACAGGTGTGATTCAGAAGTGGGCCTGTGGGTGGCCGGGGTTGGAAAGCCTGATGTGTCAGGCAGAGATGTGAAGAAATACCCAGGAATTCTGAAGCTCCAGAAAACCTGCTCTCTGGGTGACCTCACAGCAACTCCCAGCTGTCACCACGTGTCCACTGAGATTCCTTTCTGGGCTGCCCCCTGCCCCCCGCACCCCGCCCTTTTCCTGGCCCAGGACAACACCCCTGAAAACAAACTCCCTACTCCAAAGCTTGGAGAAAGGAGAGGGGAATTCATTTGTTTTTCCCCCAGGAAATTCAACCTTCAGGGTTGATGATCGCTTGTAACTTTCCATTGAGAAAAATTGCTGGCTGGGAGCTGCAGCCATTCCTGCCTGTCATAGGCACGCTCAGGCCCCAAGGCTGGCACCCAGAGCAGCTATCTTCCAGGAAGGAAGATGAATGTATGTGCTTTGTCTGAGAGCTCAGCCTTATGTCTCTCCTGTGCAAAAATTACCCCAGGGTGCAAATAGAAATAACGTCTGGGCATGGTGATCATCAGGCCAAGGTCAGGAGGTTCCTGGTAGCTCAGGGAAGAGGTGGCTTCAAGGGCTCCTGATCAGAAGGAGCAGGGAAGGTGAGTGAGGATTAGTTGGCTGTTGCTCAGCCAACAGCTTGTTCCACATCCCGGGCTGCAGGCACTTGGCTGTGAGGCCCAGGCCTGACGGGGACCAGAGCTGCTCTCTAAGTGCCCCTGAGTTGCTGCTACTTAATTAGCTCCATGGCCATAAAAGGATGGCTCAGCTGGGGGGAGGCGCCTGGCCGAAGAAGCAGCAAACTGAAGCACAGCCCCTAGAAGGAGAAAGGGAAGGGCAGGGTGGTAAATTCAAATCATCCTGGGTCAGTTGTTTCTAGCAATGCTGGGGTTCTGCCCCTGAGCGCTGGCGTGCCCAGGCTTAGCCCGTCATGGAGGGAGGGAACACCTCTCAGGAGGAGAAAGATGCAAACCAAGGGCTTCGGTGCAGGTGCTGTTTAATCAAAACCCAAAGCAATGCACAAAAACTTTCAACCCCCCAACCTCATTGCTGGCTATTGTGTCACTCTGTGTCCCCATCTCCTCCAGTTAAAACTCTGTGAGAAATTTGTTATAGAATTTAGTGCCAAGGAACCTGTTCTCAAAGAAGTTGGGTTATCAGGGTGGTGAGAAGGGAGGTTTGGATTCAAACTCATCTGGGTTTGAAGGTTGGTTTGGGCACTTACTAGCTGTGCAACCTTGAGGAAGGTCTGATCTTTGTTGTTAAACGAGGAAAATGATGAGACCTTCTGAGAATTGTTAGAAGGATTAAGATTCTGTGTGTAAGGCATCCAGCACAGTGCCTACCTACCACAGACTAAATACTCAATAAACATGGGCATATATGAATATATTTATAGAACGCAGTGTAGCCTCTCTGCCTGGTCCTGTAAGTGGAGATGATATTTATCATCTTGGACTGCTGTGTGGAAATGATAATGGTGTTCACCACCCGCTCAGTGTTAGTCCCTCTCCCTTTCTCTCCCTTGCCTTTGCTTATCCTTATCTAGGCTGCTCAAAGGTTCAGAGCCAGATTCAGTGTTTAACCCAGCTTCTGGGCCGTGGCTGTTACTGACTTTCTCTTTCTATCAGCCCTCTCGTATGCATGTAGTTTGTTGCAACCTGTCTTACATTCCTTTTGGAGAAAGGCCAGGAGCTAATAAACAACCATACAAACATTCACAAATCTATATTCTGTGCCCCAGAAACCCTTTCCTCATCCTCTGTCTTATTCTCTAAGATCTAAACCCTCTTGTTCAGAAAGGCCCCTGGCCCCTGACCCTCACTGACCCTGAGAAGAGGCATGTGGCCTGCCCAGGGCCCATCCCCAGCCTGAGCTGGTCAGTGTGGGACGTGCCAGCTCTCAGCTTCTCTGAGGCTCCTTCCCTACGCTCTCCCTCTGCCACTAGATATGTGCCAATTACCCTCAGTGCATCCCTCCTGTCCTCTGTCCCCTGGGTCCAGCAGGTGGGAACAAATTCTTATTGGCCACCATTTGTCAGGGACATTTTCCAGGGACACCTTGACTCCTGAAGACACCTCCAAGAGGCAGGTCCCATCAGTATGCCCACCAATGGTGAAATAGTGTGCTCCATTGAGGTCAGTTAGTGACAGAGCCAGGAAGAGAACCCAGGTCAAGGAAAAACATGCCAAGGGTGCCACTTTGGCTAGTCCTGGTATCCAAGAGGACCTGCCTCACTGCTGGGCATCAGATGTAGATTCAGGCTCTGGGCCTTTTTGAGAATAAAAAATACTGAGAAGAAGTTAAACAATCACACAAATCCCGAATGCTTCTTGAGAGCTCAGGACCTGGCATTGGGCTGGGGCCTGTGGTGGAGGCCGCTCAATGCTCTGTACTTTTATTGAACACTTATGTGCCAGTTATGAGCTAAGTGCCCTCCACTTGGAGTTCCCAGACTTGCAACACTGGTCCACCCCTCCATGCTCTTGCGCTGCTGTTCCCTCTGACTTGATCTCATTTCTCCCCTTTCCTCCCTCATTCCTAGATGCTCAGGCTCAGCTCAAAAATTATCCCCAGGAAGTCTGCATTCCCACTGTGCTCTTGAGGCAGTCATCACTCTATTGTAATGGCCCCTTTGTAAATGTCTCTCCCTCGAGACAGGGCATTCTGTGGACAAGGATTGTGCTTTGCACATCGCTCATTTCCCACATAGAGAAGCATGCTAAGTGCACAGCAGGAGCACCCAGAGGGTTGTTTATCTAAATCAGGAGTTGGCAAACCCCATGGGCCAAATTCAGCCTCTGGCCTATTTTTCTACGGCCCCTGGGCTAAGAATGATTTTTGCATTTTTAAAGGGTTGTAAAGAGACAAAATGAAAATGAAAATATGAGACAGAGACCATATGTGTCCCTGCAAAGCCTGAAATATTTACTATCTGGCCCTTTACAGAAAAAAGTCTGCCAACCCCGGTCTAAGCTGTCGAAATGAAGCCCTGAGGGGCAGGTGGGGCCATGGAACTACTGGGGTGAGTGGGGTTCAGTCTGAGCCCAAGGAACTCATTTGGCTGCAGAAGACGAGGCCATCATGAGCAGAGGAGAGGGTGAATGATGCCCGTGTGCACTTGGCCCAGGGGATACTAGAGAGAGGAGGGTTCATGGACGGAGCTGAGTTCACGGGTGAGTAGGATTTCCAAAGTCTCCATAAATAAATAAGAGATAGTCCCAGATGATGGACAGGACACAAAAGCTAAATGAAAGAAGAGGCCCTGTATAAAGAAGACAGGGCCTGAGAAATCACACCATCAATTATGCAGAGTATGTGCACAAATGCCTGTATGTGCGCTAGAGATGGTCCATTATTTGTAATTTTTTAAAGCACGTACATGTTGTTGGTGCAAGTAGTAAAAAAAAAAAAAAGGCAAATGGCAAGAATAAAATCAGAGATACATAGCAAACAGCACTAATTGACCTCCACCCTCTTTTATGGTAGACTTAGGTATAGCTTCAAAACTCCTCTCAATCAACCTCCATCCCCCTTTGCCATTGGGAGCTGAAGCAGATGTAACCTACGTGCCACCTTTAGACTAGATGGAGTCCCAGACTCTTGGGCTTGGAAAACAGGGGCCAAGAGGCCTGGCCTAGCCAGGTGGGCTGCCCTGGAGTGTGGGTAGGGGCTGGAAGGACACACAGGGTCCTCCACTAGCTGCCCTGGCAGTCCAAGGGGGCTAGATGAACCAGATTGTGGCTGGAAAGTCCTTAGACCAGACTGTCAGGGAAGACAGGGTGTCATTATTTATCCACACAAAGTGCTTGGCGGTTGTTATTTTATTAATAATTTCCTGTGGGCTCAGAGGTGCCCACAGCCACGGCATCACTTCACTGGCCCCTCCCACCGCTCTATAGCCCAGCTGCAGCTTCAAAGGCCGGGCATTCCTTTAGGTGCAGAGGGACCAGGAAATTAGCAACCGCCTCCTCCCTCCTCTGCCCAGTGAGTCAGAGAGATGCTTGGTCAGCAGCCCCTTTCTGCTGGCCTGGCCCCTGAGGACTCCAGACACCCTCAGTGCGAGGCGGCAGGCGGATGGAATGCAACAGAAGAGACTGTCCCCTTTCTGCAGTGCTCCCTAAGAAAGGTGCCTCATTCCACGGGCACTTAATGAGCTCCTGTTGTATGGAGACCCAGTGGAGACTCTGGGGACACAGCATTGGAGGGGAGAGGTCTGTGTCTTCCTCCTGGAGCCTTCATGGAGTCCAGCAAGTCCAAGACTGCCCAGCAAGCTCAGGGTTAGGTGAGGAGGTGAAGAATTGGGACTTGCTGGGGAGCTGAGGCCTAAGCAGAGACACAATGGGTCAAGGGGTGTTACTGGAGGTGAGAATGGAGGCGAGGGGGCAGAGAACATTCCAGGCAGAGGCCAGACAGAGTGTGTGTGTATATTCGAGAAACAGAGGCTCAGAAAGTGCAAGGTGGGCTTGGTGAGGAGGGGCTGGAGTCCCTGGTCTAGGTGGGCAGAAGCCAGATCACAGGGGACTTTGTGGCCAGATGAACATTTAGACCTTCTACTGAATGCATCGGTGGTCACATGCAACAAGTGGTGTGATTAAGTTAGGATTTTAAAGAAACTTGAAATCTGGAGGCCAAGTAGGATACCAGGTCTGACCCATTGGGCATCACCCAAGAAAAGGAGGAAGGAGTGCCATCCACTGTGGATCATCATGGGCAAGCTGGGTCCACAGTGGACACCAGCATAAAAAGGGTGTTAAAAGACCTGGAATTTTCTAAGAGAAAAAGAAACAGGATAAGGTAGGGCCCATCTATCAAGCTCAAACCACTCAGCCAGGTGCTTCTGACTCAAAGCCCCTGCTCATAAGAACTGAGCTCCATCAGAGCCAGGATATCACCAGTAGAGGAAGAAGAGGAAGGATGTGAGCTGCATGGCACCAATGCCTGGCACTTAGTAGGTGGCCTATATAGTTAGCACTTATACAGAGCATACTGTACACCAGGCATTTCACCTTACATACATGTACTCCATTCTGGTATCCCAAGACTCCATGAGACAGGTGCCACTGTTATCCACAGTTCATAGATACTAACTTTGAGGCCCAGAGAGGGAAAGTAACTTGCCCAAGGCTGTACAGCAAGTAAGTGGTGGAGCCATTTTAAGTGAATGAGCGAAGGAAGGAAGAAAGGAATGAGGAAGGTCACCTGAGGCTTAGGAATAGGAAAGAGAGATGAAATGGAGCTGATGAGACTGAGGGGATGGCAGTAATGCAGGGCTCTGACACACCTGGAGCCCGTGGGAGATGGGCAGTGGCGCTCACTTTGCACATGTCTAGTGCAATTAAATGACTTTCTACACAGAAAAGCCCAGTTCAGCTTTTGACACCAATAAATAGCTCAATAAATCTCAGTTGTGGTTGATGCAGCTTCTGGAGCTCTCCAACTCTCTAATTGCTGACTGAGTGTGGTGGTCAATTGTCCACCCCTCGGTTTGTCCATCTATCCATCTGCTCATTCTCCAGTTTACTGGTACCCCAAGAGAATAGACAATAGATAAATTCCCCAGGGTTCCTAATTGTGTCCCATAGGCCTGCAGTGTGGAGGGAAATTGCTTGATTAGAATGAAGCGAGACATTCTTCTCAGTTACATGGGTTCTTCCTCCACAGAAACTTATTTAATGCCCCAGGGGGGAGAGAGCCAGAGAGCCGACAGTCTCACCTCTCATTCTCCAAGCAGATGATGAGTCAATGGGAAAGAACCTGAATTCTGGGCGGCTACTGATTGGACACCAGGGCAAGGTGGCTCTAGTCCCCTCCTCAAGCCAGCTTAGAAATAGGATGAGTCAGGGGCCTGAATGAGGAGGGACAGAGAGAGAGCCATTCCACCCTGGACTGTGATGGTTCAAGGTCATCACTGAGCTGTAAACACACTTCACGTCACTGGGCTGTAGAACACAAGACTACTTCTTAAGGCAATTGATTGATGTAGCATTTCATAGGGAAATTGCAGATCTTATTTATATGTGGTAAAGGTGTTCTCTTTTATGCATTCCAGAACATTTCCCTTCCTGCTCTGTCTGCTCAGATTCCCTCCTTCCTCTGTCCTCCCTCCTCCCCAGAGGTGTCCTCCTGGACCTTGGAGGGCAGGGAGAGGAGATGTTCAGTGGGTCTGGGGGCCCAGGCTGGGGGGATTTAGGACACTTTGGCTAAACCAGGCTCCAAAGAAACGGAGAGGTATAAGGGCAGTGGATGAGAGTGTGGAGAAAACAAACAAACACCTAGAGATGCTGGACTGGATCTGAATCCCTTTCCCAGGGTTTGAGAAATACAAATAAAGGACTTCCTTTTGTTGAACTTCCTTTTGGCTTCGGATCTATGTTCTTTTAACCATGACACTGCTCTACGCCTGAAGTCGTGGGTCACTGCTTTCCAGACTGTGTGCTTTCAGCCAATTTCATGACAAAAAATATATTCTATAGAACACACACATTGATACTTGTCTGGTGAGTTCTCCAGTGCCTCAGAGATTAGACATTGACTTGCCTCATTCAATCATTTATTCATCAATTCATTCAACAAGCTCATAAGCACCAAGCATGTTCTAGGACCTGTGCTGGGCACAGGGGGTCCAGCATGGTTCTGCCCCTAACCCCCCCAAGTCCTACAACCTGCCAATTGAACTGCCTCCTTATTTTTCCTCTCTTTCCTTGCCTCCTGGTGTCCCCAAAGCACACCCACTGGTGTCCTCCAGCCTGAAGAAGTTGCCAAACTTCCACCCATGCCCCTAGTCAGACACCACATTGTAATTTCTTTTTCACACATTTGACTTCCCAGCCTGACAATGACTATCTCAAGGTCAAGGGCCATGTCTTACTGTATAAGCCCCAGAACCCAGCACTTTCCCAGATACTAATGGAAGGGAATCTGGCTTCCCTCATATGTGCTACCCCCCCCCCCCCGCCCTGCCCCGCCCCACCAGGCCAACAGAATCAGAATTCTGACAGGTGGAGCCAGTGACAACACCATGTGACATAATGGAATTTGGCAGATACAGTGGGAAGAGCATGTGAGTTTAATACCAGAGAAAACCCCGTTCAATTCTGACCCTGAAATGTTGCCAATTGAACTCGTAATTATTTAACCTCCTACAAGCTCAGTTTAATTTTGTTTGCAGAAGGGGATTTATAATACCTCCTTGTAAGCCTGTGAAGGAGTTGACAAGAGCAACGGGGAAGTCCAATTGCCCGAGATGGAAGGTCATTGTGATGACAATGGGGTAATAATGGTGACAGCGATGATATTTCTTTCTTTGAAAATATGTTGATTCATAATCTTAGAATGTGATAACCTTCAATTATGGTTGTAATTGACTGTAAATATCATATTCACATTTTAAACTTTGGTTGATTAAAAAAATTCTTTATAAGAGAGTGATAAGAACACGCTGCCAGTGTTTCCTTATTAAATTGATTGTGTCATGCTTTTCCGTTCTTCCAGAAGAGGATAACTACTTCTTATGGTGAGACATTTGAGATGTCAACACTGTATCTTATGAATCAGAAATCAAGGGGTCATAATAGTAATGGTGACTATCTATACGCTTTTACAGCTGTTACCTAAATTGATTTTAATATGAGCAACAGCCGAGAAAATATGAATATCTCATTTTCAGAAGAGCCAGTTCCTTAGAAGGAACAAGCCACAAGCTCTTCTTGGGTTGGGCTTCCCAGGCAGCTAACACTCAACCAATGGCCCATCTGCTTCTCAGCCTCAGAAACAGCCTCCTCTCCAGAGACCTGAAGGGAGTACTGGGGACCGGTGAGCTGGGGAGGAATAGAGGACCTGGCTGGTTGTCTGCAGCCCAGATGGGAGGGTTCCAGGAGCCACAGGGTAGGAGTTGCTGTCCCTGGAGTGGGCATAAGCACGTCTTTTGCCTTCCCGGGTTATTAAAAGGTCATTTTTGTTCTATTAACTTGGTGTGGGTCTCTGCAATGGCTTTCTTCCTGCTCAGCCCTTTAGTTCCGCCTCTCAGGCCTGGGGTTAGCTCTCCCCCGCTAGCCGCCCCTCCCCTCTCCCACCTTGGGAAACAGCACAGGTGACATGCTCCTTGGCTTTCAAGTTTCACAACACCTAGGTCTAAATTCCAGTTCTGTTACTCACTAGCTATGTGACTTTAGCAAGTTACTTAATTTCTCTTGAGTTCTGGGTTTTTCTTCTGTGAGGTGGAGATCATCTATCAACTAACTGCTCTGAGGCTAAACATGAGAATGGATATAGATATGTCTCACGCATTGCAAGCACATAGTAGTGCTCAATGAATGCTTACCCATTCCCTCTCTTTCCTTGAGCAAGAGAGGCTCAACACTCTCCTCATGGCAAGCACTGCCTGGCCTCTTGAAACCCTTGGAATGTAGCTACTGTTTCAACTGAAGCAGGCTGAGGCTCAAGATTTGGGTGACGTCAGCTCTCAGTGTCTACAGAGATTCCGAGTTCAGTAATGCACCCCTTTGCAAAGCTTGCCAGAAGCTCCATGGATGGCAGCCTCATTTCTCCTGCTCTGGGAGGAAGACTCATTTCTCTGGTCAACCTTGTAACCGTCACATTGGCTTCAGGGAGGAAGTGCTTCACTAAATGGCTCTCAGTGAAGCTTGGACTCATGACCTCTCCATTAATATCCTGCAGATCAGTCATGACTGGGCCGAGACATGCAACGTGACTACTGAAGGCTGGGGACAGTAACAGGGAAACACAGGCAGTGCCAAGAGACTGGCAAATCTGATTTGTTTTTAGTTTGGAGTCCCCAATGGCTGTCTCCATACCCAGCTGTGGGACCCATATCCATGTGACAAAGAATCAACTTTCTCCTCTCACTCAAAAGAGCTTTCTTTCTTCTTCTTCTTCTTTTTTTTTTTTTTTTAATCCTCACCCAAGGATATTTTTCCATTGATTTTCCAAAAAAGTGGAAGAGAGAGGGAAGGACAGAGAGAAATATTGATGTGAGAGAAATACATCGATTGGTTGCCTCCTGCATGCACCCCAACCAGGGCCCCGGGCTGGGGAGGAGCCTGCAACCTTGGGACGTGTTCTTGATTGGAATCAAACGTGGGACCCTTCAGTCTGCGGGCTGATGTTCTATCCACTGGGCTAAGCCAGCCAGGACTCAAAAGAACCTTCAACCAAGAGTTCAGGCTGAAAGAATGAGGCCTATAAAAGGAGCCAAGGGCCAGGCCCTCCCCCCCCCCCCCCCCGCCCTTTCAAGTCTCGTCTCCTTCAGTGACCGAGGTTGGGATTCACCTTCCTTCTTGAAGGGTGGTCTGGTCCTGTTCCTGCACAGTCATAGCCTTACCCTGTGGGAGGGAAGGAAGGTTTCATTTCATGCAACAGACCAGATCAGTTGGCACCAGATCTGGAGCTCTGTGCTGTGGAAACTGAAGCTGCATCTGGGCTCTGTCATTAATACCATGGGCATGGTTGTGGGGGTGGCAGCCACATGCCACACACCTGTCATCTCTGCCCTCTAGTAGAAAACACGATATTATAAGTTGAGTCCAAACGCCTCACATCAAAGGTGCATGGATGTTATTATATCCCGAGGCCTTTTGTTCTGCTGAGACCTTTGATGGAATCTGAGATACAAGAGGAGTTGGGAGCAAAAGGTTGAGGACACTTGAGTTGTTCTGAATAACAGAGGGAGAAAATGCTGGATTTTCCACGCACTCATCTGGAAGGAGAGAGATAAGAATAAGAAACGACAGTGGGAAGAAAGAGAACATGTTACTAGGATGGTGTGGGGCTGGGGCACGATTTGGTGAATTCAATCAAACATGGAAACCAATTGGGAGTAGGAGGGGGGGACACTGGTGCAGTTTGGGTGACAGGCTCTGCAGTCACGTGCCTGAGTGCAGTTCCTTAGCTCTGACACTTCCCAGCTGTGTAACCCTGACATGTTTCTTACCCTCTCAAAGCCTCACTCTTATTTATAAATTGGACTTATCAACAGTGTCTAATTCATAGGATTGTGAGGAAAATCAAATAAAATAATATATATAAAATGCTTAGCACAATGCCTCCCATATAATAGTACCCCATAAACATCAGCTTTTGTTATTTTTATCACACAGAATCTAATATTCAATATGAAAATACATGTATTTCTGAAATACATATCCCCTCTTTGTCTTGCCAGCAAGCTTTATTATACTCCACACACATACGCATTGTCTTGTGTGAAAGAGATTGCGTTTCCAACGCAGAGAATGTGACACAGAGTCAACATAAGCAGAGTGGAAAGTAGAATAATATGTGATTTGCTCCTTGGTCCCCCCTCACCTGATAGTCAGGAGACCTGGGTTCCGATCTGACTATTGCCATTAATTCATTGAGTGCCTTAGTCTTCTTATCCATTTATATGAAACAAATGTCATGAGTCCTACCTCACCATAGATTCTCATTTGAATCAGATGGATATAATAAAGTAACACAAAATTAACAATGAATCCATTGAGTACTAAGTGTCAGATACTGCTCAGCATTTTCACACTTGTTCTCTTTTTTAGTATCAGAATAACTGTCCATACTGGGCATCATGTCCTCACTTCTCACCTATGGACAATGAGACACAGTACATTTAATCATATCATACAACCAGTGAGGGAACAAAGCCAAGATTACAATCCAGGCCTATCTGGCCTTCCAACTCCTATCCTTACCTTCACACCTTAGTTTCAAAAGTCCTCTGACAAGTTAAATACATCTTACAAACAGAAGGTACCCATGCCTCTTATTATTATGCTGATTTTGACTTTGAATCATTTCATCAAACCTAGTACCAATAGCAACACTGCAGCCAAAAAAAAAGTGGAAGCAACCCACGTGATCATAAATGGATGGATCAACAAAATCTGCTATAGCCATATATTGGGACATTATTCAGCCTTAAAAAGAAATGCAATTCTGACACATGCTACAACATGAATAAACCTTAAATACATTGTGCTAAGTGAAATAAGCCAGACACAAAAGGACGAATACTGCCTGATTGCACTTATATGAGGTGTCTAGTATAGTTGGATCAATAGAGACAGAAAATAGAATGGTGGTTGCCAAGGGCTGGAGTGGGGTGGGGTGGGGGAAAAAGTTTATTGTTTAATGGACACAGAGTGTCAGTTTGGGAAGATAAAAAAATTCTGAAGATGGATGGTGCTGATGGTTGCATAAAAAAGTAAAGACGCTTAATGCCACGGAAGTGTACACTTAAAAATGATTAGAATGGTAAATTTCATGTTATGCATATTTTACCACAATTTAAAAAAGAGAATGACAAAGCACAAAAGTTCCATTTCCCCTCAATTGTTAGCATGTTTATACAGAAAAAGGCTATTATTATTATTACTACTCCTATAATTAGAAAGGTATTTCTCCATCCTGTACTAGGGCCACACCGCCCTCATGCTCATGTCAGAATCTTAGAGTGGCAGACGTATGTGGTTTAGAAATTAGATTCAGCATTGTAGTTTTAGATTTAGAAATAAAACAGTTATCTATTACTTTTATAATATACCTCGTCCAAATCCTCCAGGCTGGTGGGACATGGGGTCAGAAGGGTTGAGACACCCTGAGTCCAGCAGTCTAAACTCGGTGGTGGTTGGGCATCTCTGGCTTCAGTTATGATCTGCTTGCCTTCCCCGCGCCACCCCCCCCCCCCCACCCCTGCCTGCCACTCCACCCAGTGCCCTGCAGACCTCCAATTAGTCTGGACATAGCTAGGATTAGTCTCCTACTGCCCACCTGCCTTCTTCCGGACCCCACCTCTTGTTGCCACCTGGATGTCAAGTTCACAAGCCTGTGAATCATAACATCCAGACCAGGAAGTGATGAGTGATAGTGGTGACTCATCCCAAGCCACACCAGAAAAGGGACCAGACAGCACAGGTGATGGGCTCCCAGATGGAGGCCCCACCCGCGGGGAGGTCCAGCCCTGCCCAGGCAGCCCATGCGACGCAGTGGCCTGGTGAGGTCAGCAGAAAGCAAGCCTGCTTCCTTCTGTCCAGCAGTGGTGTTTGTCTAGCCTGTGCTGTGCTGCCTAACCTCACATTTTCTGGGGCCGTGAACCTGTGTTTACTCTGAACAGCTCCGCTTGCCAAGCTCCTGCTGGGGAAGGGAACACAAACAGAGAAAATGGGACGCCTGCGGTACTTCTCTCCGGAACATTTTCTTTCCAAACAAAGGTTGTTTGCCTTGAAAGGCTCAATTTCTCGATGGCAGGCAGAGAAATAATCAACACACTAACAATAATTATAATAATAATAATTCTTTCTTGTGTAGGGCTCACAATACTCAGGTATTACACTAAGCACTTTATGCAGAACAACTAACTAAAGCCTCACAAGAACCCTGTGGAGTAAGAACTCCATTTACTGATGGGGAAACTGAGGCCCTCGGGGACTGAGTCTGGCTCAGAGCTCCCACTGCTAGGAAGTGGTAGGATCACGATTTGAACTCGGGAAGTATGGCTTGAGCATCTTGTCTTCAATGTCTCAAAAACACTGAGCTCTACTCTAGGGAGCCATCCTTGATTCCACCCTCTCTCTTGCCTTGTAGCTCAGATCAACCCACCAGCCTTGTCTTGAGGATTCTACTTCCTAAATACAACTCAAATGTGTCTCTGTAGAATCCAGGCCACCATCATCTCTTGCTTGAATTCCTGCAATTTCTTCTTCAGAGATCTCCCTGTTTCTGTTCTGACCTCTCTCCTCCCAGTGCACTTTCCACACAAGCTGAAGGCATCTTTCATTATCAGAAATTGGAGCATGTCACCTCCCCTCTGCCAAGTCCCACTTACAACCCTTCCCCAGTAGCTTCCCATTGCACCAACCCCCTTCCCAGAGCCCACAAGGCCTGACACTGTCTGGCCATATCTTATACTTCCTTGCTCACCATTCAGTCCGCCTGAACTGGCCTCCAACATTTGCCAAGCTCCCCCAGCACTTGGCCTTCACACACATTGTTCATCCACCTGGGTCTTGCAGGCTCCTTTTCACCCCAGAGGTCTCTGGTTTGAATGCCAACTCTTTCCAGTCACCGTCCTTGACTCTTTATATGTACAGGATCTCCTGTTACCTTCACAACATCACCACTTGAAAGTGTACCCTTACATTTCTTTATTTTTCTTTTTGCTGGCCATCTTCCCCACTGGACTATAAGTGTCACAAGATCAGGGACATGTCTACTGAAGTCACTGATGTGGCCTAATGTTAGGACAACTAAGCACACTTGAGCAGCTAAATATGCATTTGTAGGATTTTTTTTGCTGATTTCCATCTCCCCCAGGACTAGGGGAGAAATAAATGTGCCAGGTTTCCTGAATCCACAACCTTCCTCTGGCCCCAACGAAGCACACTTGGTTCTGAACATCAACTCAAGTCTAACCAGTGGAGTACTTGCACAGCATCTCTCTGGCCAAAAAAAAAAAAAAAAAAAAAAAAAAAAATCCCTGATGTGCAGCACTTGCTGATTTCCATGGTGTGAACACTCTCACTGTAGCTGATTTCAGGCAAACAGTGTGGTGTCGGTGAACACAGAGTTGGGAAGAAATGCATGTAGTTAGCTCTTGTCAGTCAGCAAGAGCCTGCTCCAGCGCACTGCTGGGCTTATCCAGGTCTAGAGCCCATATGACCCTCAGTAAGGGGATCTAAGGAAAGTCACACTCAAAGGGCTCGGTACTCAGTACCCTTTTTGCCAGCTCCACCTTTGACCAGGTGGTATGGATCTGGTGCTATGGCTGGTGGTTCCAAGTTTGGACTTTGGTGTCTGTAATGTAGCTGTCCCTGCCTTCCAACTATGTGATCTTGACTAAATCATATAGCTTTCTAAGACTCACCCTCCTCATCTGCAAAATAGAGATAATAATGGAGATAATATGGTTGTTAAGATGATTAAATGAGTTTCTATGTGTAAAGTACTCACTATAGAATAATAGCCTAAACTCGGGAGTAAGATAGCCTGGGTTCAAATACTGGTTCTGCCACTTATTAGCTGTGTGACCTCAGGCAAGTTACTTAACCTCTCTGTGCTTCAGTTGCTTAAGTTGTACAATTGAATAATAATAGCACCTGTCACATAGAGTTGTTGTGAAAATTAAGTGACTTCATAAATGTAGAAAGCCTAGCACAGAGGAAAAGCTATTATTTGGGGGGGATTAAATGTCAGTAGTACATATAAAAGCCCTTAGTGCAGTGTCTTCTACACAGAGAGGGATGGATAAATAGTAGCTTTCATTATTAATAATACCTGACCTTGCACTGTGGTCCCCAGCCAGGTTCCCACCTGTGCCCCAATTCTAACACTGCATCTCTATCACCCGGCCTCTGTCCCTGGTCTGATGATATGTCTAGAAACTGGCTTCCCTCCGTCTCACCAGGCTCCTCTTCCTGATGAGGTCTTACTGCTTGGACCTATTGCTGGTCTCATTCTCTCAGGACACCCATATCTTCTTCTAGCTGCCCCCCGCCCCCGACCTGCTTACTGCCTGCACAGAGCTCTGGAGCCCCAGGACATCAGACGAGCTTTGCTTGGTGGGTGAGGGGCATTGACACAGTCTTTCACTCAAGGCCCTTCCCATCTGACCCTCCCTGCTTTCACTAGCCCATGAGTTCCTGGCCTTCTTAGGATACAGGGCTGGAGTGTTTTCAGAGAATCTAGGAAGTGGTCAGCACAAGGATGGTGAGAAATGGATAATAACTCAGATATACGCACATTTCCCTTATATACAGAACCCACCTGACGATGAGCCCCAGGATGTGGCATAAGCAAAAGCACATAGACATTGAAAGTTGTCTTGATTCAAACCATCAGCTGTATACACCTACCCTTTCTGAACCACAGATTTTTAAAAAATGTATTAAATGTGCAAAATAAATCCTACCTCCTCAGTGGTGCTGAGAAGTACAAACAAAACAACTTACGTGTGTACTTGCCATAAATTAGATGCTCAAAAAAGAGTGGCCAGAGAAACCAAGATGGCAGCATAGGTAAGCACCTAAACTGCTGCCTCGCACAACAATTTCAAAACTACAACTAAAAGACAGAACGGACACCATCCAGAACCACAGGAAAGCTGGCTGAGTGAAAATTCTACAACTAGAAGGAAAGAGAAAAGCTCACAGAGAATTGGAGGTACAGCAAAGGGTCTTTGTGCGCACAGAGAGGAAGGGCGGCTGAGAGCCTGGCTGACTTTCTCTGGCAGAAGGGGGAAGGAAGCCCCTGACCACACTGAACCCCAATTCTGACTGCACTGAACCCCAGTTCCAGGCGAGCCCCTGGGGACCCATGCTCTTGTGGGGGGAATCTGGACTCTCGGGCAGAGACTCGGGAGCCGGGGAAGGCAGAGGTCTGAAGGCGCGCACGTGCGCGCAAGGGCAAGGCTGATGGGAAGCCAAGACTGTCTGCTCCGCCCTGAGACTCCACCCCATCCAAGCTGAGCACAGAGGCTATTGCAATTTGGCAAGTCTAATCCTATAAGGCTGTCTCCAGCACCGAACTTCTCCCAGCATAGACACAGCTGATCCTTACAGCCAACTGGCCTGGAGGTCAATTCCTCCCAGTGATACCAACAACAATCAAGACTTAATTACAACAAGGCTGTACACACAGTCCACAAAGGGGTGCACCAAGAGTGTCCACCTCAGGTTAACTGGGGAGGCCGACCCACTGGGTCATATAGGAAACCTAGCACACAAATCTACCCTACCAACTCAGGGAATCAGTGAAAATGCGGCGTCAAAGAAACAGATCACAAACGAAAGAAATGGAGGAAAACAAACGACTGGATATAGAATTCAAAACCACGGTTATAAGGCTTTTCAAGAATATCCTAGAAAAGGCCGATAAATATAACGAGACCCTCGAAGATATAAAAAAGGACCAACTAGAAATTAAACATACACTGACTGAAATAAAAAATATTATACAGAGACCCAAAAACAGACTAGAGGAACACAAGAATCAAGTCAAAGAATTGAAATACAAAGAAGCAAAAAACACTCAACCGAAAAAGCAAAAAGAAAAAAAAAATCCCAAAAGTCGAAGATAGTGTAAGAAGCTTCTGGGACAACTTCAAGCGTACCAACATCAGAATTATGGGGGTGCCAGAAGAAGAGAGAGAGCAAGATACTGAAAACCTATTGGAAGAAATAATGACAGAAAACTTCCCCCACCTGGTGAAAGAAATAGACTTACAAGTCCAAGAAGCGCACAGAACCCCAAACAAAAGGAACCCAAAGAGGACCACACCAAGACACATCATAATTAAAATGCCAAGAGCAAAAGACAAAGAGAGAATATTAAAAGCAGCAAGAGAAAAACAGTTAATTACTTACAAGGGAGCACCCATACGACTGTCAGCTGATTTCTCAACAGAAACTATGCAGGCCAGACGGGAGTGGCAAGAAATTTTCAATGTGATGAATAGCAAGAACCTACAACCAAGATTACTCTACCCAGCAAAGCTATCATTCAGAATTGAAGGGCAGATAAAGAGCTTCACAGATAAGAAAAAGCTAAAGGAGTTCATCACCACCAAACCAGTATTATATGAAATGCTGAAAGGTATTCTTAAAGAAGAGGAAGAAGAAAAAAGTAAAGAGAAAAATTATGAACAACAAATACATATCTATCAACAAGTGAACCTAAAAATCAAGTGAATTAAAAACCTGAGGAACAGAATAATCTGGTGAATATAATAGAATCAGGGGCATAGAAAGGGAGTTAACTGATAATTCTCAGGGGGAAAGGGGTATGGGGGGTTCAGGAAGAGACTGGACAAAAATCATACACCTATGGATGAGGACAGTGTGGGGGAGGTAAGGGCAGAAGGTGGGGTGGGAACCCGGTGGAGGGGAGCTATGGGGGGGAAAGGAGAAACAATTGTAATAATCTGCATAAAGATTTATTAAAAAAATAACAGCTAATAAATAATAATACAAGAATAATAATAAAAAAGAGTGGCCATCATGGTGGCCTTCCTAATCTACCCTAGACTCTCCTGCTTTCTCCAACTCTACACATTGGAGAAACTTTGGCCTTATTTTCTCTATTCATACTTGCTAGAAGTTCCCATGGATTTTTATACTCAGATTCATATCCTCAGCCCAGTCCTCTCCCTTCAAGTCTGATCTGTAGAGCTAACGACCCCTCAATAGCACCACTTCGATGTCTAGAAGGCGTCTCCCCTTCCTCCAACAGGCTTTCCCTCCCTGCTGTTCTCTATCTGAGCAAATGTCATCTTCATCCACCTAGCTGCTCAGGTGAGAGCCCACGAGAGACCCCCGATTCTTCTGTCTCTCACACCCCACATCCAAACCCAGTCAGCCCTACCCTTACAATATGTTCTGGACCTGATCAACTCCTCAGCTCCTCCACCACCACCACCTCAGCCAAGCGACCGTCACTGCTCTCGGTGCTGGCTGCAGATTCTGAGTCCGTGGTGTGGGATGAAGCTGGAGGGTCTGCATCTCTAGCATGTCCCAGGTGACGTGGGTGTTGTTGGGTCCCCGGGCCACATTGAGGAGCCTCTAACAAGTGTCCACACTTGCCCACTCTTCAGTGGCAGGAGGGATGTAAACTATAAATCAGATCAAATCACTCCCCTACTCAAAACCCTGCCAACGTCTTCCCTTCAAACATGGACTGAAGCCAGAGTTTTAGCCTGGCCTGCACCTCTTCGTGTGATTTGGCTCTGGGGTCCCTCCTCAGCCTCACGCCTGTGTGCCTCCCTCACATAGCTCCCCTCCACCCGGTTCCCACCCCACCTTCTGCCCTTACCTCCCCTCCTCCCCCACTGTCCTCATCCATAGGTGTATGATTTTTGTCTAGTCTCTTCCTGAACCCCCCATACCCCTTTCCCCCTGAGAATTATCAGTCCACTCCCTTTCTATGGTACTTTACCACAGTGGCCTTTCTGTTCCTCAGACGCACCCAGCTGCCTCCAGTCTCAGGGGTTTTGCATATGCTGGTCCCGCTGCCAGATGAACGCTGAGCTGCAGAGTCCAGTACAGCCTGAAGCCCCATGAAGACAAGTGGGATAGATTCCCTCTGACACGGGGATGGACCTGCACCTCTGAGAAGTGACCCTGGAGCCCCTCCTACAGCTGTTCTCCCTGGAAATGGAGATCGCCATGCACTGTCAGCACTCTGTGTTTTGTCATTTCTGTTTGCTATTTAGAGAGAAACTTTGCTGGAAGCTGTGATGTGAGATAATCTTAGTGCAGCAAAGCCAAGTGAGGCTGCCGTGCCCCTGCATGTAAAGGTCCCAAGACGAATGCCCTGCATATGGCGCCCCTGCCCCCATCAGGATCCCGACTCCTTGGCAAACAAGGAAGCAGCTGGCAATCTTCCTTCTCCAACCAGGGCCCAGAGGCGTGCCAGGCTGCTGTTTCGTCTTTGCAGTCAACCCTAACGGTCCATCCTGTCAGGTCATCCAGGCGAGAGGTGGAAAACAGAGTGACTGCCAAGCGAGAGGCTCTGAAGTCTGTGCTCGGGTTCACGCCCCAGCTCCTCCAGCTAGGACTGCTACCACGGGCAAATTGCTTATGCTCTCTGAGCCGTGTGCTCCTCGTCTGTGAATTGGGCATAACAGTGGTTTGCTACCTCACAGGATTATAAATATGTATATGCATCATGAGCTGAGCACGGTGCCTGGCACATGACAAGCACCCAGTAAGTGTTAGCTACTTGTTATGGCCATGCCTTTTTATTTCCTGTCTTCCAATAACCCAGCAACCAGGGCACAGGGTTGCATGGAAAGAGTTATGATGCCAGGCATATCTGGGTTGGAATCCCAGCCCTGCCTGTCTGCATGTCCTTGGGCAAGTGGCTTCACCTCAGTTTTCTCATCTGCAAAATAAGGGTATTAATAGCCACACCCCGGGCTCGTGAGGACTCATGAGTACACGAAAGTAAAATGCCTGGCTTAGCAGTGGCCTAAAAAATGTTAGTTTCCCACCCTCCTGTCCTCCTCTGCTTCCCTCTGAAGCTCACCCCTGCATTCACGGTGCCTCCTTCTCCCTGCACTGTCACACTAAATAAATGAATACATTAAGTTAGTGCAAGCAGATACTTTCAGAATTCTGGCTGGTACATCTCCCAGGTTTCACCGCCATCCATCATGAAACATTAACAAGAGCACTTAAAGGAACATGGCACATCAGAGACAGAGCGCAGGTCCTCCATGGCTCCGTGGTTTCTGTGCCAAGTGTCACATGTTATTAAAGCTAAGGGCATTAGATGCTAAGATGAGGGGGAGCCCTAAGGGGAGCAGGGAAGAAGGGTGGAGACTGAGAACCTGTCTGTGCAGAGCTAGGGCTCAAGGCTGGGCAGTCTCCTGCCTTCCCCAGAGCTTTGCAAATAAAAACCAATGCCTTGACCCGGCTGGCATGGCTGAGGATCAACTTATGAACCAGGAGATCACAGTTCGATTCCCAGTCAGGGAACATGCTGGGGTTGCAGTCTTGATGCCCAGTGTGGGGGCATGCAGGAGGCAGCCAGTCAATGATTCTCTCTCATCACTGATGTTTCTATCTCTCTATCCCTCTCCCTTCCTCTCTGAAATCAATAAAAAAATATATATAAAAATAAATTAAAATAAAATAAAATAAAAATCAATGCCTTGTAGTCTCAAAAAAGGTGGAAACAACCTAAATATCCATCAACAGGGAGCTAATTATAGAAACTACTAGTGGCCTGGTGCATGGATTCGTGCACATTGAAAGGAAAGTAGAAGAAATATTTTAATATTGCTATTCACCCTTTCTCTATAATAGAAGTGTCAACCAAATTCACCATCGACAATGACAGACGGAAACACACGTGTTCAATTAGGACCAGTGAGAATTTTATATGTATCGCACATGCACGAGTCAACTTAGCCTTTTATATATAAAGAATAAACTTGCTTAATTAGACCTGCTTTCTGATTTAGCTAAACTTTTTCCAGCCTAGTGAGGCACCCCAATTTCTCTTTCAGGTAATTGTCAGCAACACAGCAGTAAATATCAACATGAAGCAGATTATTATTGTAGATCATGCAGGGAGAACAAAGGGTAAAATATTTAACTGCAGCAGTGTTTGACTATATTCTGCACAGTGAGAAAACATGAAGTCATTTTCAAAGTCCACCATTTCTTACTTCTTTTCAGTCAGGTCAAGTTTCTAAGCTTTCCAAATCTTCATTTCCTGTCTAATGAAAAGAAAATAGGATGTCACCAAGCCTCCTATCTACCTACTCCAGGACTTCTGTGAGGATCAAATGAGATGAGGCATGGAAAAACGCTTCACAGACATTTGGTTAAAGTGCAAATGTTTCCACCTGGCTATAAAGCAAGTTGTGTTCCTGGGCCAAAAAAAAACCACAAGGAGGCTATTCGCTAGGGAGAGGAAGCCAGGAGTTGCTACATGACCAATTCTGGGCTGGGCTGGGCTGTGGGCTGCATTTTACACCATGGGGTCTCGGCAGCATCAGCTGTGATTTGGTGGGCTGTCATTCCGTGGTGGTGGCAGGGCCTGTGTCCCACCTGGGGGAAGCCAAGTGTTGCTTTGTGGGTGCCAGGTTCGTGGTGCCATTTCTTTGTAAATGGCCAGTGTGCATCAAGGCAGCTCCTGCATTTAGCGTCTGCCTCCTGGTGGTCAGAATGCGTCATGGAAACCGGTCAGATGGGCAGAAGGACACTTAGCATATTGGCCATATACATATATATATATGCCCTGTGGAGTATTCCATACTCCGCATGCATTAGAAGGAAAGGAGTGAATTTATATGTGCTGCCATGGAAAGCTGCCAAGTAAGAAAGCAAGGTGGAGAATGCTATGTATGGGATGCTTCCATTTACACTAAGAAAGCTCTGTAGTCGTATATGGACATAGCATGTAAATGCAGGAGCTGTGAGCCACTGTTACCTCCAGGCAAGGAAGGGGCATTTGGGGCAGGCATGAAGGCTGACCCACACTTTTGCTTCATACCAAGTCCATTTCTATGCTATTGATTGTTTTCACATATATTACTTGGGATGTTAAGAGAGAAAAACTAAAGGATGGGAAAATCAATATTTTCCCACAATCCCAAGCCCATCCATCCAAGGATGCTCCAGGTCTGGGGGAAGCCTTGCTTTCTCTCTGTATATCATGGTTGATTCTGAGAAACGTCCAGACACACTTGCCCACTGCCAGTCCTTGATCTGCTTTGTCAGCACCTCTGCAGCCATTTCACTGGATAATATACTAGTTTCATTGTCAGATCACTCCTTGATCCAGGATATACCGTGGTCTGCTGTTACAAGACAATGCATAGAATACAACACAAACTCCTCACTCTGACACTCGAGGTCCTCAAGGATCTGGCTAACTAGTAACTCACCCTTCCAGGTCAGAAAGAAAGCATATCCTGTTACACTTTCTGATTCACCTCGCCAGAAATGCTTTTTAGAAACAGATGCCATCTGTCAAGGCTGCCATCTGCTCTGGCTTGGCTATGAAGGCCAAAGGGGATGACCAGCTGCTTCACCCGCCTCAATTTTTCACTTGGATTATCTGCAGGCTCTTCAATGAAGCAGGATTGGTGATAATAATTCAAATGATAAAACAAATTCCCATGCATTGAGCTTGTGCCTCGTGCCCCACAGTGCTGAGTGCTTCCCATGTAGTGTGTTACTGATTTCTTGCAATGCAAATTCAAAGTGAGCATTGTGTGCTTGCTCCCTTTACAAATGAGGAAATTGAGGCCCAGCAAGTGTAGGTGAAAGGGGATTCCTGACCTCCAGGCAGTACTGCCTCCCCCAGGTACTCTCTGTAGCAGGAGCTCACGGATGTGTGGGCACCTCTGTAGTTACAGTGGCCTGTTGGGGTGTGCGGTGAAGAACATGCCTTGAGTGTGTCCTGTGCACATGCCACATTATGGGTCTCCTTGTGCCTCACAGGTCCCAGAGTGCCCGGTCCCTCTCTCCCATGGGGAGTTGCACCTGGGCTTTACTTCTTCCCATGGGGCCTGGCAGGTTGAAAACGCTTGTGTCAAGCTCTTACTTAATCTGTGTGCTCTTATAGGGCCCTTGAGAAAAGACATTCTTCCTAGAGATGAGCTGTGAAGAATGCCTTCCAGAGGAAGGCTCTTTAAGTGTGTCAAGAGCATCTGTACAGCGCACCTAACGGCTTTGAACAGCAAACCTGATGGCATGGCTTTTCTTCTCCCAGGAGCCTCCTTGAGCTAAGACTCAGACGATGGGATTCAGGGTCTGCCTTGGCCATCAGAACTGTGTGATCCTGAGCAAATACTGCTCTCTCTTTAGGCCAACTTTACTGAGAAACAATTTAGGTGGGATAAAATGCACACTTTTAATTGCTCAGTTCTATAAATTTTATAAACGTGACCCTTCTGTAACCACCACCAGAGTCAAGATATGGACATTTCCATCAATTCAAAAGCTCCACTTCCTGCTTCCGGTCACTAAAGATTTAATTTGTCCTTTTCAGCATTTTATACAGATGGAATCATTCTGTATGTAGCCACTCGTTTGTCTTTTATCACTCAACATGATGCTTTTTGAGACTCATTCATGCATGTGTCAATAGTTCATTCCTCTTCATTACTGGGTAGTATTCTATTGTCTGATAATACCACAATTTGCATATGCATTTACTTGCTGTGGGACATTGGATTGTTTCTAGTTTGGGGGTAACACAAAACAAGCTGCTAGGATCATATAGGAAACTCCATGTCTTCATTTCCCTTGGTTAAATACCTCGGCATGGCTGTTCTGGGTCATGTGGGTGTGTTCACTTCCCAGGCCTGCTGCACAAAGGGTGCCTTAAAACAACAGACATTTGCTGTCACACAGTTCTGTAGGTTGAAGTCTGAAATCAAGGTGTTGGCAGGGCCATGCTCCCCTCAGCAGATCCTTCAGGGATTCTGGAGGCTTGATGTGGAGGGTCTGTGGCGCCTGAAGAGACATGGGCTATAGAGTAAGTCAGACCTGAGTTCAAGTCCTGGCTCTGCCACACTCAGGTCTGGGGGGAAGATGTTGTGCAAGTTATTTAACCTCTTTGGGCCTCATCATTTATATCTGTGAATTGGGGAAATCAATAATTTCTACCTCATAGTGTTGTTAAGATGAAGAATTTTCTATTTAAACCATTTCTGGCATCACAGCAAAGTGTTGTATAATTCCCTCTAATATGTGTCCATTAGCAGCTGTCTCTGGCCTACACACTCACCCTAAAATACATCATAACCCCACTCTGGGAAGCTCTCCAGGCTCCGCACCCTAACTCCTCTGAGCGCATCCTCCCTTCTGACCTCTGACTTCCAGCAGTTTGGGGCACGTGGCAAATACCACCGCAGGGCCTCAGTTCAGATGCAGCTGTAAATCCACATCACTGCCTGCCATGCGTGGCTGCCCAACGCTTGTCTGCACAAAAGACAAAAAGCAGGAGGAAGCCAGTCTGCCAGCCCTGTCCTGCCCCCTTTCAAACAGTCCTGATGTGCTGATTAGAATATCTGTATTAAAAGAAACAGAGCTCCCACCCCCACCTCCATTTTTCCTTAGCCAACTTCGCTCTACAGCCCAGAAATGTCGGTAATGCAAGACGATTGGAACACCAACCACGTTTGCATAAAGTCACACTCAGAGATGCTGGGCATGCATTTTCTGACATTTGCCAGGGAGGCCATTAGCATTTCTGCTGATGGGGCTGAAGCCCCCAGCCCTTGGCCTCTCACCCAACACCACTTGCAAAGCCAGGGGATAATCCGTAGGGCGGGCATGGCTCCAGAGAAAAGCTCTGTGTCAGGCGCTGTCATCGATCCAGTGCGGCACTGCTGCCCTGGCAGCCAACGCGACTCTAAAGGACATCGAGGACGTGTCAGAGGCGTCCTCTGTTCTCTGCCTCAGCCATGGTGTCGCTTTGGAGTTGGACTTGGTTTTGAATTCCTACCTTGTCTTTTACTGTCAGGGTGCCTTGGGAGGAGTCCCATACATAACATATCCGGGCTTCAGTTTTCTTCACCATAAAATACCAGTAACTTTTTCACCCAGAGAGTTGTGGGGATAATGAAGTGAGCTATGTCTTTAAGTCACACAGCAAGTGCCTTGCTCATAATAAAGGCTCAATAAATGTTAGTTTCCTTTCTTCTCACCTGTCCCCAGCCTGTGAATGTCCCTCATCTAACTCTTCCTGTCCTTAGCTGCCAGACTAGGGATGGTGAACACCTGGCACTCTCAGCACCCCAAACTCTCACCAGGGCCATGGCGGGCATTGCTAATCTGCCCCAATCTGTCCCTACTGTGGTATGGTAGGCAGAATGATGGCCCCCTAAAGTTGTCCACACCCTACACTTTGAAATCTGTACATATGTTATGTGCCATGGTAAAAGGACTTTGCAGATGTGATTAACTTAAGGGTCTTGCAATAGGGAGATGATGCTGGATGATCTGGGGGAGGAGTGCCCAGGGTAACTGCAGAGGTCCTTAACGTGCGTGAGGAAAGCAGGGGACCCGGTGTTGGAGAGATGCAGGGGGAGAAGGCTTGGCCTGGCCACCGCTGGCTTTGGAGATGGAGGAAGAAGCCACCCACCAAGTAATATGATCGGCTTCTAGAAGCAGAAAAGCGCAAGGAAATGGGTTCTCCCCGGAGCCTCCAGAAGGATTGCAGCCTCTCTGACACCTTTGTTGTAGCCCAGTGAGATCTGTGTTGGACTTTTGACCCCCAGAGTGGGAAGAGAATAAATTTGTGGTGTTTTGAGCCACCAAACTTCTGTCATTTATTAAAGCAGCAATAGGACACTAGTACACCCATCAGATTTCCCCATAATAATGTACTTGGCCTGAGAATTCTTTTCAATATAGTGCTCCAGGCAGTCACCACGGAGGAATGCCAGATGTGACCTTTAGTCAAGGCCCCAGCTGGGCCATACAGTGATTCATCTCGAGGTGCTCTGACCAGAGCCTTCCCTGGCCTGATGGCCCATCTGTCCGGATTTGGGGTATTTGAGGTCCCACCTCTGCTGCCTACTTTCTCCTTAGCTTGAAACCCAACAAGCTGAGGTCCACAGCCCAGCCAGCTCTAGACCTCTTCCTGCATGCTCGGACCCCTTATTGGCCCTAGAAACCAGACTACTCTTTTCCAGGGCTTCATTCTTGGGGTTCCAGCAAGGGACTGGCTTCTGCGGTTGCCCCATGACCCACAGATGGAGGATCCCCTGAGCAAAAGAGCCCACATGAATGGCTGGATCAAAAGGAATGGAAGACCACAGCCTGCCTCCCGGCTCTCACTTCCCTCAGCTTCAGTACAAAGGCCTTCACCACAAGGGGTGATATTAGCTGCATAAATTCATATCCACCGGCCTGTGGCCACCATGAGAACAAAGGCTTCTTGCAGCAACACCCAGCACTGAGGAATGCTTCCTATGGAGGAACAAAGGGAAAATAGAGATGTTTTCCTCCTGCTTGTGAATGTGGAGGAGCTACAGACAAGGACAAGGCTCCCAGGGGATGGGCACCAAAGGGGAGAAAATAATGACTTATAATTCAAAATGCCATGCAGTCAAACATCTTTACCCCAGCATCCATTTCCGGAATTCACCCCCTCTCCACACACATCCTTCTGCTGTGTGCAAACACCACCCCCTCTAGGACAATCCAACCCATAGAGATAGCCATGTGCACATGTGTATGTGTGTGTGTGTGCACACCACCCAACACACCCAATCTATGGGTATATGTGCAACACTTGCAGCCCCAGGTATCAACATGCTCATCCCATATATGGAGGCATCACAGTGCATACACACATGGTACCAATCTACCAACACTTAGACACATAAGTATTTAACTCCATGGAGGTGGCTAAATACCAACTTCATGGAAAGCCTGTGACTAAATATAACAAGTTGCCTAAATATAACATGCACCGTTAGAAGCACTGACACAGCCATCCTGTGGCATACATATAAGTGCATGTAGAGTCAACATCTCAAAACCATGGTGATCTCCCCTTCATGCACAACCCAAGGCCCACGCTGGATGGGCAGCCAAGAGGAATGCAACCTGGCACACAGTCTTCAAATGTCTTCATGAAAAGAAGCAAAAGCCAAGTAAATAGAATCAGAGGCCTTTGTTGGTTTTGTTTCTGCTACAGGACTGTCACCTGACTCGAGGGGCTGAGTGCTGCAAGCTGCTCCCTCTCACAGCAGGCAGCCCTCTGAGTGAACATAGGATGGGTGCACGCTGACAGCGCTGTAATCATTTCCCAGGGCCTTAGGTGCCCACATTAGCACGTGTATGCGCGCACACACGCATCCCTGACTGTTTGCAGCTGCCTTTTCTTTTAAAATCTCTCAAATGATACACTTTGCAATCCAGCCCCCCTCCTGTTTGGCTGGGCTAAACTATTTCGGGAATTGGCACAGATGCTGAGAGCAAAGATATTACTCGGAGATGCTCAACAGAGATCAAAGCTGCTTAATCATAGCTGTGGACTTAGTGCACAGCGCCTTGGCGCAACTACAGCCCAGGTGGAGAGGAAGAAGGCAAAATAGATGATGTAGGAGACAGGCAGAACCCAGTAGTGCAACCCCACATCCAGCGAGAACGGAGCCATCAGACTCAGGGAGGAACTCCTGAGGTCATCTAAGTCCCAAGCTTTCCTCACGCTCCATCGGAAGTCTGTTCAAAACAGCCCAGAAAAAGAATTTCTCTGCTGAAAACACCCCTCAGGGAGGAAGATTTCCTAACATTGTTTTGAGCAATTCTTATACTTAGGAAAGGATTTTTCCTCCTGGTGCAGGTCTGATGAAACACTCTAGGACTTACATGAACCATGGCTCTCTCCCTGGAGTGTTACGGGGTGGGGCTGGCTGACACATGAAGGGTAGGTAGGTGCAGATGGGGAAGTCATTGTGAGCCCAACCCAGTGTGAACGTGGAGACAGGGGGAGCTCAGAGGAATTCCTTGTGGCTTACATTCCTCACCAAAGGTATTCAACCGAAAGAACCCCATTTCCTAACCACCCCACATAAACAGAAAGTGGTCATTCATTAACTCATGAATTCAACCAATATTTGTTAATACCTACTATTTGCCAAGCACTGCTCTAGCTGGGAACACAGCATGAGCAAGACAAAGCCTGTGCCCCTAGGGAGCTTACAATTCTAGATGGAAATGGGAAGGGATGGGTGGGGGATACAGGTCAGGTTATAGGTAATTAAAACCTATATTTCAGATTGTTTTAAGTGCTGGGAAGAAAATAGAGAGAGTAAGGAGAGGCCATGGGGACGGAAGGCTGTGTTCATCTAGATAGGGTGACCACAGAAGCCTCTTAAGGAGATGACATTTGGGGCAAAACCTGAAGGATGAGAATGAGTCAGCCATGTGAAGAGTGTTTCAGACAGAGGGGACAGCAAGTGCAGACAATGGAAGGTGATGATAACTCGCTGTGGGTGAGGCAGGCCAGTGTGGCTGCAGCATCGCAAGCAAAAGGGGGATGGGAGGAAGTGAGATTGGCCAGTGGGCTCAGGCCAGCTCAGGATAGACCTTATAGGTCATATATCCTTCTTCCAAGAGTCTTAACTCATGGACCACTGTTTTAAAAAAAGGGCAAGAGAAGCAGAGAGAACTAAGAGTACTTCAGGTGCTAGGTTGGAAATAATGGTCACTTGGACTAGGGTAGTGGCAGTGGAGGTGAGGAGAAGTGAGTGGATTTGAGATTCATTTGTAAGTAGAAGGATGGATTTGCTGATGGATTGAATGTGGAGGGTGAAGGAACTGAAAAATGCCGTCATCAGCGAATACAAAAGCAAAATGCCTAGAGTCAAAAGTCCCAGCCTGAGAGGGACCTTCAAAGTCACTTCTCATCCAGAATTGAAATTTACCTTTGTCCCTACCAGGAGGTCATCAGCCCCTGTGTCCATGGACAGCTTCAGGACTGGCCTGCCCATGGCCTGATAGATACCAATGATCCCTGGAGAACCTTCCTATTGTGGTGCTGGATCCTGCCTCTCCAAAACACCCATTCCTTGGTCCTTGTGATGGTCCTCCCTTGGGATCATGAGGAAATCGTGAGCTTCCTTCCATAGAGGGGACTCTGAATGACTGTGGACAGTGCTAATGGTATTCTGGTCATCTTTTCTCCAGGCCAAACATCCCTGGTGTCTCCCCAATTGCTCAGGGCCACCCCTGGCTTGACATCAGTGCCACAACGTCTCTTCACAATGTGATGCTCAGGTGTGGGTCTTGGACTTCAACATATGAGGTTCAGAGAATCCCCAAAGGACCAGAAGCCAAGACATCATCTTTGCTGAGCCCTACATTTGCATCCCTTAGCTCATGACCCAGCCACTTTGCCCAGAAAACTGGGCTGGCTTACCCCTATCCCTCTAGCATTACCTTTATGCTCACAGAACTATCTTTTTGTCCTAAAATGTTCTCTTAGGCCCAGGGGTGGGGTAACACAATCCAGAGCTGTGTTTTTCCAAGTAGGTCCTGACATCATGGTCCCATAAGATACTGCATGAGAAAAGGGATCTTCAGGTGCATAAGTCCGGGCAATGCTGTGTATTATCCTATATAATAAAGATGTAATATGCAAATGGTCATTACACCATGAAGCGTAATGACCGGATCACAGATCAGCAGGAGGGTGGGGCAGTGAGCTACAAGTGGGCAGTGGAGAACTACAGGAGGGGGCAGCGCAGAAAGCTATGAGGGCGGGGCGGTGGTGCAGAGGAAGCTATAGGAGGGCGGGGTAGTAGGCAGAGAGCTACAGGAGGGCAGCAAGCTATGAGGAGGGATGGGGGGAGGGGGGCAGAGGGAGTTACAGGAGGGCAGGGCAGGGGCCGGAGAGCTACTTGAGGGCAGCAGCAAGCTACTGGTGAGCTACTGGCACATGGATTCATGCATAGGGCTACTAGTAATATATACTATTAAATGCATTTATTGAGATATACATTACAGATACATATATAATGCATATGTATATGTGTGTATATTCTATACTATACTATGACCTTCTCTTGGAGTTTCACAATGGACATGAGCAAGCTCTGACAGTCCTGCAGGAAAGACACCATTCAGCCTAGTTGACTAATACATTACCTAAACTTATTGACCGAAGCAACCTTTCTTCCTGGAACACCAACAGTAGCTCTGCTTTGGGAAATGCCATTCCAGTTGACCGAGTTATGAGAAGGGTAACTGAAGTCCCAAGTCCCATTTTGCTTGAACCATTTAGAAGTTTTAAAGCCCAAATGGTGTTTTTGAATTCAATTACCCGCTTAATGGGTTCTTTCTTTCTTTATTGGCACTTACAGCCTGGCTTCATTTACCCGCACACACAGATTATGTCCAGTGAGTTGGAGACCATTCGTTGTCTTTCCTCCTTCCCCACAAGCAACTCTGCTGAATTCTAATAAGTCATCCCATGGCTGTCAACCAGATCTTAGGTGGGGCTGAATGTTTGCATCCTGTTGTTGATATTCCGACAATTGGGGACTTTTCCCACGATTTCCCCACTTCCGGCTCCATCTCCCTGATCATACCCAAGGCTGGTCAATGTGGGGTCACCTGGCTCCCCTGGAAAGGTGGAGGAGGGTGGCAGTGGGAGAACGCTCTGCCATGGGCCCATGATATACCCAGGAAGTTGCTGTCCTCTGAGCCTCCATTTACCCATGGTCAAAGGTAGAAGACACTGACGCCCCTGTCCCGCGATGGGTTTGCTTTTGCCACCTTCACGTCAATAGGCCTGGGGTGGTCAGTTTCCCAGAGAATCAACCTAAAAATACAGCAACGGAAAATGTCCTCCCCACACACATCCTTATTCAAAACTGGAAAGCTTCTTGAAATAAGTACTTCCTTTGTTGATAAAATATCTAGAAATATGTTGCCATTCTACATAGGATGCCAGTCCTAATGTGCAATTGTGGGAGGGTTGGTTACAAATAGCAATGGTGGTGACGGAAGGACTTCAGGGACCTCATGTGGCACTGAACAGGTGGTGCCCTCATGTGGGGCCACTTGCAGAGGCTCTGGCCATTTCATAGAATGCTCAGTGACCAAACCCTCCTCAAAGCAGTGAATCTACTTTATCTTCTATTTCGTGCAACAATGCTGAACGGGAGCTGCGCCAGGGGTCCTCAAGCAAGAGCCATACTGTTTGCACAACATTCTAGGCATAGTGAGCCATCCTTCTCGGCCTTCTCGGGGAGTAGTGGGCCCCTCCAGAAACACACTAAATCAGGCCAGACTTGCAAGCAGGCCTTTCTAAGGGCAGCAGCCTCAACCAGCTGTTAATGTTTTTCTGCACAAGGGCTGATGCTCTCTCCACTCTAAAATGAGCAACTCAAAACTCAGAGATGCTCTCAACCACCTGTGTACATTTGGGCACATTGTTAATTTTTCTGAGCCTTAGTGTCCTTGTAGGTAAAAAGTAGGGATGATAATGGAAACTATCCTCAGTTTGTGAGGACAAATGTGTAATTGTATAGGCCTGCATATAGTAAAGATCTGGAACACTGCTTAATACAGAGTAAGGACTCAGTGAGTGTTAGATAATATTTTATAGTATTAAAGGTCCAACCCACATGGCTAGTAATTGGCAAAGTAAGGCTTCAAACTCTAGTCTGTCTTATTCCACCATATATGTCTTACTCTACCACATAATTGCTTCCAGAAATTTCTGCTTTCTCAAGCTGAAAGCTTGCTGTTTTGGTTCACATGGTGGAACACATGGCTGTGAAGGTCCCTGTGTTTTACTTATTACTGTTCAGACACTGAGAGAGAAGCTGATCTCCTGCTTTCAGACCCACCAGTAACAACTTCCCAGGGAAGAGAATGATGGCCCAACCTTTGTCAGGTGCTCACCCCTGGATCAATCATGTGGGCCCAAGGTATGAGATCACATAGAAATCTAGTAGCTTCTGCTGAAACCATATGGATTTGTGGAAGAGATTTCTGAAAAAGGGGGTTTGAGGCAGACAATCCTGTACATGTCCATTACTAGTGGTGCAACAATATGCACCTCACAGGGTTATTCTGAGGATTTAATAAGATAACATATGTAGAATGTTTAGCACATAGTACATGTTCAATAAATGATAGCTGAACTTACATAGTCAGAAATCTGAAATAAAAGACAATATAATAGTCTAACCTGAGAAGACACCTGGAAACTCACGAAACTCCCCGTAGCTACAAATGACCCAAATCGACCTTGTGGGGTCAGCACTGGCAGGATGGGTTGGGAGGGAAAGGTGTCAGGAGTTCCCAAACATGGAGGTAAACTGTGGGTGAAGAGAGGTGTGCAGAGGCTGAAAGAGGAAGCAAGTCCAGTAACCACGGGACACAGAGGTTGGGCCAGGTAGAAGTTACTGGCCTTTCATGTGACTAGGACACCAAACCCCAACTCATGCATGGAGCGGGGGAAAATAAAAGGGGCCAGAGGTCCTTTGATTGGCTGCTTCATAGAAGCCTTCATTTGGAACTGATGGGCTACACTGTGGCCCAGCTAAAAACATTCAGCTTCCAGCATTGAAGCTCCCTTCTTTTAAGAGGAAACTCATTATCACATTTTATGAGGTGTGTGTCTATACTAAGTGGATCTGGACCGATCGGGTCTTGTATATTAACCTAGAAGGTTTGAGGTAGCCTGACATTCCAGCATCCTTCAGTGTAAGTGAAAGACAATGTAAAGAGGGCAGAACTCAGTACCCAAGAGTCCAAGAAAGGAACTGCTTGCAGGGACTTGAATCTCTTCTCTCTCCTAGTGTAAAGCAAGTTGGCAGCTTTCTGGGCTCAAGACCTGTGGCCAGCAGCCCTTGCCTGGGTGATCTGCCCCTGAGTTACAGGTGGGGCCTTCTGGAAGGTGGTGAGCATAGAGAGCCACACACCCAGAGCCCCTTTCCAAGGGTAGGGGAACCTCCAGCTTCCCACTGATGCTCAGGGGCAAGTCCTTCCTTCTCTAGGGCAAGAAGATGGTGTGAAGAAACAGACGTGGAAAATAGAGTAGGACACAGCAAAAAAGACACAGCTGTTCAGAGAACATCACAAACATCTCTGATTTCTCCAAAAGCTAGCAAATGCACTGACCATACCTGCTGACCAGGCCCCTAACAGATGAGAGTCGGGCTTGTGGAAACAGTGCTTAAATTAGCTGCTCTGCTATTGACTGTCTTTTCAGGGGCATGAGTTTCAATTAGCCATTGAACTAGACATGGACCCAAGGCTATATGAGGCTTTGCTGCAATGCAGACCTCAAATAATGACCCAGACTGCCTCGTCAGACCACTTTCAATGCCCCCTCCCTTCCAATCTTCAATTCTCACCTATCCTTAAGGTAAAATGGTCTGGGTTACAAGAATACTTTTCTGACTGGTTCCACAGCCTCCCGTCTCCCACCCTCCAATCTATCCTCCACACTGCAGCAGGAGTAATTGGTCTGAAAAGCAGTATGATTGTCACATTCCTGCTTCAAATTTTCTGGTGATTCTGTACTACTTTCAGGATGAAATCTAAGCTTTTCAGTGTGGTTCATATCAGCTGGATGCTCCGGTCTTGCCTACTAGTACAACCACATGAAGCACCACTCCATCACATCACTTTTGTCCCAACTTTCCCCACCTCTTAGAAATTCTTCACACAGGTCGATGGAAATACTGCTATGTACTCGCCAAAAGCCACTTCACTTTCCTCCGGGGGACCTGGCAGAAGTGACAGATTTGGAGGCTCTACAAGATGGCAGTCATAAATGGAAGGTGCCTGGGTCCCTGAGTCACTGCATGGAAGACAACCATCTAGAACCACCCAGGTGGGAACACTAGTGCCGGACCATCACATGAGCAAGAAACATACTTGTATTGTTCAGAATCACTGATACTTTGGGGACATTTGTTAGAGAAGTTAGCGAACTCTAACCAACACAGGGGTGTGTTCTCTTAGCCAATAGGCCTGTGCAATGTGCTCTCTCTCCCTACAACATCTTTCCCTTTATTTTATGCCTGGAAAATACCTAATTATCCTTCAGCACTCTGACACCACCTCTTCTGAGAAGCCCACCTTGGTTCCCCAGACTGAGTTAGGAAGGAGCCTCATCTCCAGAGTGTCCCAGAATTCTGTACTTTTCTTCTATCAACGTACCTCTCTCCATTCTCCCATCTCTTCCAGTTACTAAACTGTGGGCAGGGACTGTCTTGTTCACCTCTGCACTCCCGAGGTCCAGAATAGGGGCTTTCCCAGAGTAGAAGTTGAATAAATGTTTTTTTGAATGAATAAATAAATGGATGCCCTAGCTGGTTTTGCTCAATGGATAGAGCGTCAGCCTACGGACTGAAGGGTCCCAGGTTCGATTTTGGCCAAGATCACATGCCTGGGTTGTGGGCTCGATCCCCAGTAGGGGGCATGCAGGAGGCAGCCAATCAATGATTCTCTCGCATCATTGATGTTTCTCTCTCTCTCTCCCTCTCCTTCTCCCTTCCTCTCTAAAATCAATAAAATATATTTAAATAAATAAATAAATAAATAAATAAATAAATAGAATAAGTTAATACATAGATTTGCAAGTGGGCTATTCCTTGATAATAACCTATACATTTACATAATGATACCTCCCACACATTGGGTGCTGGGGACAATGTTGGGGACTCTAGAGCCTGCAGCCCAGGCTATTGAGAAACCTATGTAGCAAATTTGTTGGACAGTGGTTGGCATAAAAGCCAGAGCTGTGGGTTCTCTGTGTGTTATGGATATAGATGAGATAGCAAGAAAAAATTTGGAAACCTTAGCATGGTGAGAAAGGAAGATACTTTTATTAAGCATCTACTATGTGCTAGGTCAGTGGTTGGCAAACTCATTAGTCAACAGAGCCAAATATCAACAGTACAACGATTGAAATTTCTTTTGAGAGACAAATTTTTTAAACTTAAACTTCTTCTAACGCCAGTTCTTCAAAATAGACTCGCCCAGGCCATGGTATTTTGTGGAAGAGCCACACTCAAGGGGCCACAGAGCCGCATGTGGCTCACGAGCCGCAGTTTGCCGACCACGGTGCTAGGTAATTTAAATTTATTATTTCAGTGAGTCTATCTTTATAACAACCCTATAAGTTATCCCTATTATCCCCACTTGGCAAATAAAGAAGCAGGCTCAGAGAAGTTAAGTAACTAGCCCAAGGCAACACAGCTGGTGAGCAGCAGAGCTAGAATTCAAACCAGGCCTGGCTGTCTTCTGAGTTGGGGCTCCTCCCAATGCACCTCAGAGGACAAAGGCCAAACATACCTGGATTCTCCATGACACCCTAGACTTGCACAGCTCTGAGGCCCTCCCATCAGTCCTGGCCCCAGCAGAACGCTCTTAATGCTTCCCTAGGCAGCGGTTCATGAACTTGGACTGAGGGGGAGGGTGAAGGGACAGGCTGCTTTCTCCTACCCCGTCCCCCGCTCCCCCCCCCCCGCCCCCCGGCTGGGGTTCTTTCAGGCAGGCCTGATTTGCACAGCTGCCCTAGACACTGCGGAAACAAACACTGGGCTGTTGGGTCAGGTTCCCTTGATTTCTCAGACGAAGGAGCCAGACTGGAGCCAGCACATTTCTCAACCCCCAGGCAACCGCTGACCAGGCCTCCTGGGCTCTGTCTCCACTGGCAGCCATGAGTGGTGCAGCCTCTTGGCAGGCTGAGCAGCCAGGCCCTGCTGGCAGGTAAGGGCTCAGGGTCCTGGATGCCAGGGACCACCCCCTCTGTCTGGGGAGACAGGGCCAAGAGCTTGGCCAGGAGCCCCAGGCCCCGGTCTAGCCTTCACTTGCCTCAACATCCTGGCAGTGGAGCAGAGGCCCTTGGATTGCTGGCAGGGAGGTCAGGAAGGGAAAAGTCCTTCTGGGATGTGGCTAGAAGGGGAGGTTAGTGGGGGAGAGACTGGAAGGAGTTTGAGACCCAAAATGAGCTATCTCCGTGGCCAGCATCTTAAGAGGGGCCTCTGCTAGTCACTGTGATGAACAGACATAGCACATGTCCCCAAGGACCTTGGAGTCTAGAGAGGGAGGTGGACATGGGAAACATAATCTTAGCACAGTGTCAAAGCTTCTTTGGGGTGCACCACTTGCTAGCTGTGTGGCTTTGGACAAATGACAAACTCTCTGGGCCTCAGTTTTCTTATCTGTGAAGTGGGATGAATTATACCCATGCAAAGGGTTTGGATGAGAAGCATATGGGATAAAAGTGCTTAGCAAAGTACCTTGCTCATTAAAATGGTACTTTCTAAATGCTGTGTAGATCTGTGTCCTCCCAATTAGAGGGAGTGTGTGCAAATCAGGAGCTGGGCTTATCTTTCTTTTATAGCACCACTAGAGGCCTGGTGGTGCTATAAAAGAATGGGAGAGGGATGTCCGGGCCTAAACCGGCAGTCGGACATCCTTCTCACAATCTGGGACTGCTGGCTCCTAACTACTCACCTGCTGGCCTACCTGATCACCCCTAACGGCCTCTGCCTGTCTGCCTGATCGCCCCTAACTGTCCCCCTCCGCCAGCCTGATCACCCCTAACTGCCTATGCCTGCCGGCCTGATCACCCTTAACTGCCCCCTCCACCAGCCTGGTCACCCCTAACTGCCCCCCTGCCAGCCTGGTCACCCCTAACTGCCCCCCCCCCCGCCGGCCTGGTCACCCCCAACTGTCCTCCCCTGCTGGCCTGGTTGCCCCTCACTGCACCCCCCCCACCCCCCGCCGGCCTGGTCACCGCACGCAGCCTGCTGTTCGGTCGTTTGGTCATCCCTCACTGCCCCTCCTCCCCCCACTGCCCTTATTCCCCCACGCAACCTGCTGTTCGGTCATTGCGTGAGGGCATCCCGACCAATTTGCATATTATCCTTTTATTAGTATAGATGGTTTCTAGCCTGGCACTCAGCAGTTAGTGTCCTAAGTAAGAAAGAGGTTGAATGCATATCCTGATGGGATAGAAGCAACTGCCCTCTATAATAGCTACCGTATGTCAGTTTCTCCCTACTGGGCTTGCTTCTAGGAATCAGCCTCTTTGAACTGACCACAGTGAAAACCACAAAAGAGGCAACGGCAGGCAGGACGAGGTTGGCTAGCATAATAATCTCCTAATAAAGAGCCTGGGTAATCTAAACTTGATAAGAGTTCCTTGAATAATCAAGGAGAGACAGCAATCTAGACAGAGCTCTCGGTTTGCAAAGCTTTACTGCACACATTAATTCATCCAGGGAGCCCAATAAATATGAGTTGATGGAACCTTACACCCGCCTCATGATACAAGGTATTAGTGTCCTGATTTAACTGATAAGGAAGCCAAGACTCAGAGAGGTAAATGAAATTGCTGGGAAAAGATGGGTCCTGTTTGAGGCTACATGTAGTGTCCTTTGCACCACACATCTTTTCTATAACAGATGGTAAATGGGGGTATCCCGTCACTGACACCCTCCCCCATCATCACCCTGAGCCAGACAGGAAACCCAACCAACCCAGCTGCTCTCAGTGTGCTGGTCTGGGAGATGGGTCTTTGAAGCAACAAGTAAAAGCTATCCCTGCACCCAGTGCCCTGCCCGCCAGCAGGCATGTTCCCTGGTGGGTGGGAACTGTGGAAAGATGAGAAGAGGGCAATTGGCATGCCTGGAATGCAAACAAACAATGAAGCTGGTGAGAGTTTGGCTCAGGTGTCTCTTGCTGATGATGGAGGGTGTATATAATATGGAAATAAAAATTACACAACTGAGCTGTCTCCTGGGAAGGCAGTGGCTAATTAGATGTCTCACGCATGCAGGCTCCTAATCACAGAGCAATCCTCACCCTCAGATTGCAAACCTCAGCCATGAGCTAGGCATGACGCCCAGAGAGGCAGCCATCTCCTGGGACTCTGGCAGTCACCACTGCCAGCACTCAGAGGGCGCCTTCCAGGTGGCAGGCTCTGGGCTGGGGGTTTGCATTCTCAGTCCTTGAATACAAGTCTCCCCTTAAACCCTGAGAGTGGAGTGCTGAGTGTACTCATTTACTAGATGAGGGAGCAGAGGTAAGGGGAGCACCCTAGTCTTGGTAGGGAGGTGAAAGGTGGCCAGTGACTCTAGAAACAAAAGGAAAGGCAGCCCTAAATCCATAGAGAAAGAATTGCTTTTGCTTTCTCCTCACCTGGGCATTTTATGGAGTGAAACAGATGACCAATCCTTGCTTCTTAGAGCTAAAAAGGCCCTCAGACAAGATCCAGGCCAGTGTTTTGCAAACTTTTTCTTTTTTAAGCAACAGGACCCTTTGTTGAAATGCAATCTTGTGTGAAACCATGGTAGATAAAACAGCCAGGAGGAGCTGCCCTGGTAGGTGTGGGCACCCCATCCATCAGCCTTCTTCCTTTCTTGCTCTCACCATCACATCTTCCCGGAACCCTAAGGTTCCTTGGAACCCAGTTTGAAAACCACTGTCTGTATTCAACTCCACTTGCACATGAAGAAACAGAGAACTGGAGAAGCTTAATGATCTGTCCACCTGTTTGAAAAATCCAGTAAGTGGTAGAGACAGAACCACAAATCAGGCTTCCTATTATTTGGATTCACAAATCAGCCTTCCTATTATTATTTTTTTATCTGTATTATTTGTTTGTTTTTTTAAATATATTTTATATCGATTTCAGAGAAGAGGAGAGAGGGAGAGAGAGATAGAAACATCAACGATGAGAGAGAATCATTGATCAGCTGCCTCCTGCACGCCCCCCACTGGGGATCGAGCCCACAACCTGGGCATGTGCCCTTGACCGGAATCGAACCTGGGACCCTTCAGTCCACAGGCCAACACTCTATCCAGTGAGCCAAACTGGCTAGGAACTATTATTTGTTTATTAAAAATTAATTTGCCCAGGATTTTTTGGCTAGGCCAGGCAGTCTTCACTGCTCTAAACTATGTAGATACATAAAGATATAGAGGACATAGATACTAATGCTATATAGATACAGAGATAAAGATAAAATATGCAGTTTATTGAGCATTCTTTGTGCCATGCTATGTAGATATATTAGGGACCCAAATTTGGGAGAACTTGGGCCTCATTCCTCAGGGCTGGGGAGACGGATAGGGGCCCCCAGGGCTGCCTCACAAACCACGGGATGGAGAATTTCAGTGAAAGTGCCCATAACAGCGCAGGAGGAGAATAGGGTGGAAGAGTTGCCCTGGACTGGCAGGGGGGAAGGCTTTGGGGAGGGGAGGACTTGAACCATCAGAGTTGGGAGGGTTGGTGGGACCATAACAGGGGAGGCATTGCGAGTAAAGGCTGAGAGGCAGGCAAGTGCAGGCAGGGTATGACTTGGTGAATACACTGGAGCCCTCAGAAACTGAGGTCAGGTCAGTCTCTCAACCGGCTCCTTTCCTAACAGGATCTGTCTGTCCCATTCTATCCCCCTCCATAGCCCCACATCCTCCAGGATCTATATGGGGCCCAGCCTCTTCATTTTTAGCAACTGTCCTGAAGATAGGAGGAGACAGTGGGGGAGAGCAGGAAACAGGAAATTAATTTTCCAAGGCTGTGTGTGTGTGTGTGTGTGTGTGTGTGTGTGTGTGAGAGAGAGAGAGAGAGAGAGAGAGAGAGAGAGTGTGTTATGTAAGAAAAAATACCACTGACATCAAACACTGTCTGAACCTAGTTCTGTCTTTTAACAAAGGATTGTAATTCACCTCAGGGGAGTTGTCTGACATAACTTTTATTATTATTATTATTATTATTATTATTATTATTATTGGAAAATGCTTTATAGGCCTCTTTGGTCCCTGGTCTGGAAGGGGAAGGAGAAATAGAGAGAGTGAAATTGCTCTGCCTAATTGACATTAGGACTTTGTTCCCTGGGACCTCCAGAGGCTTGATTGGTGAAGGCTGGGGGTACACTTGGAGAAAGGACTCTGAATGGAGGAGGAGGAGCAGGAGGAACAAGAGGAGGAGGAGGAGGAAGAGGAGGAAAAGGAGGAGGAGGAGGAAGAAGGAGAAGAGAAGGAAGAGGAGAAGCAGGAAGAGGAGGAGGAGGAGGAAGAGCAGGAGGAATAGGAGGAGAAGGAGGAGGAGTAAGAGGAGGAAGAGGAGAAGGATAAAGAGAAAGACGACGAGGAGGGGAAGCAGGAAGAGCAGGAAGAGGAGAAGCAGGAAGAGCAGGAGGAAGAGGAGGAGGAGGAGGAAGAAGAAGAAGAGAAGGAAGAGGAGAAGCAGGAAGAGGAGGAGGAGGAGGAAGAGCAGGAGGAATAGGAGGAGAAGGAGGAGGAGTAAGAGGAGGAAGAGGAGAATGATAAAGAGAAAGATGACGAGGAGGGGAAGCAGGAAGAGCAGGAAGAGGAGAAGCAGGAAGAGCAGGAGGAAGAGGAGGAAGAGGAGGAGGAGGAGGAAGAAGAAGAAGAGAAGGAAGAGGAGAAGCAGGAAGAGGAGGAGGAGGATTCCACCTGAACAGAGCAGGAGGTGCACTCTATGGAGACAAGGAAGGGCCACCCCATTTCTCGGAACATGGGGTTATTTTCTGCCTACTCATATTTTCAGCAAAAGCCCGGTGGCCTCAGAACCTTGTGTCAGTAGCATTTTGGAATGAAGGTGGGCACAGGAGAGAGGACTATGGTCTCAGGAGCTTAGAGCACTTTGGGAGTGTTCACCTGGGGAGGGGTGTTTCTCAGAGTAGCAGGGAGAGGCATGCGCTGTCTTACTTGGATAGTATAGTAATGGATGCTGCCAAAAGGCTAAAAGGCGGGGGACTTTATGTATAATTATACGTATAATTACATGTGTGCACATGTTTATGAAACCCACAATTATGTGTGTGTTCATCAGTGTCAATGCCTGAGTGCCTGTGCAGGTAAATGTGTGTGTATCTGTGAGTGTGAGTAAGTGTATGGGAAAATCGACTATCCTGGGAGTGCATGTGTGTGTATGGGGCCCAGACTTCAGGACCTGTGGGCACATGTGCACAAATAAACAGACAAATGGTTTCTTTCCTGATAGGAATGTGTGTGTAGATGTATGAGTGTGTTCCTGAGAACACTTATGAGTGTGTATGGGTGCCACTGAGTGTGCACAGGGCTGTGTGGATACTTGTGAATGTGTGCTATCCTATCCTGTGTGTGTGTGGACAGATGTGCCAGGGGCCGGAGACAGACCTGGCCACCGCTATAAGGTGTCCTCCACCCCAGGGCCCGGCGCGGCAGGGCGAGGCTCTGGGCAATGGAGAAGGGCAGTGGATGTTCCGGGTGTGCTTGTCCCAGAGCTCTGCTCCTTGCCCAGGACATTCCCACTTTCCATTCCTGCGAAGGAACATAATGTCCACTGGCTCCTCTCCCGCCTGGTGAGTCCAACTCCCCTGCTGCCTGGGGCTGCGGGGCACTTCCTGACCAGGACAAGGAGCATCCAGGGAGCCAAACCCTGGGGGCAGAGTGGGAGGGAGCCGCAAGGTCTGACAGCAACAGCGTCAGCAACAGGAGAGCCGCCCCAGGAGTGGTTCAAGTAGCCAGCATTTATCGGCGTTTGCCATGCGCCGGTCCCATGCAGAGCATTTCACATGGATATACTCATGTAAGGCTCCCTACAGCCTCCATTGCTAGGGCTTACCATGATCTCATTTTGGCAGACTGGGACTCGGACTAAGGAATTTGTTCAAGATGGCACCGACAGTGAGTGGCAGCCTCCTGGCAAAGGCAGGACCAGCACCTCCCATATAGCCCATCACCCTCAGTGCGCAGAAGCCTCATGGGTCTCTTGGCCCCCAAATGATTGTACACAACCCAGCCATCTTCATCTTCTTCTAACACCCCTTTGGCACCTGATGTCTACATTGTGCCAGGCTACGTGCTGAACCTTTTCATGTTTTATGTGGCACATATTTTGCTTTCCATTTATTACCACAATTCATCTCCATAACTGTCTTATAAGTTATAAGTTATAAGGTTGATGTAACTTCCATTTTACAGTCAAGAAAACTAAGGATCAGAGAGGTTAAGTCACTTTCCCAAAGATACGCAGCTCATAAAAGTTGGAACCAGAATTTGAACTTTGGTCTGACTCTAAAGCCTATGTTTCTTAATGATTGCATCATCACATTTCAGCCCCACAATACTCCTGTGAGGGAGGAAATATTTAGCCTAGGTTCTGAGACAAGGTACAGAATTGGTAAGTAATAATTACGTATGGTGTCAGATGGGTACTAGACTTATTGGGGTGAGCCTAGTTATATAAATGTCTAATCACTATGTTGTACACCTGAAACTAATATAAAATTGTATGTCACCTTTAATTAAAAAATGAAAAAGTAATTTTCCCAAGAGCACATACTGATTAAGGAGCAGAGGCAGGATATGAACTCAGGTCTATGGGAACATCAGTGTGCTCCAGCAGACGCACACCTGAGACTGCATTATAAAATGTGTGTGTGTGTGTGTGTGTGTGTGTGTGTGTGTGTGTACGAGCATGCGGGTTGGATCTTTCCATCCTTTTTTCTGCAACCTCAATTTGTCAGCTCTAGCCAAACTGGGTCTTTCTCCTCCCAGTTCCAGGGAAGCCATCCTCCTTCTCACTTAGCTCAACTCTTCCCTTCTCAGATTTCTCATGGTCCCAGAAGGGCACCCATGTACCTCCCTCAGAGTCTTATTCTCCCCATCCTGACTGGGTTTTTCAGCTCATTCTTCTTTGTGTGGCCCATCTCCATGTCAAATTTGGGGCTCCCCCTTACTACAGCTTTTCACAGGGATAGGCCCTTGTGAAAAGTAGAGACTCAGACTATACCCATTGCTCATCCTAATGATGAGGGTGTGTCTTGAGTCACCAGGAGCCCGACCATCTATCCATCCATCCAAAAATATGTATTAAACACCTACTATATTCTAGGTACCATTCTAGGTACCAAGAATAAAACTAGACAAAGTACCTGCCCTTATGGGTCTCATCTAGGAGGGAGAGAAAGACAATAAATAATTAACAATAAATAAATTACAGCCGAAACCGGTTTGGCTCAGTGGATAGAGCGTCGGCCTGTGGACTGAAGGGTCCCAGGTTCGATTCCGGTCAAGGGCATGTACCATGGTTGCGGGCACATCCCCAGTAAGGGGTGTGCATGAGGCAGCTGATCGATGTTTCTCTCTCATCGATATTTCTGACTCTCTATCCCTCTCCCTTCCTCTCTGTAAAAAATCAATAAAATATTTAAAAAAAATAAAAATAAATAAATAAATTACAGAGTGTATAAAAGGAAAAAAAAACACAGCATAGTTCTAAAGCCCATTGAGAAGGTGACCTTCAAGCAAGACTTGAAGGAGGGAGTGAGGGAGCCATGTGGATGCCTGTGGGAAGAGTGCTCTGGGTAGAAAAACAGCAAGTGCAAAGGCCCTGGGGTAGATGTGTGCCAGTGTGGCTGGAGTGGAGTGAGCTGGGGGAGAGTAACAGGGGAGCAGTCAAATCATGTGAAGACTTGATGGCCACTGTAAGGACTTGGACTTGGACTCTGAAGAAGAGGGAGGCTTTAGAGCAGTGGTTCTCAACCTTTCTAATGCCACGACCCTTTAATACAGTTCCTCATGTTGTGGTGACCCCCAACCATAAAATTATTTTCGTTGCTACTTCATAACTGTAATTTTGCTACTGTTATGAATCGTAATGTAAATCTCTGTGTTTTCTGATGGTCTGGGGTGACCCTGCTAGCGGTTCTCAACCTGTAGGTCGCGACCCACAGGTTGAGAACCGCTGCTGTAGAGCCTAAGACCATCGGAAAACACAGTTATTTACATTACGATTCATAACAGTAGCAAAATTACATTATGAAATAGTAACAAAAATAATTTTATGGTTGGGGGTCACCACAACATGAGGAACTGTATTAAAGGGTCAAGGCATTAGGAAGGTTGAGAACCACTGCTTTAGAGTGTCTTCTTCCTCACCTCTTCCACCCCAGATTCTTGCTTTGCTGTCTTCTTATCATTCACATTTGGACCAAAACTGTCTCCTCAGGGAGGCCTTTCCTAGGACCACCTTGTTTAAGTGGTACTCCACACCTCACCATGCACTCTTCATCATGACCGCCACATCTCATCTTCTCGCTGTTCTGGGAATTAGCTAATATGGATTTTTCTGGGTTCCAGTGTTTATTTTGTGTCTTTGCCCATCAGGGTGGAAGTTCTTTGAGAGCACGTCTCAAAATGCGTCTGTCTCATTTAGTGTGGAATCCCCTCTGCCTAGAATAGCATAGAGCAGTGGTCAGCAAACTGTGGCTCGCGAGCCACATGCTGCTCTTTGGCCCCTTGAGTGTGGCTCTTCCACAAAATACCATGGCCTGGGCGAGTCTATTTTGAAGAAGTGGCGTTAGAAGAAGTTTAAAAAATTTGGGTCTCAAGAGAAATTTCAATCATTGTACTGTTGATATTTGGCTGTTGACGAATGAGTTTGCCGACCACTGGCATAGAGCATTATACAGCGAGGTGGCAAGCAGCCTGTGATACCCCCAAATGCCAGCCTGTTAATACTGTGATGTACTCCAGCTCATATGCCGTGGTACTGTTGGGAAGGCAGATGCCCACTTTCTGCAGAAATCCCATCCTGCCCCTCTGCCAGCTGCCACCATCCTACTAAAATGCCTTCCTAATACCTATTAAAATTGAATATGAGGTTTAAACTCAAATTACAACAAGCTAAAAGAAACCACTTACAAAGCCGAACCCTCCTCTTCGCCCTCGATGAGGTCATCAAAAAATAAATAGCTCTTTTCCTGGAAATTCATGGCATTGCCCTGCCAGTCCAGCCATAAAGCTGTTGTCTAGAGAATTCCATGGAAGAAAAGGAAACAAAAAGTAACCAGGAACCTACCAGGTGCTTTACATAGATCTTATCACCCAGGCTCCCAAGCGAGCCTGCGATGTAAAGTTATGATGCCTGCTTTACAGAAAGAAGGCTGAGGCTCAGAAGTCTGGTAACTGTCCCTGTCTCAGTATTACATGGTGAGTTATGGCAAAGCCAGGATCCAGTCTTAGGTCTGCCTGACACCAAAGTGTGTGCTCTTTCCACATCCCTATGCTAACCGGCTCCAATTCAGCACAAACATACTTTTCTTTGGAGGACTTAGAAGAACCAAGGATTGGAAAACAAGAAAAAGAAGGAACCTGGGGTTGGCGAGAGCAGCTCATCACCTGTGCCAGAGGAGCCTTCCTGAGCCCCACGCTGCCCAAACAGGAGCACCCAGCACCTTGGATCCCAGCGCTGGGACAGCCCCGTCCTCCCCACCAGCCAGGGCACTTGGAGCAGCCCTGGCGTCCCACTCATCCGACTGAGTGCCCCACAGGGAGTCTCGGGCTGCCTGCCTGCCTTCCAGACTAAACATTCCCTTCTCCCAGCTCCCCCTGCTCCACTGGGCCCAAGTGTCCTAGGAGAGTCTCAACAAGACAAGTGAAGGATAGTTTACACGTGTCTGTGGACACCCTTGGGAGAGAGGTGGGCATGTGCCCAGGCTTACAAACACACACACACACACACACACACACACACACACACACACACACACACGGAGAGTGAGCCTTTGCACACTGCTTGGGCGAGGCAGGCCAGCCCAGAGATTCACAAATATCACACACACACCACCACCATCACCTCCACCACACCAAAGGCAGACATTGCTATCTTTGAGTCCTGGTGAGGAGAGGTGAGCCCACATTACAATACTCACACACACGGGCACAGACACGGACACCTGAATGTGAACACATCCACAGTGTGCAGGGCTGTATTTTGGAAAAATTGAAAAAATACAAAAATACAACCTGCCAATGTTTCCACTATGTGCTGCTTGTAAAACTTGTGCAGCCTGGAGAGAGGCCCTGCCCCCTGTAGCTGTGTGTGGGCTGTCAGATAAAGTGGGGAATAGTGAAAACAAACTGCTGGAAAACGGGGTGGGAGAGAGATGCTTCACTGACAGGGTTGGGGTGGGGGCTGCATGGAGGGTGGGGTGTCCCAGCAGCTGATACAGAGGCCGCTGGAGTTTCCAGCTGATGGGCCACGGCCTCCGTTTTCTGAGAGGGAAAACAAGCCTTCCCTGATGGTCGTTTTGCTAGCAGTCGATGAGATGAAATGTAAGCCCAGTGCCTAGCACTCCATAGGCACCAGCTATGTGACAGCCGTTAGGACCAGCTCACACCCCCACACTGCCACAGGCAACAGACTTGAGTCATCCCATTGCCGCCTGCAGTGTGGCCCCTGTTAGAGCCGATTCATTATAGCGCTGCTTATGTCAAATATATTATTGAATATAATATATATATAATGCATTTATAATAACAGTAACTGCAAAAATAACAACTAACATTTATTGAATATTCACTCGGTGGCAGGCACTGTCCTAAGCACTTCACATATGTTATCATATTTGATTTTTACAACAACCAAGTTTACAAATGAGGAATTAGAGACACAGAGATGGTAAGCAAGTTTCCCCATATGGAATTCAAATATGAATGTAAATCTATTTAGGTGATGAAAAACTATAGTTATTATATATATATATATATATATATATATATATATATATATATATATATATAAAATATATAAATATATATGTAGCTATACCTGTATAATATGTTTTATCTATCCACCTATCTATTATCTATCTATTTTTGTTGAGGGAAGTCAGCCAACAGTCCAGTGGGCACCAGTGACCCTAGCTTCTCAGGGGATGACTATAAATCACCCATTCCACCCCTCAGCTTGGGGCAGGCCATCTGGTGGGGCCATTGTAGTTTCTCTTTTGGTCGTTATTCTGAACATGAAGGGTTGGTACAGAGGGTGGTATAAGGTCACAAAGGAGAGGACCGCGATAAATGTTAAAAGTGAACATTTTTGTGGTGGTCAGAGGAGTCTTTAAGTAAAAGGTCCAGAAAACAGTGGAAGCCACAGCTGTGGAGCAGTCCCCTCCACTCGGCTTGCCCTCTGCACCTGGCCAGGAGGAGATGCGTGTTTAAAAGAGGCTGAGGTGTCAAGAGTGACCCCCAATGTAAACTATGGACTTTGAGTGATAATGATGTGTCAATGTAGGTTTATCAGTTGTAGCAAATGTGCTACTCTGACGTTGGACATTGATAGTGGGGAAGCTGTGAGCATGTGAGGACATGAAGTATATGGGAACTTTCTATACTTTCCCCTCATTTTGCTGTGAACATAAAACTGCTCTAAAAATTATTAAAGTTTATTAATGAGAGAGAGAGAGAGAGAGAGAGAGAGAGAGAGAGAGAGAGAGGAGAGAGGAGAAGAGGAAGGAGGAGGAAGAGGAGGAGGGGGAGGAGGAAAAGGTGGAGGAAGAGGAGGAGGAGGAGGAGGAGGAGGGGGAAGAAGACGAGGAGGAGGAGGAGACAAGCCACCTCCAGGTCCCAGGGTTTCATTTGTGTTCTGAGCAGCCATGGGGTTTCTGGGAGGTGCCTCCAGGGCCATGAGGGGCTGGGATTAGAGAGCAGAGGAGCAAACAGCAGGACTAGCAGGATCTAGCCCCCTGCTGTACGCCCCATCCACCCAGCCAGAGCTGTCCTGATTTTATTTACTTTATCAATCAGAATTCTGCATAAGCTCCATTTGAAGAAGGCTGTGCTGCTGGCCATGTTTTAAGGACCTCTGTCTCAGAGGCTCACACATGGCGAGACCACCACCCTCCCCCTTACCTGAACAGCCCTGCAGTTTGTAAAGCCCTTTCACAAAAGGGCCCCTAAAGGCACACAGCTTGCCTTTAGGCCACCTAACAACAGGTTGGGCACGTAGAAAGTGCTCCATAATTATTTATTGCATGAACTATGACTCATTTGGGTTTTACAGCAAATCTAAGAGGTGGGCAAGGCAATTTTGGTTTTACTCATTTTACATTTATTAAATTGCTTACAATGGGCCAGGCACTGTGCTAATCACTTTACATAAATTAACTTATTTCTCCTTATTACAAACCTTTGAGGTAAGTAATAGTATTATCAATGAAATTGGAGCCCAGAGAAGTTAACTTATTTGCTGAAGGTCACACAGCTACAGCAGAGATTCCAACTCTGGCAGCTTGGCTCTTACCCATCATGCAAAGTTCTTTTATACCCAGTGATACCTGGGCTGGGAGAGTTGCAGGGACCCCTTCAAGTCCCGGGGAGGGTTAGTGGTGGGGCCAGGCTTGGATCCCAGGAGGTCAGATCTCCTCCCACCTCATCCACACATGGTTACTACAGCCTGGGCAGGGCATGGGCTGGCTGGTTCCCCATCACCTAGCGAACAACAGGACACTCCCAGCCTGGGAGGCCAAGGGTAGCACTGCCCAGGAGATCCACCCACAGCCAAGGCCTGTCTGATGCAGAGGTGAGGGCAGGAAGAGGAAACAGGAAGACATATTCAGAACAATAACAAAAAAGCAAGATAACAGCCCAATCTCTTTTCCTAAAGCTTCCCATCTGGTCCATATGTTCAGCTCAGACATTGGGTGGACCCCAGCCAGTTGTGGAATTTTGCCAGCTGGGTCCCTCTGATCTGGGAAGGGTCTGGCCTGATTCCAGAGGGAGAATCCATCTATCTCCCCATATGCTAGAACTACAAGGAAGTGCCCATGTCCAAGAATGTAGACAGATAGACCCAGGCTTTTACCACTATATCATCCATCCATCCATCCATCCTTCACCCATCCATCCATCCATCTACCGTTTTATCCATCATCCATCTATCCATCATCCAGCCAGCCATCATCCAATCATCCATCCTCTATCTATCCATCCTCTATCAATCTGTCCATAATCCATTCATCCATCCAACCATCCATCTACATATTCACCTACCTGCTGGAACTACAAAAAATAAGTGCCCACACTATGCTGTTCTTCAGCTGATGGACCTCAGGCTTCCTCCCTAAGATTAAAGGCTGTGTGAAAACTGGATGTGGGTAGGCTGTGACCAAGCTCTCCAGGCTATGAGGCACTTCACCTGTGAGAAGTTGTTTATGTGATGTACATATTATAAAGCAATAAGAGATTTCTGAGGCTTCAAAGAGAGTTTGTTTTATAGAAAGCTCAGAGCCAAAGTTGTAGACCACATCAATGTGCCATATCTGAGCCCAAGGCAGATTTCCCCTCCCTTTATTTTCCTCTTTACTCTAACTTCTTTGTCTACATATAGGTTATTATCTTATATTAGCTCTTATATTTTAAACCTCCTCAAATCCCTTTTGGAAGAATGCTGAATCATGAAGGGAAACAAATGATTGAGTTGAACTAATGCAGATGGAATAAAGGGATATTCACTTCAGGAACTGAGTTCAACATTCTCTGTTACCCTTACTCATGTTCCTGGATGAGGCTGCTGTCAAATCGAAGGATTGACTCTTGCTGGCCAAGTGATGGCAGCCTCCAGCCTCCCTTCATATTTCTCTCCCCCCAGCCCGCCCCTGAAAGTCTTCCTTAACTTGCATTTCCACACACATGTTTTCGATATCAAGTATTCTGCATTCTCCGCTTCTCCCTCCCCTCCTTTCCCTTTTCTCAACTTTCAACTTCAACTCTAGTTCTAATTTTTATATTTGGAATTGGTTACTGTCTTTTGGCAGTAATGTAAATGACTTAAAATATGCCTGCATCTTATTATTTAATTAATAAGTGTCATGGTATTATCTGCTTTTAATATTATTATCATTATTAATTATTAATATTTTTCATCCTCACCCTGAGGACACACTTAAAGACGTGATTAAACAGAGAGACAGAGATAGAGAAAGAGAGAAACATCGTCCAGTTGCCTTCCATATGTGCCTAGGTATGTGCCATGACCAAGAATGGAACTGGTAACCTTCTGGTGCATGAGATGACGCTCAGCCAACTGAGCCATTCGGGGCCTGGCAGTGTTAACTGCTTTTAAATAGGGAGAACAATGGCCTTCTAGAGATGTCCACGACCTAAATCTCTGAGCCTGTGAAGATGTTACTTTACATGACAAAAGTAATTCTGCAGATGTGATTAAGTTAAGGATCTGAAAATAGGGAGCTTATCCTGGATTATCCAGGTGGACCCAGTGTAATCACAGGGCCTTTGGAGATGGAAGAGAAAAGCAGAAGAGCAAGGGAAGGGAATGTGCCAATGAAAATGGAGGTGAAAATGATGGGATTGATTGCTGGTGGGAGTGGGGGTGCGTTCGGGGGGCCTTAAGACGTGGACTGTGGGAAGCTTCTAGAAACTGAAAAAGACAAGCCTACAGCCTCTGGAAGCCCTGCGGATACCCTGAGTTTGGACTCTGACCTCCAGAAAATAAATTTGTGTTGTTTCAAGTCACAAAGTTAGTGGTAATTTGTTACAGTAGCAGCAGGAAAAGAGAGGAAACACTTTCTCACAGGAGAGATGATAGTTCCTAGTGTGTACAACTGGGTTTTATGGGAGGGAGGGAGGGAGGGAGGGAGGGAGGGAGGGAGGGAGCGAGGAGGGAGGGAGATAAGACTTGCCCATATGGCAAATGGATGTCTTTTCTCCCCCAGATCACAGTTGACACAGGACAGATTTCCTCAAAATAAATGGAGCTCTCATTTCAATGGAACCTTTGTGTGGAGACAAGCTCACATGGTCAAGTGGACCTGGCCTGGGCACCCCTTCCTCTGAAACACATCCAGGGCATCACTGTGTTCATGCATTAACAAACTCTGCAGGGCAGTTGGCTTTGCTTTTCTTGTGCTTTCTTTTCACAGTGAATTGGCTGGTCTTCAGCTGGTGTCCGGGGTGCTGTGCAAGAAAGGGCATGAAGGTAAATAAGACGAGGGGAGTGAGGCCCAAGAAAGAGTCCCTTGGCATTTTACCATTTATAAACACACATACCCTTTACAGTTCAATGTGAGTCCCATGAGAAGGACCCCATAACAGAGCCCATTGGCCCTGCTGGAAGATGGTAGGACATAGTGGTGTGGAAAGATGGATTGGAATTCTGGCTCCTAGCACTTGTGGTCCCTAGATCTGTCACTGTTCTTTTCCTCATCTGTAACATGAGAGGATGGGGTGGCTCTGGGTACACAATGAGATCATGCTTTTATGTGCATGGCACAGTCCATGGAGAGAAGTAAGCCCTCAATACATGGTAGCCCTTGCATTTAGCCTCCTGATCTGGAATAAAAATAAAGGCCCTAACTGGTTTGGTTCAGTGGATAGAGCATTGGCCTGTGGGCCAAAGGGTCCCAGGTTTGATTCTGGTCAAGGGCATGTACCTTGGTTGCAGGCTCCTCCCAGGCCTGGGTCCTGGTTGGGGCTCGTACAGGAGGCGAGCAATCGGTGTGTCTCTCTCACATCAATGTTTCTCTCTGTCTTTCCCTCTCTCTTCCACTCTCTCTATAAATCAATGAAAAATATCCTCAAGTAAAAAAAAATAAAGGATAATAAAGAAATAAGATGAGGTTCTGTGTTCGCTTGTCTTGTTAGAGGAATCTCTGCTGAAAGGTTTCCAAAAGGGATGAAATATTTGTTTCCCTGGTTCTCTATATGCATGAAGCGTCTCCTACCTGCTGTGATTAAGAAGCCTGTAATCTGCGTTCCCATCCTGCATCCTGCTTAATGGACCTGTTTCTTTCCCATCCTGCAACAGCATCCTCAGTTGAGCCACATTCATTCATTGCAGCGGTCCTCAAACTTTTTAAACAGGGGGCCAATTCACTGTCCCTCAGACCGTTGGAGGGCCGGACTATAGTTTAAAAAAAAAAAAACTATGAACAAATTCCTATGCGCACTGCGGGCCCGGGATGAGTCGGCTGCTAAGCAGGACAGGCAGTGGCACCCGGCGGGCCGGATAAATGTCCTCGGCGGGCCGCATGTGGCCCACGGGCCGTAGTTTGAGGACGCCTGCGAGGCTCCGAGGCTGCTAAGGAAAAGGGCTGAGCGGTGAGTGGGGAGATCAGCCTGTGAGGAGAAGTGCCTGCTCCCTCCTTCTCCTGGCCAAGGAGTACAATCCTGTGACGGGGCAGGAAGCCGCAGTATCGGCTCAAGCAGCAGCCAAATACATCTAAATGTAGCCCCAGCCATCTTCCGGCTGCAGCCTCAGATGACAGCTGCCCCAGCTCTGCTTAGAAAGGCAGTGCCTCTTCAGCTGCCCTGCCCAACGCTCGTGATGGCCAAGTGAGCAGAGCCGGTCACCATGTCTAGCTAGACCCTGCCCTCACCTCTGCATCTGTTCCTGCGGAAACAGGAACGCTGGAAAGGATTCATCTGTCTGCTCTGGGCCAAGATGGCTCCCAGTTCCAAGGGTAGATAAGGAGGAACTGGAAGGGAAGTCAGGATTGGGGTCATATGACCCACCCCCAGGGCCTAGCTGAGCAGAAGCTGAAGGGCCAATGGTGAAGCCAGGTCTCCTATTGAATGCAGGAGGGAGCACCATTCTCCACGGTGCCTCACCAGACCCAGAGGGCCGCAAGCTGAGAGGGGGCCACTAACCAGAGAGGAGGCAGAATGGAGCACAGCCTTGGGCAAACTCCCCGCTCCCTTCCCAGGCCTGGGACCTGGGCTGTGGCGTGAAGGGTGCACACCAGCTAGAGCCAGGCACCTCCAATGTCAGGACACATGCTCTGAGTCACTCCGGGATCTTGTTAAAATGCAGATCCTGAGTCAGCCGATCTGGATTGGGGCCTGAGATTCTGCATTTCTGTCCAGATCTCAGGTAAGGCCCACCTTTGGGATAGCAGTTAGCCTGAGAAAACATACAACAAAGGATGAGAGAGAAAAAAGAAGAGGGACTTGCAGGAGACCTCTCTCTGGACTTCCATGATGCTCGATGCTGTATCTCTAGGCAGAGGTCATTTAGAGTGTCCTTGCACGCTCAAGGCCTTTGGGGTTCCCGTTGTGTGCTCTTCTGGAGAATGAACAGGGGCCAGGGCAGGGCTTGGAGGTCTGGATTTGACTGATACTAGGTGCCTGCTTGCAGCAGCCCTGGGAACAAAGAGGTGGAGTTGGGGCTGAGCAGAGCAGAGCAGGAAGCAGTGGGGAGGGATGGGGAGAGGGGGGGGTGGGCAATGAAGAGAAAGGTGGGAGATAAAGGTGGGGTCAGAGAGGAGCTCTGAAAAAGAAGTTGGGGCTCTGACCCTGTCAGCTGTGACATCTGGGGCCAGCTGACCTCTCTGAGCTTCAGCTTCCTCATCTATAAGTAAGTATTATAACATTTTGACTTTAGAATTAGGGTGAGGATTAATAATGCAACACATGTGAAAGCATCCAGCAAATTACCTGGCCCATAATAGTATCCAACGTCCAATACATTTTGAAATAAATAGCAAATAAGCAAGGTCAGCCCATGCCGGATCTTGACAGCCAAACAAAGAATGTGGCTTGTGTGGCAAGAAGCCAATCGCAAATTATTCCCAACTCTGCAATAAAGCAAGGGCCCCCCATGGCCCGCAAGAGAGATCCGCATAACTGCCTCTACATAATTCTGAGTGCATAAATGGAATTCAAACAGATAAAATTATAGCATTCAAACCAGTCCTGAATGCAGACCTCTCACGAATTCCCATTAATCTTTTGCCTCGGAATGGGTGTGATTGCACAGGCCCCCAGATTTTCTGGAATAATCGGCCAGCTCTCGCTCACAGACTCAGGACGAGCGGCAGGTTACATGGGACTGCACATTAACAGGGCTGCCCTGGGAGACAGCACAGCCTGGCCCTGGGCCTTGGACCCCAAGGCCCTCCTAAGTCTGAAATCTGATGAGGCTAAGCAGAGAAACAACCCATTTTGCAGGGTCCTTGCTGGAGCCTTTTGAAAGAAGGCAGCCTCCCCACCGAAGCCTTCCCAGGAAGCTCTGGAGGTGGCCCTGCCCTCCTCCTCCCGCCTCCCTGTCCTCACACGCTCTCTGGGACAGGCCTTCTCAGCTGAGCAGAACCTAGGCCATTTTTCATTATTTTTTTTCCTTTTTAAAAATAATATTTGGAAATGGTTTGTGGCCCGGGCCCGGATATTTAAACATTTCCACCGAGTCACTTTTTTCCCTGCCGTGTATTATTTTAAGTAGATAGAAACAAAACCAGCACTCCACAAACAGAACAAGAGAAATTGGTAAATACACTTAAAATCAGCCAAGAGGACGGATGGTCCTGTGGCCCTTGGGAGAGGGCTCCCCCTAAAATCCAAAAGCTGCAGATGAGAGTAGGGGCCACGGGCAGACTGAGGGGAGGCTGAGGGCCGGGGAGGCACAGCACCATCTCCGCTGGGTGTTTTGTTCCTCAGTAAACACCCCATGCCCTGCCCACAACCAGACCTCTCAAAAAGCCAGTGGCCAGCCCGGCTGGCATGGCTCAGTGATTGAGCGTTGACCTATGAACCAGGAGGTCATGGTTTGATTCCTGGTCAGGGAACATGCCCAGGTTGTGGACTCAGTCCCCAGTGGGGGGCGTGCAGGAGGCAGCTGATGGGTGATTCTCTCTCATCACTGATGTTTCTATCTCCATCTCCCTCTCCCTTTCTCTCTCTGAAATAAATAAAAAGATTAAAATAAAAAAGCCAGTGACCGGCCTGCATAGTGGTCAGGAACGTGTCTGGCTTCACTCCCAGCTCTGCAGCTCAGGAGCTAGGAGAACCTGAGTAAGTCAACTCACTTCTTAGTACCTTAATTTCAAAGGTTTTTATGCCTGTGAGGTGTTTAGACTATCGCTCAGCACAAAGTGAGGGCCAATAACTTCATATGTCTCAAGCCACCAATAACTAGCATGTCCCCAAACTCAGATCTCAACCCCCACCCCTGATCTTCCTCATCTCTGTGAATGACAGCCCCGTTCTTCCAGTGGCTCAGGCCCCAGACCCTGGAGTCCCATTTTTAACTCCTCTTTCTCTCTCACACTCCACAAGTAACCCATTCACAAATGTTATCCGTTCTATTTCTACAATATATTCGGAAGCCTGTCACTTATCACCCCACCACTACCACCCGACTCCAACCAGGGTCTTTTTTCTTGCTGGCTTTTGGAGTAGTCTCCTGCTGTCCCCACTGGCCCCCCATCTCTCCTCATCCTCCAGAGAAATCCCTTTAAAACATTTAAGTCTGATTATGTTTCTCTGCTTAAAACCTTCCGAAGGCTCCTCAACTCACTCAGAGTAAAAGTCAGGTTTTCCCTGGGCCCACAAGGCCCTGCAAGCAGGCCCCACACCCTCTCTGATGTTGTCTCATCCACTTCTCCCCCCTCGCTCACTGTCCCCCCAGCCACACTCTCCTCTTTGCTGTTCCTTGAACGTGCTAAGAATGCTCCTGCCTCAGAGCAATTGCACTTGCCTTTCCCTCTGCCTAGAACATTGTTCCATTAGAAATCTTAGGACTCCCTCCTCCACTTCTTCAGGCTCTGCTCAGATGTCACCTCCTCAGAGAGGCCTTCCTTGAACCTCAGATATAAACCTTCTCTCCCTCGCTATACCCCTTTCTCTGCTTTATTTTCCTTTTTAGCTCTTACTACCAGGTAATAGTATAAATCTTTGTTTCTTCATGTTTCTTCTCTCTCTTCCTTTTAGATGTGAGCCCTAATATGGCAGCAGCTTAGTCCCTTTTCTCCATTGCTATACTTCTAGTCTCCAGAAGCATGTCTGGCACGTAGTAGGAGTTCCAAGGTGGGGGCTGTGATGGGCAGGGTCGGTGGGGCCATCCAGGGGCCTTTGATAACTCGTCCACTTAGCTGACATCCAACCAGGCACAGTGCCCAGTGCCAACTATACAGCAATGACAGATAGCAGAATTCAAAGACCAGACTAGAGCTCTTAAGAGAACAAGAATGTACTGCTGTTACAAGGACCAGGAAATAGCACATAACCAAAGAATTTGTGGAGCACTTTACAGTTTATAAAGTGCTTCCCCACATAGTAATGATTACAAAGTCATGTGGTGTAGTAGAGGAATGGTGATGGCTGCTGCAGAAAGCCCGAGTGAAGGTCTCCCACCTGCCGTGGCTGCACAACCTTCAGCTCAGGACCACCGCCCTGAGCTTCCATCTCCTCATCTAGAGAATGGTACCATGGCTAGTGCATGTTGAATATCTTATGCATGCCAACTACTCTTGTACTTTTATGTGTATTGACTATTTTGATCTTCAAAGCAACCCTATAAAATGAGTATGATCGTTACCCCTGTTTTGCAGGTGTGGAAACTAAGGCTCAAAGAGGTGAAGCTGCCTGAGTCACACAACTGCTCAGCAGAAGAGCTGAGATTTGGACCCAGTCACTCTGGCTCCAGAGTCTGTGTTCTCAGCTGCAATGCTGTACTGCAGACAATGACCCTCCTCAAAGGTTTGGGGAGACCAATGACATTAATGTACCTGTCCCTAGTTAGAGGTAAGTAGTAACCATTGCTACCATTCTGGGCCATACTCCCGAACATGGTGTTAGAACATTCAGTTGCTTTAACAGATACTGTCGATGACCTGGCATGACTATTGGCCTAACTGAGGTGTCACAGACAGTGACAGTGTCCCTCTGCCTGGGGGGCATTCTCACTCTGAGAGAAATGCTTGATCATCGAACAGGTCAGGCCAGGTGCTGGGTGCTCACACCCAGGAGCACCCCTCAACCAACGAGGCATGTGAGCTGGTGGACAAACACCCAATCAGTGGGACAATTGTGATGTGTGTCCCACACAGTCCCTCAGAGGGTCCCCAACGGGATCGAGCCCCAGATCCCACAGTTACCCACCCACGAGTGCACCTTTTATCGGCTTTCTCCTTTCTCTGCCTCACTCCTCACTCTCGCATAAGACTCCCTGGAATCACTTCCCAAAAACTGCTTGCCTGAAACCCTCTTCTCGGGGTCTGTTCCGGAGGAGCCAAACCAAGACAGGGAGGCAGATCGGTTTGGAGAGAGAGGAAAAGAAGAGATAGCAGCTGTTGAGGCTTGAGATTTTTCTAGACAGATACTAGAGGGGGAAAGCTGGAGAGAGGAGGGGCCTCCCTCCACCCTCCATAGAAGAGGAGGGCCCCAGTAACTGGGAAAATGGACCTCCTGCTGGTTCTCAAATAGGATAGCGCCTCACATTTCACCTGGCACTTCAAGAACATTGGCTGTCAAGGGATTCTGGCAAGAGCCCCCGTGGTCCTGGAGGAGATTACGGGGCATTTCTGGAAACTGGGATATGCATATAGAATGAACACAAATAAGCCCCCCTTGTCTAAATAAACGGAGGCACAGGTTTATGAAGCAGTTTGCTTTTTCTCCCCGACCTCCCACACACCTCTCCTCAAAGGCCAGGCTTGTTTGCTTATTTCCTTAATCCCAAACCCTCTGCACCTTCAGAGGGCCCCTTTGTGTCTGGGATGAAATGGAGCATTTTGCCTTGTAGACACGATTTGCCCAATGTAGCACCAAATGCAGATTCACAATAATACAGCATCGTGGTTTGGGATTCAATGAACAGGAGGTAAGAAGAAAACCACGGGAAAGGACGACTTGAGGTCAGCAGGTTCCTGGGGCCAAACACTTTGCAATTTCATTGGAAAGAATTCTCAGGGGGAAGGAGACCAAAGACTGCGGTGGGAGAAAGCAAATGCCTGGCTCAGCAATGTGGCTTCTTCCCTAGACAGGCGGGTCATGCGGGAAGAGAGACAGGACACACTGAGGAGGGCTGATTGCTGGCTGCTGAGGAAGAAGAGAGCTTTGTCACCTCAAAATGACAGCGGCCTGAGTCGCAGCCCATGGGCCAGGTTCAGAAGGTTTCCTGTACGTTTCATTAATCACTGAAGCTGCAGAAACACCGAGAGCAGAGGGCACCTGGCGGGAGCTGCCCCAAGGGTCCACATGGGGAGACACTTTGGGAGAATGTCATGGAATAAACACTCAGCACAAGAATTTGAAAAGACAAAAACAAAATCTGTCCAGGAAAGAATATATTAATCAGAGCAGACCCGGTTGCCTTGGAAGCAGGATTACCTCATGGTCAAAAGCTTGGCCATAGAGACTGAGGACCTGGGAAGGAAACCCCAGCCCTGCCACTTGGGGGCTGGGTGACCTTGGACAAAGTAGTTAACCTTTCTGTGTGCCTCAGTTTCCTCATCTGTAAACCAGGGCTGATGATACTAATTATACTTACTCTAGAGAGTTATCTATAAGGATTAAACGAGTAAATACATCTGAAGCACTTAGAAAAGTGTCTTCACATACATACCTAATACATGCTAGTTGTAATCGCTACACGGCTTCAATAGACAATAGCTCCGTCCGCAGCGTGGCTCAGTGGTTGAGTGTTGACTTATGAACCAGGTCACAGTGTGATTCCCAATCAGGGCACATGCCCGGGTTGTGGGCTCGACCAGTGTGGGGTGTTCAGGAGGCAGCCGATCAATGATTCTCTCTCATCATTGATGTTTCTATCTCTCTCTCCCTCTTCCTTCCTCTCTGAAATCAATAAAAATATATTTTAAAAAATAGACAGTAGCTCCACGGTGCTACCATATTCTTACAGATGTGATAGAATAAAAGTTAAAAATGCACAGAAGCAGGAAAGCAGGTCAGGCCGAAGATGAATTCCAAAGCTTGGAGACTTATAGCCTGGAAATAAAGCCACGGAGGGCCTTACCTGTGCACAGCTCTGCCAGAGCACAGGGGGCCACTCCCTGCACCTGCCACAGTGCAGTGCGACCTCCGAGGTCCCCCTGGTATCCCCAAGTCCTCTTCAGTGCAGTCAAAAAGCCCCGTTAGATTGCACGTCAGAAGTGTGGCTGAGATCGGGGGTCTGCTCCCACAGAGGAAACAGAACACCCCCTCTTCACATCCAAACACAGCTCTGCCATCTGGCTGTGCCTGTGGCTGCCATGGTCAGTGACTGGAACCTGGTTACACAGAGGAGCATGGAACCTGGTTACATGAGGCCTGGAACCTGGTTACACGGAGGAGCATGATCCTGGCATGGTTCACAACTGGAGGCCAGCAGCTCGGAGGTCTGAGTGGTGGGCGGCGTGTCTCAGATCCACCTGACCTTGATAGCAGAACCCCATCCTCATCCTTTGCTCAAGACATAGGGCCCGGTTTTTCTCTGCAGAGATGTATTCCGGGAAGAAATGGCCATTGCCACCCCTCCGCTCATCTCACGCAGACACACGCACACCAGCTGAACCCACAGTTCTGTTTAAACATTCCTCCAGCACTCCAGAACTCCCACTTTTTCCGCAAAAAAAATGCCCAACTCAATTCAGACTCCTGCAGCTTGGGAATGAAGCGGGAATTAAAACAAAGGCAAAGGGGCACTTTCAGTAATTATTTCTGAAGTAACAAGCAACTAATTGAGACTTAGTTATTAAAACCAATACTGTAGGCAGTAATTAAACTGCAGCTAACGAGGAATTCGGCACCAGGCTCTGCAGCCACCACTTGACTACTATATTCCCCTCCTCCCGGGTGGAGGGGAGAAAATAAATGCCTTCTTCGTAGTCCTATGAGATATTCGTCATTCTGGAGATTTCTGCCTGGGGAGGTCAGTGTGGCCGGGCAGGGACCAGACAAGGCACAAGTGTGAGGAGCCTGGGAGCACAAGCGGTTTCCAGATCGGTTGCTATCACCCTCAGGTTGGTGACATCATGGGAACTGGCTACGGGGTACTGTCTAATCTGTGGGAGAAGAGTTGAATTGGCTCTTTTATACATAGATTTATTGAGCACCTCTAATGTGTTAGGAGCTCTGGAGATGTCTTTGTAACATTATTTCATTAGCAAGATGTGCCATTAGGAACTGCATTATGGATGCGGCCAACTTGGCTCAGAGAAGTCACCTGTTGGAAGTCACCTGGCCACTGTACAAAGTGAAGCCAGGGCTGGAACACAGAGGAAAGGGGAACTGTAGGCCACTTTCTTGCAGGCAACCTGGCTATGCGAGGCAGGTATGGAATCAGTGGGAACAGGTGGGTATGGCTGCCTGATGAGCTTGTCAAGTTACCAAAATATTCCATGCCTCAGTTTCTGCATCTGTGGAGCGGGGACAATCCTTCCTATCTCATGGATTTGCTGTAAAGACTACTCCCCATGTTGCACATAAGCATTAAGCAGTGTTTAGTGCAATAAATATAAACATTCAATAAACGCCAGTTACAGTGATAGATGCCACTTTGATGCTTTTGGAAGCAGCTGGAATGTTGATGAAACTCATTGTCTGAGCATGGCAGAGTTTTTGCAACAGTGGAAGTGGTGGAAGTCTCAGCAGAGTGTTTGTCCGCCTGTGTCCCTTGGGACAAACAAAGCCAATGGGCCTGCTCTTCTCTGAGGCCACTGCCCTAGAGTCCCGGGCAGCGGGGCGCTGGCCAGGCTCCCAGACAGCGTGTCTCGGGCCTGGAGCACAGAGCCGTTGCCTCACCAGCTTGTAATGAGCTGCGTCTCCATCCTGATTAGAGGCACAATCCTCACTCAGAAAGACTCGGGGGAAGGCAGGGACAGCGTCGTGGGGACAGGGCACAACCTCGCCTTCCAAGGAGGGGCTGGCCTCTGGAGAGCTGGTGACTTGCAGGTCACAGTCCAAGATGGTGTCGCGAGGCTGGGCAGACCCCATGGGGCAAGTCTGGGTCAGAGCAGGAGACGGACTGGGGCCCGCCCAGGCCTCTGTCTGCAAGGCTGGAAGGCAGCTGCTCGGAAGCTCTGGTTTGCCAAGAAGGGCAAGCAAGGAAACCAACATTCGCTGGGGACCTTCTGAGCACCAGGCCTGATGCCAGACCTATGACATCATCACCATCATCAACATTGTCCTGTTAAATAGAATGTGAGGGCACCATCTTTCCAACACTGGATTGCAGCCCACTACCGGGTTATGAAAACAATTCAGTGGGTGACAAATAGCATTTTAGAAATAAGGCAATTTTAAAACAACCGGAAAATTTCAGAGTGCACTGCACAGAACTCGGATGAGTACCACTTTGTAGGAGTTTCATTCCTTTAATTTGTGTGTGTGAGTTTTTGGGAGCGAGGTTGTCATGGGGATAGAAATCGTGTTCATTTCATAGTGCTGTTGCAGGGATTGAATTAGTTAATATTTAAGTGCTTAAAGCAGTGCAGCAGAGGCTGCCAGCACCCACCCATGTCCCTTGGAGATATTCCGTTTCCCTGTACCTGCCAGCAGCTTCCTGGGTCTCCTTCCCTCACCCCTCTCTCCCCCCGACACCCTCTCTGCATGGGAATATGCTTAGCCCAAGCAGCAGCGCAGGTGAAGGGTGGCAGAATTAATGCCCCAAACACTCCTATCAGTCAGTCAGGACTGGGAGATGGTGGACAAACACCACAGCCTCCGGGCTGCCCAGTGCAGCTATTGGATTCCGAGGCATGTCCCTCACAGGCTCTCAGAGGGTGCCCAGGGGGTTTGAGCCCCACGTGTCCACAGAACGTGTCCCTTCCCCATCTCATCCCCTCTCTCACTATTTCCTGGGATCCTCTCCCAACTACGTTGCTTCTACCTATATCCTTGTCTTGGTGCCTAATCTTATTTTGGAAGGACTCAACTTAAGACAAGCAGATTCTTTGCCTGGCTGGCATGGCTCAGTGGTTGAGCGATGACCTGCGAACCAGGAAATCATGGTTCAATTCCTGGTCAGGCCATATGCCCAGATTGGAGGTTCGATCCCCAGTGTGGGGCATGCAGGAGGCGGTCGATCAATGATTCTATCTCATCATTGGTGTTCCATCTCTCCCTCTCCTTTCCTCTCTGAAATCAACTAAAAAAAAAAAAAGAAAGAAAAGAAAAGCAGATTCTGGCATAAAGTTAAGTAAGTGCTCTAAATGATTATTCCCTACCCATTGGCTGAGTACCAGGCATACTGCTAACACTCTGCCTCAACTTCCTCATCTAGTATATTGAAATAATTTTAGTATCCTCCTCATGGGTTGGCATGAAGATTAAATGACTAATTGTGCAAACCACATATCTAACAAAGCACATTTTTCTAGCATATATAAACAACTCCACATTAAAAATAATAATACTACAGGTACAGCCACTATGGAAAACAGTATTAAAGTTCCACTTCTAAAGAAAATGAAGACACTAACTTGAAAGATATCTGCACCCCCATGTTGATTTCAGCATTATTTATGATAACCAAGATATGGAAACAACCTAAATGTCTATCATTAAAGAAAATGTGGTATACATATACCATGGAATACTACTCAGCCATAAAAAAGAAGGGAATCCTTCCATTTGCAACAACATGAATGGACCTTGAAGGCATTATGCTGAGAAAAGTCAGACAGAGGAAGATAAATATGTATAATTTCTGTATAATTTCACTTTATGTGTGGAATCTAAACAAAAACAAAACAAAACAAAAAAACAAGCTCACAGATACAGAGAACAGATTGATGGTTGCCAGAGGTGGGGGGTGGGGGATGGGTGAAATGGATGAAGGTACAAACTTCCACTTATAAAATAAATAAGCCGCGGAGATGTAATGTATAGCATGATGACTATCCTATATAATAAAAGGCTAGTATGCAAATAGACCAAATGGAGAAATGACTGGTAGCTATGATGCACACTGACCACCAGGGAGCAGATGCTCAACGCTGGAGCTGCCCCCTGGTGGTCCAGGAGGTGCCCCCTGGGAGCGCCACTCAGCCAGCAGCCGGGCTCACAGCTGGTGAGCGCAGCGGTGGTGGCAGTAGCCTCTCCAACCTCTGCAGCAGCGCTAAGGATGTCTGACTGACAGCTTAGCCCGCTCCCACGGACATCCCCCGAGGGCTCCCAGACTGCAAGAAGGCACAGGCTGGGCTGAGGGACCACCCCCAACCCCGCGAGTGTATGAATTTCATGCACCAGGCCTCTAGTAGTTAATAATATTGTACTGCATATTTAAAAGTTGTTAAGAGAACAGATCTTAAAAGTTCTTATCACAAGAAAAAAAAAATTCTGTAATTCTGTATGGTGATGGATGTTAACTAGTCTTATTATGATGATCATTTCACAATATATACAAATATTGAATCATTATGTTATACACCTGAAACTAATGTTTTATGTTAATTATACCTCAATTAAAAAACCAAACAAAATATCCAATTAGAAAGTGGGCAATTGACATGAAGAGACATTTTAACAAAGAGGATATACAGATGGCAAACAAGCATGTGAAAAGATGTTCAACATCACCAGCTGTTAGGAACATGCAAAGTAAGACCATGATGAGATGTCACTATGCACCTATTAAAGCAGATAAAATAAACAATATTGATAACACCAAATGCTGGTGAAGATGTGGAGAAACTGAATTATTCATACATTGCTCATCTACACTAATAAAAGAGAAAGATGCAAAATGACCATACCTTCACTACACCAACAAAGATGGCGGGTTAATTTGCATACACAGGCACAGAGCAGCTGAGGACAGGACGCTTGCGTCATCGCCATGGCGTTCCGCACTGCCCCAGCAGCTCTGGGCCTCTGGGCAGCATGGGAAGGCAGAAAGGCAGCTCTGGCCAGAGCGAAGGCAGTGCCGGCAGCCAGGGGAAGGAAGGCCCATTCTTGCACGAATCTTCGTGCATCGGGCCTCTATGGGAATATAAAATGGTACAGCCAATGTGGAAAACAGTTGGTTCTTTCTTTAGAAAACTAAACATGAACTAACCATCTAAATCAACAATTGCACCCCTGGGCCTTTAGCTCAGAGAAATGAAGACATGTTCACATTAAACCTATACATGAATGTTTCTAGCAGCTTTATTTGCAATAGCTCCAAGCTGGAAATAACCTGGATGTCCTTCAATGGTTAAACCATGGTACATCCGTTCCATGGAACCTTAGTCAGCAACAACAAGTACATGAACTCTTGACATACACAACAACTTGGATGGATTATGTTGAGTGAAAAAATTCCAATTTTACAAGGTCACATACGATGCCATCCCATTTAGATAACACTGTTGAAATAAAATTATGCAGATGGAAAACATATTAATGATAGCCAGGAATTAAGGATGGTAGAAGAGAGAGGGGTGGGTGCACCTATAAAGGGATGGCATTAGAGAGATCTTTGGGGAGATAAAATAGATCTGAATTTTGATTGTGGTGGTGGTAACACAAATCTAAGCAAGTGATAAAACTATACAGACTATAATCAGACATCATCATGCCAGTGTCAGTTTCCTAGTTTTGATACTGTGCCATAACTGCGTAAGATGTAACCATTGGAGAAAACTGGATGTAGGCTACAAGAGATCTCTCTGTACTATTGTATAACTTCCTGCAAAACTATGACTTAAATGAGCTACTTGTAAAGAGTTTAGATCAGTGCCTAAGTGAGCAATTAATCAATGTTAGCTCTCATTATTATGATTTTATTGTCATTACTAGAGGCCCAGTGCACGAATTCATGCACAGGTGGGGTCTGGCCGGCCTGCCCTGATGGAGGGGCAGCAGGAGGTCAGCTGGCCCTGCCCGATTGGGGTTAGGGAGAGGGCAATTGGGGGCGGGGCCAGCAGGGGGAGGGGCCGCTGGTGGTCGGGGCGGGGGGCCAATTGGAGTCCCAATCAGGCCAGTTGGCCATCGCAGTGCACCTCATGGAGACTGGTCATTCCGGTCATTCTAGCATTCCGGTCGCTTGGCTTTTATATATACAGATTACTTCATACAAGTCATCTTCTTTAATGCTCACATAAGCTTGTGAAAAAGGGGTTTCTTTTTTACCTCCATTTTACAAACTGGAATACTAAGACTCAGACACATTAGATAACTTATCTAAGTTCACATATCCAAAAAGACCTAGTAATTGAAGCCAAACTCCATGAACTTCTCACATACATGCAGGTAAGAAGACCAGTAAGATAATAATAGTAATTATCATATATATATATATATATAAGTTGACCTCATTGAGTTTCTAACATAGTGAGGAAAGTAAGAGATTTAACTCAAATCCAAGCAGAATGTCATACATCTATAAGTTCTATGGGAGCACGGGTGAGAGAGGAGTAAAAATATTCCAACCAAGGAGACCTAGCTAGGTTTCCTGGAGGAGGTGACATTTGGGATTGTTTTGAAGTAGGAGCTCAGTAGGGGTATAAAGGGGTACAAGAAAAGGCATCAAGTGCAGAGAACCTGGTCATTCAGGAATGGGAGTACTTGGAGAACAGTGACAAGCCCAAGGTGGTTGAAACAACTGTATGTGACTAAAGGCAGACGCAAATTGAGGAAAAGCAAAAGGCAGTCAATGAAGATGGGCTCTGGGTGACAGACTGGGGATTGGTTCATTCTGCCAGCTTTGGTTCACTGTGTCCCCCAAAGCCATGGAAGCCAAAAGGCCAATGTCTAAGTGAATGTGCAATGAAACTAAACATAACAAGGGGCCAGCCTTCTGTTTATACTAAAAAAAACTGGGCAGAGCTCCACCGTCAGCTCTGAGGTCCCAGGAAGCAAGGAGCTCTTCTATTTCAGGACCCCAAGATAATGTTTTCCAGGGTCCTCCCCAGGCCCAGTGCTCGCAGATCCTGGAGGCAAACCCCTGCCTCCTATGGGGTTAGGGCCTGTAACAGTTACACTGGGCTTTGGAATTTTACCTGTCAATAGTAAGTCATGAACCCCATCACACTTGTACTTATTTGTCTTCCCTCCCTCTTTGTGGTCAGGATCCAGGTCTCTCTGAGTCATTGCTGAATCAGCCCCATAGAAGTGTCCATATTTAGTTCCACCTGATTGATCCATTATCAATTTATTGGGCACCTCTGCTAGGGTTTGGAGGGGAAAGACCAAGATGCAGTACCTTAGTGGAGAAGAGAGACATCCACTCATAGTGAGATGGCAGTGCCGACCATCTAGAGGCAAAAGGATGCAAAACTACCCTGGAATGTGACTGGTGAAGGCAGTCACATCTGCATAACTTATCTTAACGAATGTGGAGATGAAGCCTCCTTCTTGATGAGACTGGGCACCATTGATCATGATGTCCAGAGATGGTTAATGGGGCTAAACTGAGGCACAGGTAGGCTTCCATCACAGAAAATGGATCGCAGGGGTGACAGTGAGACCTGTAACTTTTTGCTCATGTCTTGAGTGATAATGGAATGCAATACAACCGCAACATTAGCAAGGTACTAAGGAATAATACATTTCAGATCCTTGGCCAAGAGAGCAAAGCGCTTTCTGCTGTCCAGCCTCTGGAGCCCTAAAGTGAATTACGGTAGTTGAAGAAACTAGATTGCAAAGATGCTAGTAGGATATTTTATGAAGTATGTCATCAGTATGTCTGTATTTAAGTGGAGATAAAAGCAGCCCAATTGAAAAAATGGTGACAAGACTGACAGGCAGAACAACTGTGGGTTAGACATGGGGTCTTAGGAAAAGGCCTATCTTGAAAATAAGTCATGACTCAAGTTGTGGAGGAACTAAGGTGACTTTGATGGGCAGTGGAATGAATCATCACATGTCACTTTCCCTAAATAGGAATTTCCTGACATCACATGTGGAGGTGGTATTGGTCAACTTCGGGTCTTTGCAGTCAGGGCTGTTGCTGGAATAACCTCCTCACCTCTCCATGCCGAACTCGGTTCCCCTTGACCAGACTGTCCCTGGGGCCTGGCTCAGCTGAAGTTTTTGGAAAATGGTTGTTGAGATGTAAAGGGCAGATTTTCTAGATGTATGCTCCAGCTTCAGAAGGAAGACTTAGATTAAAAGGAGCAGCTGAGAGGGACCTCAGAGGTCCTTTGGGAAACTGCTTTCAAACTGGGTTTTGTAGAGCCTAAGGATTCTGTGGAGGTGCCTGGGGTGCTGAGAGACAGCCCTGGGAGGGGGATTCTGAGGGCCTGGGCTCAGGGTCACCACCTGCTTCAGCAGAAGAGCTCAATGTGACCTTTCTTGCACATCAAAGTTCTAAATATGTTGAAAGAAAGGCTCCATGGTTTTAGGTTTACAACCCACCAAATTAGTCCAACACAATAGGTGTCATCATTACAATATTTTACCCTAGTGCTTTGCATGTGCCAGACAATGTTAAATCCTCTCAGCCACGCTAAAAGTTAGGTACCATTATCACCCCCACTTCACATAGAAGATTTAGGTCCAGAGGTTGAAGAATTTGACCAAAGCACACAGATAATCGGTGATGAAGCCTGGCTTTAAGCCCATGCGGCTGGCTCCTGAGCCCACACAATTTTCCACTGGAAGGTACTGAGGAAGGTGAGTCCCAGGGAGAGGCAGGGACTTGCCACAAGCCCCACCGTGAGCTCAGGGCTTCTCCCTCCTGATAAGCTCCTTCCCTCTCTCCTTCTCTGTCCTCATGTGCCTTCTAGAACTGACTCGGAGTGGCTTTAAATAGACCATCCCTTGGTTACCAAGCATCTGTGCACCCACGCTGGGAGCCGCACAGAAGGAGCTGGGATGGCTGATAGGCTTCGGGGACATCTGTTCTGAATGGAGCTAGGACTCTCTCTCAGCCTGCAGTCTCAACCCCACCCTCTGATCTAAATGATGTTGAGTGCTTTTGGCATGACAGTCCAGGCCCTTCAGAGTCTACACTCAGTCTGTCTGTCCAGCCTCACCTCACTTGCTCCTTTACTTACACTCTTGCTGTTGCAGATACACATACACCCTATTCCTTTGCCCATGATGTTCGTTCTGCTAGAATACCACTCCTGCCTTGTGAGCCTGGCATATTCCTCCTCTAATGTCCCCTCTCTAGGGTCCTGACCTCCCTCCCAAGGCAGAATCAATCACACCCTCTCCAGACTCATCTCCTCATAGCACACACTGCCTGGTATTCTAACCATTGATTTCACTTCCTTGATTCAAAGACATGCTGGGGGTCCCATTTCACTTTCCCCAAATCAGGAGAGTTCTTACAATCCATGCTTCTCAGTATTTCCTGTCTCCTGAAACACTGTTTTTGAATTGATAAAATATTTGGTAATCAATGCCATCATAGGACCCAGGAAATACAGGACTTCTCTGTCTCCCTCCAGACTGAGCTCACCTAGGTTGGGGGCCAGGACCACGTGTCTCTGGACCTTCAGCGGCCAGCACAGGGATGCACGGTGCTCATGGGCTGGATAGCACCCTTTGTGTCCAGGTCACCAGGGGGGCCTGCAGGGCTCTAAGTTCAGGGCATCCTAGAAGCCCAGGAGATCCACCAGCCATTGCCTGCTGCCCATTGAGTTCATGCCCTGGAGAGAAACATGGGCAAGAATAGCAGACTTCATTTCCCCATTGTGTTCGTCTGCTAGGGCTGCCATGGCAAAGTACCAGAGCTGAGTGGCTTAAACAACAGAAAATTATTTTCTCACAATTCTGGAGGCTGGAAATCCAAAATCAAGGTGTCAGCTGGGTTAGTTTCTTCTGAGGCCTCTCTGCTTGGCTTGTAGGTGACCACCTTTTCCCTGTGTCCTCACACCGTCTTTCTTTTATGTGTGTATCTGTGTCCTAATCTCCTCTTTGTATAAGGACACCTGAGTCATAATAGATTAGTGCCCACTCCAATGACCTCATTCATTTTAACTTGGTCACCTCTTTAAGGAACCTATCTCCATATACAGTCACATTCTGAGGCACTGGGAGCTAGGCCTTCAGCATATAAATTTTAGGGAGAAACAATTTGGCTCATAACACCCCTTGAATGTTGACCAAGCTCAGTGGGAAGCACGTCAACCTCAGATTCCAAACCATTCCTCACCCCATGCTTTTCCCTCTCAGAAGAGCCACAGTAGCTGACCAGTCCCTCGCTCTTAACTTTCTTGTTCTCCAAGAGAGGTTTCCAGCATTCTTCTCCTGACTGGTCTCTTTCTGTCCTCACTTATTTAGTTTCCAGCTCTGATCACTTCCTTATCCTTCCAAACCAAATCTCCAATGGCAGTTGCCCACCTCTTCTCCTCTTAGAGCCTCACCCCATATAGGAAATACAGGAATCTTAGAATTGACAAGATCTCTCAAAAACATGCTCAGCACTGCTCTAAGGGCTGGGGATTCAGAGACTAAAACAGTGATAGCCCATGTGGTGCTAGATGTAATAGCACCCTACCTATTTAATCCTTAAAGGCCTCAATTTTGGTACATTTCCCTTTCTGTAGCAAATATTACCAATTGTCCATCAAAACTTATGTTCTCCCTTCCATAGTTTGTGGTTTTCCATGTGAACGGGCTTCCCAGCAAACAACTATAGTTCCCACCCCGCTTTGCATCTGGGTGTGACCATGTGACCCTACAAAGGGAATGTAAGAAGTGATGAGAGCCATTTCCAAGCTAAGGCTTTTATGAACTGGGTGAGCCTTTGCCACATTCTTTTCTATTGGCTGGATGCAGGTTAGTTCAAGGATCTAGAGGGGATGGTGAAGGAGCCTGGGTTCCAAAATCTTTGGGTGGAAGAAAGCCACTCACAAACCAGAAATGTCAGCCTTGGACTAATTTGTGAATGAGAAATAAATTTCTATTGTGTCTCAGATAGTAGGGGGGTTGAGGGCATGTGCTGGAGGGTGGGAATGGCCAGGGAGAGATCAAGGGGGGGGGGTGGGGAAGGAGACATATGTAATACTTTAAACAATAAAGAATTAAAATTAAAATTAAAATTTTAAAAAAGAAAATTTCTATTGTGTCTAAGACTTTGTACATTTTGGGGTCTTTTTGTTATAGAAGCCTATATTACCCTAACACAATTTTTAAGTAAAGTTCAGACATGTCTTTGTAGCTCTGCTGCTTCCCTTCAAAAGAGCTCTGTGATCAGCCCTCCCTCAAAGCCAGATGACTTTAGTGCAAACCAACAGATTTTTCTATAAAAGGACTTTAAAATCCTGGTAAAATAAGCTTTCAAAATTTAAGAGAAAACTGTAAAACTTCCCTGAGAAATTCCCAAGCACCATATTCCTTTGCCTGGGAAATCAATCTGGGTCCAGGACAATTTTTTAAGCAGCCAAAAATCTTTTTCTGGGTTTCAGCACCCCTGGCTGTGGCTCATGGAGGGAGCTGGCAGAGTAAGGACCACCTGGCAAAGAGAAATTAACAAGTAATGGAATCCCAGCCCCCAGTTGGGTCAACAGCATGAGTCAGAGTGCTACAGAAATAAAGAAATCCCATTCATAAATTTTCCCTTGCCCCAGCTTAAGAGCTTTCAAAGTCATAAAGTCTACATAAAGCCAGAAAACCTACAATTCTCCAATTAGAGGTTTTATCCAGGAAAACACACATTTTCAAAGTCACCATTTGGTCCCCATGCCAGGACTGTAGCTGAGCTGGCTTGGCGTGCTGAGAACTCTGGGTTTTATAAACTTTACAGTTCAATGAGACAGGACAGAGGCTTTCTCAGAGCCTCTAACCCCACGGTATGGTCCTTGAGGGACCTAGAGACACCCAAAGCTAACCATTCCTAATGTGAGAATTCAAGAAAAACTGGAATTGACTTAAACTAGCTCATCTGGGAGGGAAATAACAGCTAAGCGCTTACTATTTACTATTCTTGAGTTCCAGATCCTGTTCTAAATACATAGCACACGTTACTGCATTTAATCTTTAATCCTACCCTACAAGGAAGGGCCTATTTATCCCCATCACCCAGATGAAAAAAGTGAGGCCTTGCCGAAACCAGTTTGGCTCGGTGAATAGAGCGTCGGCTTGCGGACTGAAGGTCCCAGGTTCGATTCCGGTCAATGGCATATACCTTGGTTGTGGGCACATCCCCAGTGGGGGTGTGCAGGAGGCAGCTGATCGATGTTTCTCTCTCATCGATGTTTCTAACTCTCTATCCCTCTTCCTTCCTCTCTGTGAAAAATCAATAAAATATATTTTAAAAAAAAGAAAAAAGTGAGGCCTGGAGAGGTCAAGCAATATGCTCTAGGCTTTATGGCTCAGCAAGTAGCACGGTTCAGTTTTGAACTCAGGCCTAGTGATTCTAAAACACTTCAACTCTACATTCTGTTGCCACTCATGACCCCAGGGCCTCCCCCTCTCTGTCTAGCATTGGGAAAGACATTCAGAAGGAGGCTGCAGTCATACGTCATGATTAGTAGGGGCTCAGCTGAAAAGTAAGGCCAATGAGAGAAGCCAGGCCTAGCGAGAGCCCCAGGATGAGCCAGACACTGTGCTAGTGTTTTACTTGGATTGTCATGCTCCAGCCTCATCACAGTCCTGCAAAATAAATATTATTATGCCTATTTTATAACAGACAACTGAGGCTCAGAGAAGTGAAGACCTTGCCCCAGAAGTGGCTCGAAGCGGTGGAGAGTCTGCCTGGGCAGGGTCCTTGATGGGAAATGTTATGCTAAACACAGAGCTCTCCCACCTGTGCATCACATTGTTTTTATTCCTGGGAGAGTTTCTTTTATGTCAACTTCCAACTCTACTTACGCAGCTTTTAAAAAGAAAAAGGTCTTATTCATTTCAGAAAGGAAGGGAGAGGGAGAGAGAGATAGAAACATCATGATGAGAGAGAAACATTGATTGCCCGCTTCCTGCATGACCCCTACCGGGCCTCAAATCCACAACCCGGCATGTCCCTGACTGGAAGTGACTTCCTGATCCACACTGGCCAGGCAGCTCGAGCACCTTTAATCGATAACTTCCCTGCCAGTCCTGGATGTTGAGGCCTCCACACTCGTATGACCTTCAGGCCACCTCCTGGCTGAGGAATCGTGAGAGTGTCCCTAAACCTCTCAGAACGGACATGGTTTCTGCAATGCAGGGGTGCACTGCTAGACCAGGAGTTGACAAACTTTTCCTGGAAAGAGCTAGAGAGTAAATATTTTAGGTTTGGGGGCCCATCCAATCTCTGCATGGCAACTGCTCAGCTCTGCCATTGTATTGTGAAAGCACAATATTGCATTCCATCCAATACTACCCTACAAGGAAGGGTCTACTTCCCCCAATAGATGACACATAAATACATGCATATGTGGCCAGACTTGGCCCATGGACCCAAGTATACAGACCCATAAGTCTAGGTCAGTGGTCGGCAAACTCATTAGTCAACAGAGCGGCAAACCGCGGGTCGCGAGCCACATGTAACTAACGAACCGCAGTTTGCCCACCACTGGTCTAGGTGGTCAAAATATTCAACAAGTAAGTGGGAAGTTCCCCCTGTGTAAGTGCTCTCAGAAGAGGCATGGTCGGTACTCTGAGAGTTTCTTCCCCAGGAACTGGTCTCAGGGGGATGGTGACTTGGACAAGGTCACACATCGGGGCAGGGCTATGACTGGGGTCCAGATCTCCTGCACTTCTTCCGGGCCACCCTCTGGCACACACTGTCTCCCTGGCCATTGGATGACCTCTGGAAGCTGAGGCCAGTCCTGCAGCCCTGCTTAGAGGTGTGCAATGACACAGGCCACACTCAGAGAGCCACCTGGGGATTCTGCAAAGGCCCGGCTTAGCTTCTGACTGGGCCAAGAGGCGCCCACTAGCCAATCATCGGCTCTTTCTCTGCAGCCTGCCTCACGCAGCACCTCTTAAAGAGCTGTCACAGCAGCTGCTGCAGCACGCGTACAGCGTTAATTTATGAAAATCCCAACTTGTAAAAGCTGAGCTCGCAGGCAGAGCCAGCGGAGGCCGAGGCATGCTGCACCGGGACGCTGTGTTGCAGCCACAAAAGGAAATGTTGGCGAGGTCTTCAGAGAAGGGGTGGCTGGTGGGGCGGCGACGCTGCTGGGTTTAATAGCAGGAATAGGAGTCATTTGTCTTATTGTAAAAGAGATGTGTGTCTGGACGCAGAAAATGCTCTGGATCCTTTCTGTCCTCCCCTTGCAAGCTTGAAAAGCCCGAAGCAAAACAAAATGCTGCTGATTTCAAGGCTATTTTGGGAGCCTGTCACTGATTGCTTCGGCACACGCTGCCTTCGCAAAGAATGGTTTTAGCAAATTGAAATGGAGAATGAATAAGCATCTTGCTGCTGCTGCTACCCGCTGCCACCAGAACAGAAAGCAACTCCCAAAGACCAGGCATGGCCCATGTTGCCAATTCTTCCCTCTCTTCAGATGCCCATCCACCCCACACCTCCAGCCCACACGGTGCAGGCTGGCGCCTGGGCTAAGCTGCCCACCCTGTGCCAGGAAGCTATTTACCGAAGGAAATAACTCTGATAAAGGGATAAAAATAGCCAGCAATGATGGAAAACATTTTGCTGAGAGATCTGTTGACAAGAGAGGAAATAGAGCTGTGAAAAAGATAGGTGGTGAAGGACAGAGAGAGAAGTGGGCCAGCTGTGACCGTCCTGGAGTCCAGAAGTAGCTGGTACAGAGCCCAGAGGCCAAGACAACCACATGGACAGTGAAGCCTAACTGGTCCATCTTCCCTCTCTGACGGCAGCCCCAATCCTGTGCTATGTTACCCAGCCTCAAAGCATTGAAGAGGGTGTTCCAAAACCGGTTTGGCTCAGTGGATAGAGCGTCAGCCAGTGGACTGAAAGGTCCCAGGTTCGATTCCGGTCAAGGACACGTAACTTGGCTGCGGGCACATCCCCAGTAGGGGATGTGCAAGAGGCAGCTGATCGATGTTTCTCTCTCATCGATGTTTCTAACTCTCTATCCCTCTTCCTTCCTCTCTGTAAAAAATCAATAAAATATATTTAAAAAAAAAAAAAGCATTGAAGAGGGTGAGCCGGCCAGTCCCGTCGTGTAGGATGGGTATCTTGATGGGTTTCTGAAATGCAGCCCATGAAGGAAGCTGGAGGCTGCCGGGTGGAGGCTAGCCAAGAATGTGGCTTTGGAGGTCTGCTACTTACACAGCAACCTTGGACAAGGCACTGAACCTCTCTGAGCCTCAGTGTCCTCCTGTGATGAATAAACATTGTGTTAGACCCATGTCATGGGGTTATAGTGATAATACCTGCATACTATTTACCAAAGTGGAATTATTTGGGCCATTTGGCCTTTTATAAACATAGATTGATGACATTCTGTGGACTGGGCACGGCCTGGGAACCCAAGATAACTTGAGATTTGAAAAGCCCTCCTTAGAAATATAGAACCAGTGCTGCTCACTCTGAAACAGCAGAATGGAAGGGCCCAGAACACCTTTCCTGGGCCACAGAGACATGTCATCCAACTCTTATGTGCCTACTATGCACTGTGTCCTGGAGAGGGAATGATAGAAAGGATCTATCTGCCCTTTTGAAACACACAAGGCAGATAAACAGACATATGTTATTCAACACAAACAACAGAGTGAGGTTTAAGAGGGAACCAAGAGCCCTAACTGGTTTGGCTCAGTGGATAGAGCATCGGCCTGCGGACTGAAAGGTCCCAGGTTCGATTCCGGTCAAGGGCATGTACCTTGGTTGTGGGCACATCCCCAATAGGAGGTGTGCATGAGGCAGCTGATCAATGTTTCTAACTCTCTATCCCTCTCTCTTCCTCTCTGTAAAAAAATCAATAAAATATATTAAGACCAGCTTAAAAAAAGAAGAGGGAACCAAGACTGCTACCGTGGGAGCATCAGGGAAGGCCTCATGGAGGAGGTGACATGAGCCAAGTGTTGAAGGATGTGCAGGAGCTGGTCAGGCAGAGAGGACAGAAAGGCATTCCCACAAGAAGGAATAAACTGCATTGTGTGTGTCAGAAAAATGACCACAGTTGGAAATGGGGGTGTGTGTAAGACACAAGGGCTGATCCCATTCAACCCATTTAATAATTTGTAATGGCAAGGGACCAGTTAACAGATGCTGGCCACAGTCCTGAAGAACAGGGTCCTAGAGCCCCTCTCTGTGCCAGGACCTGCCCCATTGGCTGCTGGGCTGCCGGGAGGTCTGGGGAGCTATGGCTGGATGGTTGGGGGCTGTTGGACAAGGGAACACAGAGGACTAGGGGAAGTGGTATTCACCCACTGGTTTAGAGGTTATATCAAAGTGTGCCAGCTAAATGTCTGCCCCAGATGGAGGGAATAAGGAAGGAAAAGAACCCTGAGAAGGGGTCAGGGCCTCCAGGGCCCACTGGACAATGATGGGCCATCCCCGTGGGCAGAGTTGCCTTTTGCCCAAACCCCTCTGTTTGTAGTCTGTTTATATGTGGATCTCCCAATCAAGATTCCATCAGGAGGAAGCATCTTGATGTGAAAAAGATGACCTCTGCA